>NW_024037069.1:41378552-41728552 GCF_015706575.1 Patiria miniata | reverse complement strand
ATTAACTTAATTAATTTACAAATGTGGGGTCACTACTCGACAAGCCTTGCTTTTTAGAGACCCCCATCCACATTATTATGATCTTATGATTTTCTCTGCATATTGTTCTGTATTGTTATGTGGTAAATAAAGTAAGATTGATTGATTGATTGATTGAACCTCGTCCCCATAACGGTCTAGTATTACGCTCCCACTATGGCTGCTCCAATATTGCTTCAAGGTTGAAACTAAACCCTGAGAATGAGGTTGGTCATGGAGATGCATATGCCTACGTGTCTATGCTTACTCGAGTAGGTTAATGCTTGGAATACGTGAGCTGACAGTGGACGGTGACAGTGGACCGTGAAATATCGCTTTCGGTGAACGCAACCTTAGCACTGACAAGTTAGCACAGTTACGTACAGCATCGGTGATTTCTTGGCAACATTGGGGGGACTGGACAACTTCTGCATATAGAGGGCGCTGTTCGACAATTTATGAATGAACACATGCATGTTTATATGTGCATCTTCACCCTAGTCTGGTTCCCAGACCAAAAGATTCTGACTATTCCTGATGAATCTTAGGTCAGGCAGCCTCCTAGGCTAAAAATAAACATGACGACATTGATGGCCCTTTATCAAAGCTCGACTTCGTTTCCGATTTCGCTTTATCGCTTGTAGCTGTTAATGTTCAGATCAAATTTTTGAATAAATCACTTGCTTCTTAATATCATACAAATATGATAATACAGTTTGATATTTCTGTAAGGTATAACATTGACTAATATAACATTGATATAACATTGACTAATCTGGAATCTTCAAGATTAGGCACCAAAATAACACTGTTAGCAGGCGGAGCCGAATGAAGACCGAGTTTTGGAAAGTCTTGGTAACGGTCGTCAAAATTCAAATTCGCCCATACGATCCGAGTATATTTGATGCACAAAATCGTCGTTGAATTTCAAGTTTTCTAAATGAAAGCAATGAATATTAATTATCAACTCATTTAAAATAAAATTAATAAACAATTAGCAGTTAATTAAACCTATATTATATACTCGGAAATACTCGGGCGCTATCCGATTGTCGACGAAACGACTTCGGCAAACTTCGGAAATTTTCGGAAAAAGGAGGAATTCCTCCCGTTTTAGTCACGTGACGTTAATTGTAATACAATGTATTACCGGAGGCTACCGGGCCTAAGATTCATCAGGAATAGTCAGAATCTTTTAGTCTGGGAACGAGACTAATCTTCACCCATTAGCTGCTGTATATTTTGCAGATCCGTAAAAAGGGTGCTGCACAGTGGCGTAGCGAAGGAAGTTGTTTTTTTTAACGTATTTGTTTTCGTTATTAACACGGATAGGAATCCAGATGACTATTTTGACTTTACTAATTTTTATAAAAATAAAAAAAGGCCGCTATCGTCAAAAGAGGTCCCCTCCACCCGCTTTTTAAATGTTCCGCATTTGCGGTGGCCTGGAAATTTGGGAGAAATGCCGTTGGGTCCCCCCCCCCCTCCCACCCACCACCAACTGAAAAATTACTGGCTACGCCACATGGTGCTGCACAAGCAATACATGTATATAAAAGCTAGATGTAATACCACTTCGGGGGAAAAAACATGCAAATTTGCATAATATATATCTTACTAGGATAAATTGTTGGGGGCGTCACCAACGATGTCCCCCACTCATGAATTATTGGAGAGGGGGTGAGGGACAGGCCCCCATGTACACCCCCCCCCTCCCCCCGATCGCCACCCATATGGTAACATTACATGCACAATGAAGATTGCATAACAATAGGCTAACTTGAAGATTAGTATAGGTTTCCCCGGCCAATTTCATGAAATTTTCATTCGCTTCTGAAAATCGGTCATTCATTTTCGTCTGAATTTGAATGCCCGTCTTTATTCTTATTTCAATTCAACGAACGTTAAATCGTTTTCACTGTCCGTACATTCGGTTTTGAGAAACAGACGGCCAATTACATTTACCTGTGCATTCATTTACGCAAGCATACCTTTTCTAAATTGATTTCAGGTACAGCATATTTGATTGACGGTTAATGAAAAAGAAACCCTTAATTTTATCTGGTGCCAATGGCATTAAACTAAAAGTAAAATAGAATGGTGAATGTTTGAAATCGCCCTCTAAAAGCCGACAAGAAGTCTTGTAAACGAATCTGAATGAACATAAATGAAAGGTGCTGCTCAATCACTTAATTGATTGAACTGAAATTGGAATCGAATGATCTTGTAGCGAAAACGAAACGCGTGTTCAGAGCGATTCTCAAATTCAGACGAAAACGAATGACCGATTTTCAGAAGTGAATGAACATTTTAGAAAATTGGCCGGGAAAAACCCATATTATTGTCATTAACGTGTTTAACTGTGCAACTTTTTAATGATTTTTCATTTTTTTTATCGGAGTTTAATACTCGTTTTGCATCGGAGTTAAAAGGCCTGTAGGTATTCACGGGTGTGTTTTGTTTTCTCCTGCAAATTAAACCATTCACAACCACCTGCTTGCTTGTCCGGATATCAATAAGCACGCATCACCACTGAGGTGTTTACTTGGAATCCAGTTAGGTACCGGTAGTGCAAATCCATACTACCGTTGTACCCTTCATCAATTTAATGCCGCTCCGTTCACAAGGAAGTACAGTTGGGAGTGACCGACCGACGCCATCTTGCCTGACTGCAATTCATTTGCCGCGAAGCGCGGCCACTGCGTGTAAATAGAACAAATCCCCTGGTGTACGTGCGTCACACACAAGGAACGGTGTGCGTCAACCAGCGAAATGTCCCGCCCATGGGACGTCGTTGTTAGGTAAATGGGCGCCCTCTTTTGGTAGCGCACGGAGCTTGGTCCGTGTTAGATTTCAGGCGTTCAAATTCGTTTTAAGACCTGACATTTTCATGTTTAACACATCCTAAATTGAAGATATGTCATTCGGTTTAAGTGATCATTCAATTTAGCAGTCAGTTTGGTTTAGGGTTATTTGTATGAGATTCTTGGTTTCGTTTTCATTTCCGCGCATTCTATTTAGCATTTTTTTCATTCAAAATAAAAGTCAACGAAGGTATACGATGCGAGTCTTTTCATTTCTTTCACCATTTCGTTATTTCTGCTTCATGTAGTGGTCCATTTAGTTGTGTTTCTGGCCAATCCGATTGGCAGGTTTACCCTTCTGCCCGATCTCAGATACGTTGCTACAATTGACCTGGCAGTAGATATCGGTTTATGAATGCCAACATTGTCTGCAAGTTCAAGATAGTCTTGGGCATCAAACGACCACGGTCTACAATTGAAATTCTCATGTAACGCCCGTGAGCTGGCACATTGATATTTAGTACTTCAATCTAACAGTTTGCATGGTGATCAGAGTAGTGGCAGAGTCTTGTGGGAGACGGGTTTTATGTCTATATTTCCAAATTGAAACAAAAGCACCCCATCTTATTCTAACATACAACGGAACGACATGGACCCATTTCGAATTCCTTTGCTTACTTTCCACATAATGCTTGCTTAATGGTGAATTCTGATGACCAAACTTAACACAGCTGGAAGCTCCGGCGAATTTGGATGCTTGTTTGTGCAATTTTAATTTGAATGCCCTATTGTTGAAATTGCATGATTAAAATGTGAAATCGCATGCTTCTAATGTGAAATCGATTGGTGTTTTTAGGTAATTGAATATTGATCTCAACGTGCATTCAAATTCGTGCGAAATCATGGGTGATTGGTCACCAATTTGGCCGCAAAATCTGCTAACTTGGCCAGGAAAACCTATACTAGGTGCTTTCCAGAATGGAATACAACTTCAAGGAGTGATCAGGCTTGATATGTCAATTGTTTTTTTTTAATAGGTCATTTTGCCTTCATTGTCGTGTTACTTGGGGAACACACGCCGGCAGTGCCATAAGAGCAAACCCTAAAAGCCAGATTATTCACCTAGCTTGCATGAGCAAGCATTCGCCAGAACTTTGGGTGCGGCAATCCCAGTGGTGCATACAGGGGGATGGTGGGTCTAAACTACCTCTTTGTCCACAAAAAAAATTAGGAAAATCAAGCAGAAAAGCACAGATAATGCTTCTTTACCTCCGCAGCGGGGCTGCTATTTCTGGACTAGTGTGAAATATAGCAAAAATAAGAAAACAAACAGGTTTACATATAAGTGCCTCCTAAAACACCCTTCGCGCAGCAAGCGGACGTTAAAATTCCCCAAATTTTCTTAAATAAATATAGCCATATTTTTTTTTCCAATGGGCCAATTAGGCCAAGTTCCATGTAATCCTCACCCCTACCATACACCACAAGCCTGTACACTCCCATTGGCCAGACCCTAGCCACTCCGGAGTAAGGAGTGTTGAAAGACAGAAGCCAAGATGGCGCCTAATGTCTTTTTGCAGTAATTGGAGATCTTAGTGGCCAACCTCTAAGTGCTGCCGATCTCTTTGTGTCAACCCCTCATGCCACCCAGAGCTCAGACAGGTTATAAACAATACCGGACGATGTGAATGACCTATATCTTGTGCATGTTCAGGCATGCGGGGGTTATTGACCTAGAAACACGTGTGGTGATAAAATTCTCCCCGTGGCCATTCCGCGTAAAGTTTTGGGCTTGAAGCTCAAAGGGTTAAACATTGAATGAATCAGGACAATTCTAACATAACCGTTGTAATAATGATACAACTATTACCCCCATTCCCCGAAGAAGAAAAAAAAGAACCAAGAACCCAATAACCCTACCAACCCCACCCCAAAAATAAAACACAAAAAAAAACCACAAACAACAAAATTTGTTTGAAATCTTTGCAATCATCAATATCATTCGGGTTATTTCCTGGAATTTTTAGACGAAAAGTGAAATGTGAGCAATGACGTTTTTCTCAAAATCTTAAATTCCCAATAGAGTAGATCATTTGCTTACTCCTGATTGAATACAAACACAGTAGTCTCTTGGACGGTTTTCTTAATCTTATATGTCGTCATCTGTGGTCTTGGATTCCTCAAAACAACTGTAAACCTTTTTCTTTTCAGATGTTTCAACGATAAAGACAAAATCAGAAGTAATTTCAGAACAAAATTGTCCTTTAAATGAATAGTCCCTGCTTTTTCTAAACAAAAAAAATCTGAAAGACTCGTATTCGTGGGTTTGTGGGGTTTCTTTTAGAAATATTGAAATTAAAAATGACCCTTGAGAGCTGTATTTTTTACTTTATCAAGCTCCCGAGCACATGAAGTTCGATTGAGTTCAGGTTGAGCTCAAGTGAGATGACTGCATACGCCTAATCTATGGCATTCAATTTGAGCTATTCAAGTTATTGATGAGACGTCCGTAAGTGTCGTCTTACCGACCATAAAGCCTCCCCCATCCCTCAAGAAATAAGCCGTTCATAGCAATCCGAGCCTCGAACCGCAACCCCAACCTTTGATTCTCGTTTGTCCCGAGAACAGCGCTCTACCACCTGCTCATTTGAAATGGGCATATCTTAATGTATAAGAACACGTCGGTGGTGGGCCATAATGGTGACGTCAAAAGGGAATCTCTCGAGCTGATTAGCTGTCGGAGTAGCATGTCTTCGTCCCGACCCATCGTCCTTTAAGAAGAAAAAAAGTCGGTCGTGAAAACCAGAGCTGGAATCCGTGACCTAAGGATTTGCTTCTCGCGATTCATGAGAACAGCGCCACCTCGAACTGGGCTACAAGCGCTCACTTGTTCTGTCGGTGGTGCACGTGAAGATCAGATAGGCTATGGTAGTGACGTATCATAGTCCCTACCCTAAACCATACAACGGGGGGGGGGGGGGTCGGTCGTATTTACTACCCGAAGTTCCAACCCATGACCCCGATGTTTGGTTTCGGGAGACCTATAAAATGATGAGAATGTCAAAAAGTCAAAATGTAGGCAATCAACATTAGGGAGGTTTCGCAAGCGAACGGATACGCTTACACTTACGTTTAGCTATCCGTATCCGTCTTTTACTTACGTGTAGCGAGCGAGATATGCGTGTCGTCTGCACGTATGACGTCATACGCCACTCACTATCCGCTAAACGTGCAGACGACACGCATATCTCGCTCGCTACGCGTAAGTAAAAAGCGGATACGGATAGCTAAACGTAAGTGTAAGCGTATCCGTTCGCTTGCGAAACCTCCCTATTGGCAGCAAACGGACATACACATTTTGGGGTCCCAAGCAATACACCCGCCGATTTTTGACTTCATACGGTGCCCGGTTCAGGAGATAATCGAAATACAGACAGACACACAGACACATACAGATTTCCGGAATTGTAGTATAGATAATCCTCCGGTTGCAAAGGGTGATGCGGTAAAAAGTCACGTATCGTCGACAGTTCCGCCCACCCCCTTCCACCCCAGCCCCCACCGCTCTGACGAAAAAGAGGCGTTGGTGACAACCTGGAGCTCGAACCTCCAACCCCAAGAGTGATGATCTCAGAACGGCACTCCACCGACAGGGCTACCGGCTCGCACTTGCCAAGCCGGGAATTTATAAAATATATAATATATCTCCGATTGTAAAGGGTGTGACGTCAAAGTCACGTGCTGTAATCAGTCCCCCATCCCAGCACTCTCTGCTCTGACGAAAAACAAAATAAATGTCGTTGGTGACAACCTGGGGCTCGAATCTCCAACACCAAGATCAATGATCGGAATAAACGGCAATCTACCGACTGGGCTGCCGGCTGGGCTACCGGCTCGCACTTACCCAAACCGGGAATCTATAATATAATAAACGGAGGTGAAGTCAAAAGTCACGTGCTGCCGTCAGTCCCCATCCCAGCACTCTCCGCTCTGACGAAAAACAAAATAATTGTCATTGGTGACAACCTGGGGCTCGAACCTCCAACCCCCAGATCGATGATCTGAGAATGGCACTCTACCGACTGGGCTAACGACTCGCACTTACTAACCAGCCGGGAATTTAAAACATATATAAACCTTCGGTTGCAAAGGGTGGTGACTCAAAAGTCACGTGTCGTCGACAGTCCCTCCCCCATCCATCTGGAAAAAAAATCAAATGTTGCCGGTGACACCCTGGGGCTCGAACCACCAAGCCCAAAATGGCGTCTAGTGACTTCACCCCACGGCCCGAAGCGCTATCTTGTCAGTATAATAGAGTTGCAAAGGGTGCTGACGTCAAAAGTCACGTGTCGTCCCCCCACCCAACCACTTTCCGCTCTGACGAAAACAAAAATAATAAATGTCATTGATGACCACCTGGGACTCGCACCTCCAACCCCAAGATCGATGATCTCAGAACGGCACTCCACCAACTGGGCTAACGGCTCAAACCTACCAAGCAGGGCATTTATAGTATACAGGGTGAGTAAAAAAAAACGAAACCCAAATGTCGGGACCATTGTTTTAGTGAAGTAATGCATGTAGCACTTTCAAAATGTAGGATATGAAAGCCCAATTCATAAGCTTTCTTTTAGTACAAGAATAATTCAAACCACTCATGCACTTTTTGAGTTACGGAATTTTAAACACACCCACCGTTTTAAAGTTCTGTCCAAGGATCACAAGAAAGTAAGTATTCTTTTAGCAAAACGAAAACAAATCGCAAAGGAATGTGTGAATTGTTTTTGTTTTGCTGAAAGAACGCACACTTTTTTTTGTGATTCGTGGACAGAACTTTAAAACAGTGGTTATGTTTAAAATTCCGTAACTTAAAAAGGACATGAGGGATTTGAATGATTCTTGTATTAATAGAAAGCTTATGAACTGGGCTTTCATATCCTAGATTTTGAAAGTGATTTATAAAGAACTTTACTAAAACAATAGTCCCGGCATTTGAGTTTCGCTTTATTTGACTCAACCTGTATATAAACCTCCGGTTGCAAAGGGTGCCGACGTCAAAAGTCACGTGTCGTCGTCTTTGCCCAACCCCCCAGCCAACCACTCCCCGCTCCGACAAAAGAAATAATAATAAATGTCATTGGTGACAACCTGGGGCTTGAACCTCCTACTCCAACATTGATGATCTCAGAGCGGCACACTACCGAGGGAGAAATCAAAATATGAAATCTAAATGCTCTTTCCGGGAAAGGAAGGGTGTTGAGTTGTGGGAGCGATTAAAGGGAAGATCTGTCTCCGAATTTACGCCATCCCCTCGTGCCTGTTCCACTCCACTTTCATCGCGTTTTTCTACAACACGTACACTCCCCGGCCCAAGGTCGCAAGTAATGTCACGACAGGTTCTTGAGAAGGATACCTGTCGTTAGATTTCTCCATGCAAGGAAGCATACTCCGCATGAGTGAATAATTGGTGATTTATAGGGAGACCGTCAACAGCACTGCAACAGTGTAATAACAAATTTCCATCTAATTGCAATATGACGACAAGGATACGTAGCTAGAGACGGCCATCCTTCATTCCTCCTACTCAAGCGTGACTGCATGTACGGATGTATTTGTGTTTGATGATTATTAATGTATTTGCTTTAACTCACTGGTAACATCCGCCATGATTATGTTCACAATCTACACAGCAAGACTTACAGGGTACCAGTCAATTGACTGAAAGATACACGAAAGAAGACAATAGAGCTTTTCTTTGCCGACCCGCGTGGTAAACTATGGAAGGCCAACGTGAAAAACCAAAGAATGATTATTTATGTTTCTAATCATGTCACTGAATTGTTAAAAATTAAAAAAAATATAACCAACAAATACTACCATCTGGCTGAGACTTAATTATGATGAGAATATAATGAGAATATAATGAGAATGTTAATGTGCATTTTCGATGGGGAAATCTGTAGCCGACCTCGGCTTAAAATGTATGTCTCTGCAACAGCCCATAAGAAAAAAAAATGACTTATAATGTTGTAAACGAAAGAAAGGTCTACGGTTCTGGAAATTTATACAAATCTTTACTTGTGCAGACCGGCAGCCAAATTCACGACACTTCATCGGCTGTTTCACTTCGTGACTGGTATAAAATCAAGCACAAACAGCCGTTGTAAAATTGTTGATTATCCTCGTCCTTGATGATTTTAAAATTTAAAACATTGTGCATCTACGCAAAATCTAGTGTTATCGATCGTGTGGTTATTGAGCATGCAACTGCATGCTTAAACTTAATGCTACGCACTCTTTCGTAAATCGATTATAGAGATCGTTCGTGCAGTCACTTTCGGTTAATTTACATGAAATAGGCGCGTTTGTTTCGTTACTATCCTGATATGGTCACGGTGAACTGGTACCCCAACACTGTATAGACTTTTTTGTTCTTTGTAAACATAGAGCGCCATTTTGCATGGGCTGCTGCAGTGGCATAAATTGAAGCCGTGGTTGGCAACATATTTTTTCCCAAAGTCCTCAAAACACCTTCATTACATAAAAAAATGTTTAGGAAGTATTTTGAAGTAGTTGTTGATTATTTTGTATTTTCCGCAATCAAATAATATGTGTGTAGGCCTAATCATTTACTATTCTTCATTTTTGCAGTGCTGGACCTTCCATAGTTTGGCAACGTGTGGTTGGCAAAATGTGCCAAATTTAATCAAATATAACTGCGTCCGATCACGTGACGTTAGTTTATAGGACCTACAGATAATTATCTATGCCTTTCTGACTTTGTTCTTTATCGTATTGCAAGCACATGAAACAACACTGAAAATCGAATAAGTTTTCAATGTTCTACTTGTTTCATTGGCCATGTTTGCCATTTTCATTTCATTTCATTTCATTTCAGAAACATTTATTTCCACATGAATAAGCACTTTAGAAAACAAAACAATTGTCACATGAAAACTACTAAGTGGAGGCATTACACAAGAAGCCGAAGCTTATAAACGGAATGCCTTAAACACAACAAAATATATATATAAACAATACTGAAAAAGGAAGACTAAATTCAAAAGACAAAACACAACAAAACAAAACAATGAAACAGAAACAGACAAACAAACGGAGTGGATCTAACATATGGAAGGGTCCTTGAGTTCCGTGATCTGGATCAATAGATGGATATGTATACCAAACGAAGGGGCCTCATTAAGCCCGCAACACACGGGAGAAATGTGTTGAGCAAAAGGTCGTTCGAGGCAGTTTGATTAGCACGTAGCTCAGAAAATATTACCATTTGCAGTGAATTGCTGAGTTTTCTGCCGAGGCCGTGGGGCAAATATCTCCCTTGTTTGATTTTCTTTCGCCTCACGAGGCGAAAAACTCACCGTGTGCGCTCAACTCAGGGCTACGTGCTGAGCTCAAAAGATTACCGGGGGTAATTAACCACTGAAAGCACATTCTTGTTAGTCGGTCGCGTGATTTTTAAAAATGGGGAGAAACGCCAGCAGGCTTTTTAGAACATTTGCACAAAACGTCTTAAAATCGCGTGTACATAATCTGTTTAGCTCAGCACGTGACCGCACACAGTGAGTTTTTCGCCTCGCGAGCCGAAGAAATCCAACAGGGGGGATATGCCTCACGGCCTCGCGATGACACGAAAAAAAGTCAGCCGAAAACACGGGAATATTTTGTGAGATACCACGGCCACGCATGACTTTTTGCTTGGCACGTAGCTCTCATGCCCGTCACAGAAGCACGCGCTCCGCTGGTTTATGCTTCGTTAGCTCGGCTATCAACTATTAGCAGTGCAGCCTTGCAACATTTCCATCTCGCTGTGTACAGGTTAAACGGTAATAGGCACCACTTGCATTTTTTGCTGAGACAAGAAACAACAATACAAAACAAATCTGAAGCAGGTTAGAAAACTGTGAAAATGCGTCTTCAGTTTCTTGCCGCTAAGGAAGATTTCCTTTTAAAGGCCACCCTTCGAAAAGCTTCATTAATACATTTTAGACGGAGAGCTGGATAGTGTATAATCAAATTTCGTTGTCTTAAAGCATGGTATCACTATCATCTAGTCTGAGTATCACCCGTTATCCAAGGAGCCAATTATTAGTCTCCTGTACAACGTCTGATAAGTCTAAGCATGCAGATATACGCAAGCCGCTCACCAGGCAATCGGAGTCGACTTTACTAAATCGTGACGTCATTTCATTCCCAAATCAGGACTAGTAGTTTGATTGGTATATTCGAATGCAGTGTTTTGTAATACAACAACAGCCTCGCGCGAAAGGGGCGCGACCAAAGCCTTTCTTGCTGTGTCTAGCGGGTTATTTTTAATCCATGTCTAGACGCAAAGTACGTGACCGACCAAAGAGCCGACATATAAAGCGCCTGCTGATTGGTCAAATTCTAGAGGCCAAGATGCGGTTGTCTTTTATAAGCAAATCTGTTCATACATAGAGCAGGTATCAGTAACCTCGTCCCCAGTGCTTACTTTATTTCCAACCTCGTTTCCAATAGTAAGCCCTGGATGGCAAACTTTCTTCCTGTATCCTGATTCGATACCACAATTTGCTAGTAATGAATCTATATATCGTGTACTTGGTGTTGTTATTTTCAACGTGCATTACGTGTTTTCACGATTATTGTAATTAAGGTCCGATAGTCCGAATCGACAATAAGGTCCGATAGTCCGAATCGGCAACAACGTCCGATAGTCCGAATCAACACAAAGGTCCGATAGTCCGAAGTGTCAGATTGACAAACCGTATTGCCCATTCGGAATATCGAACCTTATTGTCAATTCGGACTATCGAACCTTATTGTCAATTCGGAACCTTATTCTATTTTCGGACTAATGGGCCCTTCGGACTATCGAACCTTCGGACAATCGAACCTTCGGACTATTGGACCTTCGGACTAACAAACCTTCGGACTAATGACCCTTCGGACTACAGAACCTTCGGACTACAGAACCTTTGGACTATCGAACCGTTGGACTATCGGGCTGTAACCGGATAGGGATATAATTTCCACGTTTTGAACAGGGGTGGGATATTAGATCATCCCACATCTCTCCCTCCCCCCCCCCCCCTCTACCACTTTCCGGCACATATTTACTCCACTGCTCCGCATAATCCATGTATTTCCTCACACACTATCTGTATCTTGCTCCAAGGGCGGATCCAGGGGGGGGGCCAAAGGGGCCATGCCCCCCCCCCAAAACGAAGCCAATTTTTTTTTTTATGTGACGTCGCAATAAAGGCAGGCAATGAGTACACCACCATCTTTTCCTCAAAAAAACATTGGTAAAAGTGGTCAGAAATTGCCTCAGATCGCACCACAGAGCATCTAGAATCCAAAAAAATTTCGGGGCCCTTAAGCGGGCCCCGAACCCCACGCCGTAATTTTTTGACCCACTTTTTGGGGTACCAAAAAAATTTTTTGGCCCCCCAAAAAATTGTCTTCTGGATCCGCCCTTGTCTTGCTCATGCTATAACGAAGGCCTCATCAGGACTTAACGGTTGGGCAACAAATTTTGCGCATGCGTAAAACCTACACCTGTCACGGTCTCACTTCTCCGGCGTGCTAGCTTCTCCAAAACGGAAATTTCGCTTCAACACGTATGCACAAAATTGCGCAGTAGTGTACATTTTCGTCACTGTATTAGTGTGCTGAGTTTTTCGGGGCTGTACTTGTGTACGTAAGATATTTGTATGCATAGAATTTTCGTGGCGCGCACTATTAACTCCCAATATTAAAGACTTGAATTTGAAATGCACATTTATTTCAAGCCGTGGTTGCAAAAATAAGGACAAAATGGACCACGAACGAGCAAGGAACACGGACCAAGGAGTTCGTTCTTAATTATTCCTCCATGAACACACACATGCATGACGCTGGGAACACAAATCAGAATGCTTGCAAGACCATGGAATGACTTGACCCACAGGAAGTGTTACATAACACATTCTTGGGTGTCCCTCACTGTGTTATTAATGGGCTTGGTAGACTTCAGAAAACAGCCCGAGGAAAAGTAAGCACAGCGGACACATGAGCATGAATCGTGCTCATGTAACGTGTACTGTAACGTGCTCAGTTATCCGCCAAATCGACCTGGAGAAGCTAGCACGCCGGAGAAGTGAGACCGTGACACCGGGTTGTACGGCAACCACGGGCTGCGTGCCGACTAGGCTACCACTCAATACGACCGGTGCCTACCAAAAAGACGTTCTTGTCGATACGAAGTTTTGTCGCCTGAAACGAAGTTTTTTTTGTCGCCTAAAAATGCATGACTATAAAGATTAGTTTAGAGATGCGTGATTTAAGTGAGATCTGAAAGACTTCTCATTAAATTACTTGTTAAACGCTAAAGAGAAACAGTACAACAGTACTGAATCTTTGCATTAAAATGAGAGTATTAATAGGCTCACACGTCAGTCTGATCGCTGTGATCTGCTCTAGTGAGATCTTTCTGGCAAACGGCTCAGCCCCCGTCACGGCTTCGGGAACGTTTCACTTGGCCAAACACGGCGAGTACCAGGCAGTGCCACAACGCGTGATCGCCTCATCGGTCGGCCGATCTAAGCCTCGTTGCTTCACCGAGTGCCTGAAGAAGGAGATTTGTCGACAGGTTTGCTACGAGAAGACCAGCGGGCAGTGTGTGCTGGAGGATGCCACCTTAGTCCCGGTGAATGAACGTGCGACTATGCCCGGGGCTGCTGGCTGCACTTATTATGCCAAAGAAGGTAGGAATATCATAATAATTGCCTTGTGGTCTGGGACGTTTAACTCGTGGTCTGCGGTTACACAGAAAACACAAAGTGAGTAATTAGACTCATTATCGTAAAAAAATGAGTCATTTTGTCCGTATAGTGACCAGTGTTGTATGTCTCGGGACCGGTCTCGGTCTCGAGACCGGTCTCGGTCTCGAGACCGGTCTCGGTCTCGAGACCGGTCTCGGTCTCGAGACCGGTCTCGGTCTCGAGACCGGTCTCGGTCTCGAGACCGGTCTCGGTCTCGAGACCGGTCTCGGTCTCGAGACCGGTCTCGGTCTCGAGACCGGTCTCGGTCTCGAGACCGGTCTCGGTCTCGAGACCGGTCTCGGTCTCGAGACCGGTCTCGGTCTCGAGACCGGTCTCGGTCTCGAGACCGGTCTCGGTCTCGAGACCGGTCTCGAGACCACTTTTTGCTGGTCTCGGTCTCGGTCTCGGTCTCGGAAGCTGTGGTCTCGGTCTTGGTCTCGGTCTCGGTCCCCTTTGGTCTCGATATTTTGGCTGGTCTCGGGTCGAGACCAGCAATATGTAGCTTTTACAGCTCGATCGATTACTTTTTGTTCACTTCGTTTAGTACAATTGATAGTTAAAACATTTGCTAGCCCGTAGATAAGCTTGTTTATATCGTGGTCGGTTTGGACTCGACTGCACGTTGGAAAGTCCCCAAAGTACATGTAAAGCTGCAGCAGTACCAGTCACTGAACGATTTGGAACAAGTTCTGCATTTATCTGTTGAGTCGGGCACATAAAGCAAAGTAGGGTCAACCATTTTCGGGGATTGTGTAGTTTAGCCCACCCCTGTAGGCGTAATCACTTGCATTTTGTATTCTGATAATAAATGAGGTGCTTCAAATTAGTTATATTTTCGACCCCATACAATGATCTCTTTAATTTGGGACAGTATTTTGAAGAAAAAGTAAATTTTTCTACCTGATTTTCCAGCATTGAACTCACACACTCTTACCAGTTACCACTCACTGTTGCCATGAGAGTGTATGATGAGACCCCATTTTCTGGCTGGTCATTTTGAAGTACCCCATTATTCCTCAAAAATTAAAATCCCGTTCAGAAAAAAATAAAAATCCATATCTGGCACATTCTGGCTACCACCTCGCAACTTGTGGGTCTACATGTACAAGTCCACATTCTATGACAGAAATTAAAAAATTAATTCAACATTTTCTAGCTCCCATTTTTTAAAATCAAGTACACAAGTCTTGTTAGCAGTTAAGTCCTATATTTATTTTAGGAAAAAAGAGGCACAAAGAAAAATTAAAATTCCATCTTTAAATATCCGTTAGAAGTCATAGCTTAAACCAAGGGGTGACTGTAGAGTTTAGGATCCGAGTTCCTATAACAGATGAAACATTTACCTTTAACTTTTTACTTTTGTCACGATTGGGTGCAGACAACATGTCAAAGTGTTTATGTCTTAGTGTTTTTTGCTCAAGTAAGGTGTCATGTATCAATTTGTCAACACTGCCACTGGTCAAAATTTTGGTCTGGTAATCTTTGTGAATAGAAAGGTTACAAGTTTCAACTATAATAACGTGTCTTGTTTTTCGACTATTGTTATTTATTATCAGCGGTCTCGGTCTCGGTCTCGGTCTCGGACCATATTGGTCTCGGTCTCGGTCCGCCTTGAAGGGGCTGGTCTCGGTCTCGGTCTCGGTCTCGGTCTCGAATCTTCAGGTCTCGGTCTTGGTCTCGGTCTCGGACTATCCGGTCTCGACTACAACACTGATAGTGACACACTTTGGCTCAAAGTGTGTCACTACACGGACAAATGACTCAATTATTACGATATTGAGGCAAATTACTCACTTTGTGTTTTCTGTGTAGTTTTGCCGGTTGTGGGTTCGAGTCCAGCCTAGTTTGCATAACAGCTGGTTTTGAAGAGCGGGCCCTATTTTGCCCCCCCCCCCAACGCACACACACCCCAGGCATACAAGTGGGGTGTTTCCATTGTTCTCGTGTACTAAAATTGTGCAATGTCGCACACTAGTTTCAAAATGCTCTTATTTTAACCAGAATTAATTTCCTTGGCTGAAATTCGGACTTAATATCCCTTTTCTAAAACTCTTCCATTTGCGACTAATCAACCCACCTTGGAAATTCCTAGTTTTTGAGTAAACTCCATATATCTATTTCGTGAAAAACTTGTGCCCACAAGGTCAAAAAAATGGCCTTGTGGGGTACCTCCCATTGTTTCAGTACCCCACAATCCCCCATATACACCCACACACTGTGTGATTTTAAGGAGGCCAAGTGTCCGGTGAAAAAAAACGTGTGGACATTATTTTCAGCACGGATGTGCCAACAAAGAAATAAGCCGCTGCATACGCTGCTGCACCAACAGAAGATGCATTTTACTGAGCAAGTGCCCCTTTTTGGTGATGCCCCCCAGTTTGAAAACCGTTCCGCCGCCGCTGGTTTTGGCGAAGTCGTAGTATTCGGTTCGAGGTCGTTTCGGAGTGGTAGTATTCGGGACGAAATCGCAGCACATTCTGATTATGCTCCGCAAGGTGGAGCTCGGAAGACGAAATTTGAATTTGGCGCCACATTTCCTACGTATTTGGTACGATTTGCAAAACAAAATTTAAATCTCATGGTCTAGGCGGGGTCTTTGTTTTTGGTCTTCGACCTGTGACTGACGTCTATGAAACAACTACAATTTTTGTTAAGACTAGAAATACATCAGTATAGTCATTTGGGTAAAATTCAGTGCTGATGATAATTTTCAGACTACCTGCGAACCGTGATTAACTATAATAAGAACTTTTCGATAGAGCCTGAAGTTCATCCTACTGGCGCGCTTCCGGAACCCTTGAATAGGAAAATTAACGTGCAAATATTCTAAAATTTTCAATTCTTTTTGGTACCCTGATTTCATAAGAAAAGCACCCTCGAATAATTCCTTTGTGAAATTGTTATACTAGCATCTCAAATTTATGGAAACTGAAATATCGCCTGACGTGAAAGAGAAATATCGTCCCAAAAATTGACCTCTCCCTTCTGAAAATCTAAAATACATTCGGACTAGTGGAACTTGGTAATTGGGTGAAAACTGAAAATTAAATAGGAGACTCAGATGTCTTTTAGGATATTCAATTTATTTAAAATAAACTGGAAGGACTAATTAGCATTGACACAAAAATTAAACAGTGCCGACCGATGAGGACTGCATTCAAGTCGGCCTGACTAACTCCAGAATCCATCGACTGTAGGTACTAGGTAGATCTTGGCGTTGTCATACATTTTCGTTCTCACGTAAGTACGAGAAGTGAAAATAAACGTGAACGAAGTGGGAGACCTAGTAACGAAAATGCCGGATGAGGAAGGTCGAAAGTGAAATTTTTTTTTTTTATTTTTTTTTTCTTGAGGAATACCAAGATAAAATTCCAACATGAATGTTTCTTGGGGTGATCACGTTTAGAAATTGCCGCCGCGTGACCTTTTACTTTCAGACTCACCAGTCCAATTCTGAGGCAATCTTTTATGGCTGTATAGGGCTTACAAGTTAAATTCATATGCTTGTCGGAAAAAAATAAAAGGATATGTCTTTGTTGCAGTAATAATTTGTGTTGTTTGTCAAAGTTCCTTTTATATATAACATGCCCTTGCCTTTGGAAATTAGGCCTTTTTTTAATTCCATCGTCACCTTGAAATACTCACAATTTCATCAAAACCTATCGATTTTGGCGCTAAGCTATCAGCTTACCTCTCATTTCACAGCTCATTTACCGATAGGTCGCCACTTCAATTTTCTAAAGAAAAATTGAAAACGAGCAAAAGTATGTAATTGTATTACGAAAATCCACTATTTACGAAAAATTAAATCGTCGATGGAGCTGACCGCATTAATATGCATGGCGTGCATCGGGCTGTCATGATACTCTTATGCCGACCGCTTCTCGTGTTTCATTTCTTCTCATTTTTCGACAACTTCTCATTTCCATCTCAATGTTAGCATGGCTTTTTGTATGCGAAAAGGATAACAATCAGCAATTCTTTACTCACCGTCACTCGGGACAACACTGAGTATACAGTGTTTATAAAGTACGTCGGTGAAGGGAAGAATAATTACATTGAATTTACATCACTCCGACGCATATTTCATCTTATGAAAAGTCTCCTAAAAATATAATACTATTCAAAAGCAGTTTATCTTCTCTGTTCCTTGGTACGGGAGAGTGCTATAAAACACGTTCAGAACACTGGGGTGTTGGGTTTTTTTGGAATCACTAGTTAACTGATGTCATTTTATTTTCTTTTTTGGTATTGAGACAGAAGATAGCAACACACGAGATTCGTGCAATATAATGGCATCGATTTTCCCGAAGGTCCCCGGCGTAGTCCTTGTTGATTTTTGATGATGACTATATCAGCACGGCCATTGCATCCCATTCCCTATACCCCAAACAATGCGTGTTTATACTCATTAACTGAACGATAGTGGTCGATGTGTTTTTGCCGTTTTTGGCATTGAAACGTTTTTGGCATTTTTTAGGTGGGGGGGGGGGGGGGGGGGGGGGGCTAGCAAGGTGGATCCAGAATTTTTTTCAGGGAGTCGTGCTGAAATGTAGACAGGTTATTTTCTCCGGACACTTAGGCCTCTGAAAATCAATACGTTGGGGGGGGGGGGGTTCAATGGGGAGCTCTGATAAATCCTACAATCAGGCACACTATATTAACTAAAAGTGTACCAATGCACCCTTCTCATTTAGGGGGAGACCGTTCCCATGTACGTCAAATTCTTACATTTTGCTAGTGCATTTGTTTTATGGAATTTTTTTTGGAGGGGCTAGACAATTTTTTTTTAGCGCCCCCCCCCCCTCGAACCGCCACTGCACCTTGGTCAATTTACTTCCTATTATGGCTCAAGAGGTGGAAGTAGCGCCAAGAGAAGGGGTTGAATAGCAGGCATGCATGCAATGTTATTTCTCTGTTCTTACTGACGGAACCTATTATACATGTATATGTTAAAGGTAGACATCAGTTGCAGCTATCCAAACAGTAACTGATAAAATGATTGTTGGAAAGCTTACTGAGTTATTTTTTGTGGCCCAAGGGGAATATACCCCGGCCCATCCCCCACCCCCGTTCCGCCACTGCAGTTCAATACGAAATTCAGATTTCCTTTCTTGAAATGTCGAACAATTCAAATCTCGTTTCTAAAAGACTATGGTCAATTCGAGGGGGGGGGTTGATTCAGAGGAGTAGGCTGGTATAGGGTGGCCAACCACTGTGCCATGCTTCTTGTGTCTAACCTATTATACATGCCTAAATGTTAAAGGTAGACAATAGTATACAAAATTATATTGAGTGGCTTAGCGTGGAATGGGAGGAATATTATCGCCAGGTAAAATCTGGACTTTTCCATTTCACGAGGCGAAGCCGAGTGAACTGGAAAAGTCCAGATTTTACCGAGCGATAATATTCCTCCCATTTCACAATTAAAGCCACTCAATATTTGTTTTATATAACTGACATATAGATCCTTGTCATTTGATATATTTGAATTTTTTTCCATACAAAACTGGAGGAAAATGTATTTCTCTCTTCCAAACCACCCTTGCTATCCAAACAGTAACTGACAAAATGATTGTTGAAAAGCTTACTGGGTTAATAGATAGTAATGGCACTAAACTCCCTGTGAAATTATTCCTTCTGGCATGCTGTCATTTTCAAAGATGCGACTATAGACGTATTATGGGAAATTTCCGTCAGTAATTCGTTTTTATTTCGGCGAAGCGGTGAATGGGCCGGATGCACGCAAGCGTTGACACGACGCACACGCGCGCGCGGATGCTATAATTATTATTCGTCAGTTCAGTGCGCGACATCGCGAAGCTGCAATATTATTGGCTGAATGAGAACGTGTCCCAGACGCTTATTTCGGGCGCTATTCAAAACATGACTCGGCAACCTTTGAATGGAAATCAAGATCCTAGAATATTGTTTTCTTGGAATACACAACATTCACTGAGCTAAAACTTCATCGGGTTAATTGGTAAGCTGCACCCTTCTTTAGATTTTGAGTACTTTTGTTGCTTAAACAATGGGAGAAAAGGAACAAAATGATTTACTCTAGGGCCTACCTTTATTTAGAAATATCGTTATATTTTCTTAAAGTGCCTTTCAACAATTGTTAACTTCCCAACAGTTGCGTAAATCCGTGTTAGGAATGGGGGGGGGGGGGTGTGGGATGACCTAAAATTGCCCCGCCGTGGAAATTCAAAAAGCTAGTGGGGGTAGGGGGGTGCTGGAAATCACATGACACTAGGGGGCGCTCTTCAAGAAACAAATGTTCATCTTATGCAAAGTTTTTTTTGCTAACGTCCCTTATCCTTGTATCAAAACGCTGGATTTGTAGCTTTCTCCGTTTTTCATAACTACGTGTATTACATTTGGAATGTTTGAAAGTTAAAAAGATGGGGGATGATCCAATGGCCCATCCCCCTGGTCAAAAATTTGGGGTGGTATATCCTCCCCTGAGCCCCTCCCCCCGCCCCCCCCCCCCGCCCCCGGCCTACACACTCAGACAAGTGTGGATTTGCCTGCAATTGGGGACCCCCTATTGTCCCTCTTTTCTTTGTACTCTTTTTTTTTTTGGAAGACCTAGCTCCCATATGTTTTGTACATCGCCAAATTGGAGACCTTCGGGAATTTGGGACCCTATTGTCCTCTATTGTTCAATTTCCCCCTTTCGAATGCAGAAACACACTCACGTTTGTATATGGTGTAAATCGAGGATTTTCGTTTATTCCTCTTCCGTTTTCCTTTGGTTTTGTACACGTTTTCCAACCGAGGAGTCCTCGATTAATTCGGTTTCTGTCCTCGATTCATCGATGATGCTGCACGTGTGTGTCCTCGATTTACACCATAAACACGCACACTCCCACACCCCGGGATTTACGCCCTTGCTTCCCAACGAGTCAGGCGGAATAATTTCACAGGGTATAGCATTTAGTAGCGCAGACCTATCTTCAATTTGAGCGAGGTTTTTCTCATTAATTCGGCAGGTTCGTTTCCGTTTCCAGGTAATTACCGATATTTCTACGTGCCTTTAAAATTAGAAACGTTGAAACAGACGCATCTGGAGAGAATCGATGTGACTGCATGGTGGTTTTTTTTTCTTTTTATATTTTCCAGCATTTTTTTTTTTTTTTTTTTTTTAAATGGTGATCATTAAACAATGTTAAATATTACTGTAGCAGTTTAAGACCGTAACTTTGCCTCCGATGATGATTTTTTTTTGTATGATGTGTAGAGTAGTGCCGATAGACCTTTTTCGGGGTACGCCATCTTGAAAATCAAAGCGAGGCAAATAACGCAATCCAAACATGGCCGCCGCGTGCCACGGTGAACGACTGACTCTCGCAAAAAATACAGCAGATTGACAATCTTATATTGATGCATAGCTCAAATTCTCCAGAAACACCAATCCGTATTTTAGGTAGGTCATGTCTCATTGCATTTTGAAGAAGGGTCTTATAAATATAAAGCCTTAAAGCAGTGGCAGAACTGAAATTTCCGGGTAGTAGTTAAGCCGCAGCACCGCTGTCAACGTCAGACTTTCTATCAATATCTTTTTTAATCCGTTGTGTTAATTTTCTGAGCTGAAATTGCATTTTTGTGGAGGAAGTACTTAAATTATAAGGCTATCCACGAACTGTCATTCGCACAGGACCTGTAATTAAGAGGAACTGGAGCCCGATACGAACATGAATAATTCTCCTCCATGCAGATAATTCTCAGTAGTCGTGCACTGTACCCCGACTCGTTTACGTGAAAAATGATCCGGGCCTTCGAGACTAATACACTGGTGTCTCAAAGGCTCGTATCATTCTGTACTGGATGCTTACAACCTACGGGTGCAGACCAGTAAATCGGTCCGAAATTGCCTGCGCCGGCCAAATCACGATTTGCATGCCCTCAAAATCTTCGGTATTTGAGCATGCTGTGGGCCATGAACTTGAGGGATTGTAAAAAATATGGGTGGAAGCCGTGCACAGGACTGGGAGCTTGCAGTTCTGTGTAATTTTGATGTAATTTGGACCCTAAAAGCGCTCTATTTTGCAATGGAGTGTAGGCATCGTTTTTCAAAATGGCGATGGGCTTCAGGACTATTTTCAGGGGTGATCATCTTCAGATTGAAATTTCTCCTAAAAGTCATCAGTTGACCCCCCGAAAATTGAAATGAAAATGAAAGATGATGAAATAAGCTTTAATTTGATATGTGTCTCGAACACCTTGGAGAGTTGAGAGTATTTTTCCCGAATTTTTGAAGTGGGAGCATTTACCATTGGGGTCTATGGAAGTTTATTTACTGGTCTGCTACCTATAGTATAGTTTCAAAATGGCGCCTTCCATCGTTTGTTGACAAATGTTTGCGGAGTGTTATTTTTTTCAGGGGGGCGGAACCTGGGGGGGGGGCAGCGTTTCAAAAGGGGTCACCAATGGCGGTTCCGCAACAAATGCGCCCAAAATCTGAATAGGGCCGATGGACCGTCGTCCGATCACAGCAATTTCGAACGGGGGGGGGGGGTAAATTGGGGTCGGAAGGAGCAAAAACTCAATTAACGCCCGTTGAGGGCGCCCTGCAGTAAGGTAGCCGCAAACAGAGGGCTTGTTTTCAGGCCAGAAATCGCAGTCAGAGATGTTTTTTCTTGCAATTTTTTGATGAAATATGAGTCATCCATCCTTCCTCGTGCCGTACAAGTGGTTTGGGGAAAATTTTCAAAACCTCGCTTCTCTATAGGGTGCAGACCAGTAAATCGGTCCGAAATTGCCTGCGCCGGCCAAATCACGATTTGCATGCCCTCAAAATCTTCGGTATTTGAGCATGCTGTGGGCCATGAACTTGAGGGATTGTAAAAAATATGGGTGGAAGCCGTGCACAGGACTGGGAGCTTGCAGTTCTGTGTAATTTTGATGTAATTTGGACCCTAAAAGCGCTCTATTTTGCAATGGAGTGTAGGCATCGTTTTTCAAAATGGCGATGGGCTTCAGGACTATTTTCAGGGGTGATCATCTTCAGATTGAAATTTCTCCTAAAAGTTATAAGTTGACCCCCCGAAAATTGAAATGAAAATGAAAGATGATGAAATAAGCTTTAATTTGATGTGTGTCTCGAACACCTTGGAGAGTTGGGAGTATTTTTCCCGAATTTTTGAAGTGGGAGCATTTACCATTGGGGTCTATGGAAGTTTATTTACTGGTCTGCTACCCTACACCAGTTGAGCAGCTCCCTGTGCTTGCAGGCATCCCACCAGCTGAGCTCCGTAGGCAGGCAGCAAGCATGGCGCTGGCCCGACGCGCCATGTATCCATATCACCTCCTCCACCAAGCTATCAGCAGGGAACTATGGTGGCCCTGAAGGGACATCGCATATCGCAAACGTGTGCGCATACGTATGCGATGTCGCGAAATTTATCGCGAATGTGTGCGCACACGTATGCGATGTCGCAAAATTTATCGCGAATATGTGCGCACACGTATGCGATCTCGCGAAATTTATCGCGAATATGTGCGCACACGTATGCGATGTCGCGAAATTTATCGCGAATATATGCGCACACGTATGCGATGTCGTGAAATTAATCGCGAATATGTGCGCACACGTATGCGATGTCGTGAAACAATTCGCGAATATGTGCGCACACGTATGCGAATTTTTTTGCAATGTCGTGAATTTTATTGCATACCTTGTCGCATACCTTTCAGTAAAATTCCTAATGAACTGGGGAGTTGTAGCAGCTAGTCTGGAATCTAGACGTACTGTTAGATATAAATAGGGTCTGACTAATAAACCTTCGCGCGCACGCTGTTCCTCGTGCAATCGTTACTACTAGTACTGTCGAGCGCAAACTTGCTACTTGCGCAACTTTGAAATTTGCGCACGCAAGTTTGAAACTTCACGACATTTCACGACATCGTATACGTGTGCGCATATATTCGCGATAAATTTCGCGACATCGCATACGTGTGCGCACATATTCGCGATAAATTTTGCGACATCGCATACGTGTGCGCACACATTCGCGATAAATTTCGCGACATCGCATACGTATGCGCACACGTTTGCGATATGCGATGTCCCTTCAGGGCCACCATAGGGAACAGACATAACCCAGACTCAAATTCCGGCGCCCCTTTGCCTCAAGTGGAAAGGATCTATTGTCAACTATCCAACCCACTGAGTCAAAGGCCCACTGGATGGCCAGGATGTGGACACAGAAGTGGCAGTCATCCCCTAACCATCTGCATAGATACATTCCTGTACCATCCAGAAGCTGCCCAGGGTCTGATCTCCCACGACAGACATGGGTTAAACTAAACAGGCTCCGCACATGAGTCGGGCGTTTCAATGCTGACATGTGGAGGTGGGGCCTATCCCAGAGTCCAGCTTGCGAATGTGGAGCGGAGCAGCAGACTGTTGACCGCATCATCTCCGAGTGCCCCCTCTATCGCCCCCCAAATGAGTACCATGGCCTAATCGATGTTGATGCAGATGCAGCAACCCGAGAGTAGCTTCTCAGCAAGCACCCACTGAGATCTAACTACCGCTTTGTTTTGGTTCCACACGCAAGAAGAAGATTTTGTACGTAAACGAGTTGGGGAACAGTGCACGACCGTTGAGAAGTTTCTTCATGGAAGGGCATTTTTTTCAACGGTTCGTATCGGGCTCCCGTTCCGCTTATTTCTGGGAAATAATGGGTCCTGTGCGAATGACAATTCACGGATAGCCTCATAGTGTAAATACTTCCTAACAAACAAATGCAATTTCAGCTCAGAAAAAAAAGTGAATATAAAAAGGTCTCTGGCGTTGACGGCGGTGCCTCGGCTTATACTAGACGGAAATTTCAGTTCAGCCACTGGTTTTAGGCTTTATATTATGAGATCCTTCTTCAAAATACAATGAGATATGACCTATACCGACTAGTACGGATGGATTTTCGGGAGAATTTGAGCTATCCATCCATTTATAAGATTGTCAATCTACTGTAACTTTACGAGAGTTACTCGTTCACCGTGGCACACTATTCAGGCCGCCATGTTTGTTAGCGTTATGCCTCGCTTTGATTTTCAAGATGGCGTACCCTTAGAAAGGTCTATCAAAGAAATGCATTACCCAAATATTTCTTTATCCTAAATTTGGCAACCTCACAAAATTGACATGGGCATACATTTTGCCAGTGGAAGTTTGTAACGGGGTAAGGCCATATTTAATCAACATCTGGCAAAACCTACTTTCGACTAGCTATCAAGAAAAGTCAGGTTTTATTTTGACAGGGAACATCACATTATTTTTACCTGGTCCGAAAATTTGGGACTCTCAATACTGTGTATGAGAATTCTAAAACTTAAGGTATTGAAAACGTGCAATATACAAGACAATAGACTGGCACCTGATCAACAACCAATCCAACAATCAATTTCAGTGCTGCATCAATCAACAAAACTGTGCCAAAAGAAACATCTGGCATGTCTGGTACTATAGTCTCTTTCTCTACACATTTCTCCATAGTCAGCGCACTAATGACAATGTAGAGGTGCAGTCTTTTCAAACAGTTGGACCATGGTTGGACATGTACCAGTCTAGTCTTTAGCCTCATTTTGAAATCACTTGACTTCCATCTCATGTGCAAAATATTGAAGAAAAGTCTCCTTTAAAAATTGAGTCTTCAAACTTGAGTCTTCAAACTTGGTTGGTGAAATACTGAGGACCTTTTCGTCGCCCAATGAAAATTTTGGAGAATTTTGCTGGCTATAAAAAGAGTGAGTAAAGTTGGCCTGATTTCGTGTTGCATGTTTTTCAGCACTCGATGTTCCAGTCTGATTTTTACCGTGCCGAGTGAAATCTCTATCTTATATTGTATTAATTCACAGTGTGCAGCACCACTTACCAGCTCAGCCCGTATCAGCGCAAGTTCCCATTGCCTGCCTTTGACGGGGATGAGGTCGTGTTGGACTTCGCTGTCAAGGCCAGGAATGCTGCCATGGTCCTGTTCTCGAACGATGGCTCGGGAGAGCTGCCGGGCCTTGTATACGAACTGGGTAAGCAAACAAATGGGTTATTGACAAACTAATGATGGCGCCCTTTAACGACGCCATTTTGGGGAACAAACTGACACAACCTCGTTCTCAAGGCGTCTAGCTAGCACTACAGGCTGTCTAGCTCTCACCCTTGTATAGGATCATTTGCATGTTAAAAAAATCGTTCACATGAATGCAAATTAGGAATAATCTGGTGCCTGGCTGTGCTTTAAATCAGTGTTTATGTTTGTATGCGGTGTCTAGGGTAACATTCTAGTAGTCGCGGCGTGAGACCCGAAAACTCACCGTGTGCGGGCAACCTGAATTACGTGCTAAGCCAAAAAAAAATTAACTAGTCAATGAAAGCACATATACTCTATTGAGTCTGTTCACGTGATTTCGAGATATTCTTTTGCAATTTCCTCTAAAGCCTGCTGGCGTTCGTCCCTATTTTTGAAATCATGCGACCGACAAACAAGGATAATCTGGCCACAAACTAACCAGCTTGTCCTCTAGAATATGGTCGCTGACAACGTCGCTGACACTTTCGTTGGGGGCTGCGATCTTGAAATCGCGTAAACAGAATATGTGCTTTTATTGGCTAGTTATGCTTTTTGGCTCGGCGCGTATACTAGCTCAGGTTGCCCGCACACGGTGAGTTTTTGCCCGCGCGAACACGGTGAGTTTTCGCCTCGCGAGGCGAAAGAGATCAAACTTGATAGATATTTGCCTCCAGGCCTCGCGAGGTAGAAAATGCGGCAAAAACTGACCGCACATGGTGATATTTTCTGAGCTACTGCTGCGCAAACGGGCTCAATGACTTTTTGCTCAGCACGTAGCTCTCGTGTGCGGCGGGCTTAAAGTTGGTCCTCTCGTTCAATAAAATCTTAATTGTGTTTGGACGTGATTCGTTCTGTGGCCCCCTTATTATCTACTCAGTGACGCAGTTCAAACAGAGCCTATTCCAGTAGCGCGCGTTATTAGTCGTATAACTACACCGGCAGCGCGCCGACGGCGGCTCGTGAACAAAAGAAAAAAAGGCATCTAAAGGCGTCTGTTTATATGAAAACTCAATATTGGACTCGTCACCGTTGTTATTAGCCTTTTTGAAATATGGTGGACACGATTCACTCTTTTCACGCTTCCGCCATAGGCATGTAGAGCCTCGATCTGGCAACTTTACACAATAAAATAAAGCCGGTTCAGTGATTCCCGTGTCGGGGTTCAGATCACTAAGCCGGCTATTTTTATTGTGTAAAGTTGCCAGATCGAGGCTCTGCATGCCAATGGCGGAGCGTGAAAAGGGCGAATAGGAGGGCGCTATTTGGTTTTAGTAGATACGGTTCATGCGGTTTACCCAAACCAAATAAAGTCTTCTATATTGTTTCCACCATAATCTCAAAAGGCCAAATAAAAGGTACGCATTTTCATTTTCATTCAAATGTCCACTTACATTTCTATTATTTATTACTTTCTTGAAAGGAGATTTAAAAATCGGGGTGTTTTTTTCCCGGATGTACACTAACAGTTTTTGGAGTAGGCAGCAGAACCATCATCCGAAGGTGCCTGACTTGCAACGTACTGAAGGGGGTGCCATCAACGGGCGACATTAGCGAGACGGAGTTTCGTCGCTTCTGGCTGCACTACGACAGAGGCACCTTCAAGCTGGGCAAATACCAGGAGCAGGCGTACTTGCAGTGGACAACCACCCCGCCCAATCCCACCAGGTTCATCGGCTTCGGCGCTTATGGCAGAGCCCAAACTTGGGTCGTCTATCACACCTGTCAGTGAGCCTGAGGCCTATATTTCTATTATCATATTTCTTCCGACACACCTATGTTCCGACAGCCCTATGTTCCGACACCCCTATGTTCCGACACCCCTATGTTCCGACACCCCTATGTTCCGACAACCCGCACATAATACTGTGTTAATAGCCCGTTTAGACTGGAGCGTTGGGGCCAGAGACCAGCCTATGTTTACGTTTGTAGGGGTGTCGGAACCTGGAGGTGTCGGAACATACGTAGGTTTGAGCAATCGGAACATAGGGGTGTCGGAACAAAGGGGTGTCGAAACATAGGCATGTCGAAACACAGGGGTGTCGGAATAATACGCTGAGTACAGTCGGAACATAAGGGTGTCGGAACATAGGGGTGTCGGAACATAGGTGTGTAACCAGGGGCGGGACATGGAGGCACGGGACTTCCACTTGAGGCCTGCCTCCCCCCCCCCCCCGCCCCCCCCCCCCCCCCCCATCCCCCTCCTCCTGTGTCCTTAGCTTTTTTAAAGTGAACAAAGTCAGTGCCCCCTCAAAAAAAAGAGTCCCCTACAATTAATGCCTCCGCTGCAAGTTACGCCACTTGGGGTACGTCCTACTTGCAGAAGCTTTAAGTCGAAATTTCACGAGAATTGAAAACCTTGCCAAGCATTTCTGGAATGTCCATTTCCCAAATTTCGTTAAATCACGTTTCTAATTTAATTTTTAAATTGTCTGTGCTATTTTTGAGTTTCACCCTCAATAAATTACATAGTTCCCTTTTGTGCGCAAATCCATTAAATAAAGTTTTTGTTCAGAATGATTACACACGCCCAAAGTAGAAAAAAAAGGTTTGGGGTTAACAAACAAAATTACAAGTTAACATTTCGTTAGAGAGCTAGGACAGTACATCTATAAATTGCTATATTTCAATCAATACAATATTATTCACATTTGAATGAAAAATTTACACAAACAAATAATCGGCCCATGTTATTAAAAGGTAGGCCTACTTTATAAAAGTTTAAATTATTTGCGGACCGACAGTAATTCAGTTTTTGTAAGGTAGACTTGTTCCCGCCAATTTTCAGAATTGATAATGCGGGGACAGCAAACCAGTCTAGTTTGTCGGTGTTTTGGGGGTTTTTTGTTTTAAATAAAACACAAGCTTTAAAATTCGTCAGGAGGATTAGAACATTATACAAGCTTTAACAACACCTGCGCAAATTACCCCTCGAAAAATGTCGTCACCGACACCACGAAGTAATACTCATGTACATACCGGTAAAAACTAGCAATCGGAGAAAACGGTATCTAAAGTTGAACGCCTTGTAAAACAACACTTTGCGCCAAAACGACACAGTATTTTCAGTTGGGTTTCTCGTTGTGGACACTTGATGAACTGAATTCATTAAATCTGCTGTTTTTCACCCGTTTGTGTATTAAATAAACAAGAAATGAGAAAATAGATGAGTGTTAGTTCGTGAAACCGAAAAAGCTGCGAAACTGTAAATTTTCGTTTTCACGAAGTAACACTCTGCAATGTATACAACACGAGGAAAGTGCAACTTCAGGTCAGCGCGCGCCCGCTCATGTACAACTTATTACAAGAAGAGTGTTACTTCGTGAAAACGTTTTTGCTCACTTGTAAGCATAGTGCGCGCCATGCATTGCAATGGTAAATGGAACTTGAGTGTTACTTCGTGAAAACGAAAGTTGTCACTTTTGCGCAAAAGTTGCCATGGATACTTAGCGTAATTATTAAAGTAAAGCTCTTGAAGCTTTGAAACTTCTTGCAATGATAGGCCTTGATGAAAAATGTTTAAAAATCCAAAAAACTGAAAATCGAAAAAAATATGGTTTAACACGGTAGAGTGTTACTTCGTGGTGCCGGTGACGATGTATTGAACACAAGGAATGCATAACAGGTGCTTTCCTTTGGGATTTAAAAGTGGCCTTAAAGTAGCTCTCCGCTCCCCGTGTTTTTTTCTCGAGTTTCACCCCCAAAAAAGAATTCGTGTTTAATTTTGTAATTTAAGAGCAATACAAAAGTTAGGCCCTATTCATTTTTGAATGAGACATCTAACAAAACGATCCGCCCACGTTCAATTTATACGGAATATATATCTACCAATTTTCGAATTAACTTTCGACCTGGCATTATTTAAGCGCATCTTTTGTGCGTTATATGCAGAAACGTTTGCCTTAAAACTCCAAAATTGAAAAAAAGGGGGTTTTTTTCCCGTTTAAATAAAACACACAAATTGAATATTCCGGAGAAAAACATATCGAATATGTTAAAGAGTATTGGTACAGCAACTTTAAGCTTGTTTAAATTTTAAGATGTTTTAGTCAAATCTAGGTCTACACTCTAAAAAGTCCCGGGTCAGAATTGACCCGGAAAAGGGTCATGTGGGGCCTGACCCTTTTCAGGGTAAAAAATTATACTTTCCTGGGTCAAAAGTTCACTGTGTTACTCAATTTCCGGGTCATTTTTACCCAGAAAAGTGTCATTTGTGACCTGGAAAAGGGTCAGGCCCCACATTACCCTTTTCCGGGTCAATTCTGACCCGGGACTTTTAGAGTGTAATTTGCTGCACTTTTTTGCGTTGCACATTTGCACATTTGATAATTAGAAACACGCTTTTTAACTATGCAATTATGCTCGTTAAAATGTCATTATCATAATTGCATATGCTTTTCGTTTTGTAAAATAGAGACAAGCCCCTTGCAGATGGCCTTTTTTTATGCATCGGCCTCTTATACCGGGTAGTTTAACAGTTCTTATCACTTCCATAAGGAGCTCTGAAGGTGGCATCCAAGATGCCGAGACCCTGGAAAATGTATCAAGTGACGTCCGACGGCATCTAAGACGTGAGATACCAACAGGATGACCACACCCTGAGAGTAGGATGTAGACATCATAAGATGTCATCCTAAAAAAATTCTTTTTGAAACTTTTTTTAGATTTAACAAAGATTTGTATGCCATATATTCTCAATAACTTGTTTTGGGTTAGGGCAACTTCAACTCTTGCTAAATACCTCAAACATTAGTGTGTCAAGCTTCTTTGTCATGAAAACGATAACAATTATGTTCCGATGTACAGTGATATACGGGAGAAATAACTCTATTCTCTCAGACATGTCTGACTACGTTGAAAGAAAACCATGATGAACTTTCATGTGCCCTTCTCACACTGCTCCTCGTAGTCGTAGTATATTTTGACCAATACATGCCTCACCGTTGCCCAACTTTGCAGTGTTCGCGCTAGTAAGAAAATGAATCACGTTATTTCATCTCACCTAATTGCTTAGATTTTGAAAGCATCAATCGCGCTGTTAAAGATGATCACACGTTCAAAATCTCTTTTTTTTTTTCGAGGGATTGCTTCGATGAAGGTTCGCTTCATAATATTAAGATTTATTTAAAAGTCGAACAAAGATATTGATTGGAGCGGGGTTGGAACCTGCAACTGCTGACTATTAGCGCCCTTAAGCAAAACGTTGACTGAATGGGGAACCGCCAACATAAGACTGAATACTAACAATGGTAGAGCACCGGAACGGTAATCTCGAGGTTGCAGGTTCAAACCCCGCTCCAGTCAATTTCTTTGCACGACTTTTAAATTATAATATAGGTTTTCTCGGTCAATTTCGGCAAAAGAGCAGCCAATTTAACCACTACGCTATTCTATTTCGCGCGAAATCAAATGCTACTGAAAAGGGTCATTCGATTTCGTTTTATGACCAGTCAAATGTACTGTTGCGTCATTCGATTTAACAAAATAATCATGCAATTTAACAATTCAACAAAGCAGCATTCAAATTCGCAGGAGCTTTTTGAGGCGTCTGTTTAGTCATTCAAATTCCTTTTTCTGGCAGTCATTTCTGGAATTTGTGCAATCTAAAAAACGCTTTGTTAAATTTTTGTTTCCTTAAGAATGTTGAAGGCATAAATACGGTTCACTTTTTGGCACTTGAGTCACTTTGCCGATGTACTTCGAAGACGAGCTTTCGCTACAGTTTTACACGCATATTTCTAGAAATGGCAGCTCGTGGTCGCTACGCTAGAGTGGCCCAGGTAGATCGAGAAAGGTTGATTGAGGCCTTCGAGGGAAACGAGCAAGACTACCTTGAGCTTGCGGTCAATTTGAACATCAACAAGTCCACAGCCAGATCAATTGTTGCAACATATTTGAGGACTGGAAGGCGAGAGACGCTGGCAAGAGGAGGAGCAACCCACAGCAAGATGGATGATGACATGCGAAACCATCTGCAAGGCATCCTTGACGCTAATCCCGTCTTGACACTTCAACAAATGAAGGCTAGTTTGAGTGTGCATCTGCCAGAGAAGCCCCAGGTTTCTACTGCCACCATAGCCAGGGCCTTGGATGGGATGATGATTACACTGAAACTAGTGGAGGACGTCCCTGATGCAAGAAATTCCCATGAAGTTCTTGATCAACGCGTCAAGTATGGTGAGTGGTTCCTGCAGCATGGTGTTCTGGCGCATCTAGTCTTCATTTACGAGACAGGTTATAACGTCTGGACTCGACGCTCCCAGGGTAGAGCTCCACGAGGGATCGCTGCAAGACGAGTCGTCGACAGACAACGAGGGAGAAATTGCAATGTCACCTTCGCTGTTTCTAGTGAAGTAGGCTTGGTGCACCACCGAATCGCATTCGAAACTGTGACGCGAGAGAGATTCGAGGAGTTTCTTGCGGACACAATTCAAGAGTGTGATGCAGTTTTCCCAGACGACGAACCCATTTACCTCATATACGACAATGCGAGGCCTCATGTGCGAGCCCAACTCCCTGAAGGTGCCAACCCAATGATCCAGCTGAAGCGCCTCCCTCCCTACTCCCCATTCCTGAACAGCACGGAGATGGCACACTCTGCATTCAAGGCTGCAGTTAAACGCATCCTTGGGTTACCTGAGTGGCAACAACGTGTCGGAGACAGACAGGCTGCCCAGCCAGCAGGAATGAACATGCAGCAGTGGAGGTGCGATCTCCTTCAACAAGCAGCCATCCAGAGCGTTGATGTCATCACCCAAGTGAAGTGCATGCAGTGGTACAACCATACCCAAACATATATGCCAAGATGTCTGGCACGCCAACAGATTGATGGTTGAGGAAGAAACAACATAAACAATAAAAAACCAGGAAAAACATAAAGAAACACCCCATTCAAACACAATACAAAATTAGGTCTTGGTCAGTTAACCAATAAAGATCCCCCCCCCCAAAAAAAAAGAATGAAGAAGAAAACAAAGAAGAAGAAAAAACCTCATTGGCCCCATGCAAAGTCTACTGGAAGCATAAATAAAGAAAACAAGGTTTGCCTGAATTAAAGTGAAGATACGAAACAGTTGCCTAGTACAGTTTATCTGTTTATTCGTATTTCTTTAGTCGTACTTATTTGAATTCTCTTTAAGCGAAATTGATTGCCTCTTTACGAAATTGAACAAAATTAAATCAGTAAAATCTCCAGTCGAACCAGCTTTGCTAAATTGAATGATGATTGTGTGTCACGAAAAAGAATGACGATATGCTAAATTGAACACAGTGCTAAAGGAATTTGAATGCCTCAAAACGAAATTGAATGGCCGAATTCTGAATTTGAAACGCAGTAACAACTGGAGAGGCAAAATAGCTTCAATTCGAACGCACGAAAATTAAATTCGCTGCTCATTTGCCGAAATTGACCGAGAAAACCTATAATAATAATAATAATAATAATAGTGGATATTTATAAAGCGCACGTATCCACCAGGACTGGTGCTCAAGGCGCTACATCATTATTACCCCTGCTCATTGGGCACATGAAACATTCCAAATACCATCTCAGCTCCCTGGGGAGTATACAGCTCGATGCAGCCTGTTAGGCGCAAGGAAGCTAATTCGATCACAATAACCATCTCTGCCCTCACAGGTACCCATTTACTCCTGGGTGGAGAGAAGCAATGAGTGACAAAGTGCCTTGCCCAAGGGCACACGCACCATGACCCCGGGCAGGACTCGAAACCAAAACCTGCAGCTTTACCCACAGACCACGAATCAGTGCCCTTAACCACGAGGCCACAGTATGATGATGTACTTAGTCACTTTCCCTTTGTAGCTGATTTGAAGAATTGCAATAAAATGCCGTATCGTCTCTGGGTGATCTTTGTAGTAATTAGTACCGCTATTTTTGCTAGCAGTCAGTTTCCCTTAAGTTAATTTTTAGTTTATTTCAAGGATTTATGTCACCCTCCCGACTTATTAGCTTATCTGGAACTAAGTACGAATCTTGCCTGGTCTAATAAGACGAGTAGAACTGTTGCATTATCGTCATAATTATATTCATAAGATGAGATGTTTGCGTCGAGGTGATTTAATCACACCGAGTATACAGTGTTTATACGTCGGTGAAGGGCAAAACCTAATTTGAATTACATCACCCCGACGCAAAAATCCCATCTTATGAATAGTCAATGCGGTACCCACTGCTATATGTACATTAGATTCGAACCATCCAATAGATCCCGTTAGCTCGGTGGTCGGGTGGTAAGACATCTGCACTAGAAAGCAGGAGGTCGTGGATTCGAGTCCCACCCGAGTGATTTTTTCCAACTTTCACTCGGGAGGTAACACACTGAGTATACAGTATTTATACGTCGGTGAAGGGCAAACTCTAATTTGAGTCATAATTACAGTTCTTCGATATAATTACATTCTAAATCTGGGCATACGACAACACCTGTTTCATTGAAAAGATGGGACAAAAACAGTACATAAAGTAGGCATATACACGTACAATGACACGCTAGCCAAGAGCCCAACCGACGTGCCGATGTGGACATTTATGAGTCCAGCTGTATAACAACTACGCCACAAGTTCACTCCAACTCCAGTTAAAGGTATTCATTCGTCTCGATATAAGTCAAGGTTTGGGAGAACGAGATGATGTCTTACATTAATTTTGCGGGGGAACAATGTTCACAAATGTGGTTTGTTTACATCTAACTCGGCAGCCTTTTCATTTTCCTTGCCTGTACGTATCATCAGCATCGAGTATAGCCCAATGAATTATGAGCTATAAAAGCTGCCAACATTAGACGTTTTGTGACACAATAAAATCATTATGCAAAACAGCCGTCTAAGATGTTTAAATTATTTCAAACGCTTAGCTACGCCATGTTTCGTGATATCGATCTGAAGGTTATTGCGCAGGTAGCAGCAGTGCAACAAATTTGTTGTATAAATCCTACGCATTGCGTAATACGCACTGTTTGTGAGACCAGCTGGTTGCACTAAAAGTCTAATATAATTCGGAAATCAAACTAAACTGTTTCATGCAAGAATTTAAACTATAATGCTCTACAAATAGCGGATGAAACGGTGAACGTTTCACAATTTCATCCCACACATTTACTGTACATTGTATATTCGTGTATTGCCTCAGAGGCTACATCATAAACGAAGGCCTCATCATGGACAAACCGGTCGGGTAACATAATTTGCGCATGCGTGAATCTACACAGGTCTGTACCACACCCATCAGCTGTATGCCGCCTAAAGGTACGCTGTATACGACCATCGCACAGCCTACAGGAAACACGTTCTATAGTTGATATAAAGTTTTGTCGCCTGACATAAAGTGAAATGCAGGGTTAAAGAATAGTGTTCTGAGCTGTGTGTATTGATGTGAGATCTGAAAGAACTCTCTTTAAGGTACTTTATGGACAGGAAAGAGTAGCAGGCTTATAGTACTGAATCTTTGCATCAAAAATGACGGTACATGTATTACACGTCGGTCTGATTGCTGTGATCTGCTCTAGTGAGATCTTTGTGGCAAACGGCTCAGCGCCCGTCACGGCTTCGGAAGCGTTTGCGTTGGCCGAGCATGATGAGCACCAGGCAGTGCCACACCGCGTGATCGCCTCTACGATCAGCCGATCCAAGGGACGTTGCGCCGTCGAGTGCCTGAAGAAGGACATTTGCCGACAGTTTTGCTACGGAAAGACCACCGGGCAGTGCGTGCTGGAAGATGCCAGCTTCGTCGAGGCGAGTGTACGTGCGACTGTGCCCGGTGCTGATAACTGCACTTATTATACCAAACAAGGTAGGGATATCAGAATAACTGACGGTAGCCAATCACCATAGTAGGCCTAATCCATGGTGATTCGTTGCATCAGTTATTCATTTATTCTTTAAATTCAATCCAGCTTCATTCAATCGGAGCTGGACGGACAAAAAAGATGTCTTTCAAAGAGACTCTGACATAAAGCAGACTGCGAACTGATCACCGAAGACTTGGGTGGAAAACGCTGTCCTTGAAGCCCAGTGCACACCTTTCCGATTTTACCGGTTCAGTGGATCAGCGGGCCATTGTACAGAGGTGTGCGCTGAAAAAATATCGGACCGATCGCGTCGGACCGTACACCGGGCGACCGGACGAAATAAAATAATGTTCGATTTTTTCGCATTCGATTTCACCGGATCCTATGTGACCAGAAAGGTGTGCGGGCAGCATACTGATTTCACAAGACGCGATATTTATGTATAACCAATCAGATTCACGAAGGGAGTCACGATTCAAAAAAATTGACGGCTGCCATTTTGTCATCATGTGACTTGTCATCATGTGACTGATCATCATGTGATCGATTATCGAACGGAGTCGGGCATGTGTGTGGGTATTAAACGTTGCGTTGTAACCGGAAAATACAGGGGGGAAGGTGCCCCCCCCCCCGCCCCCTATTGCAGAAGTGTAGTGTAGCCTATATACTTTTTAGTAACTCTGATCTAAAAGTTGTGCGGTATACGCCGCTCGTACAGGGAACAAGTAGACAGACTTGGTCAAGGCTAGTTTCTACAGCACTTCAAGTGCAAGTCCAGATCGGGGCTGAGGCAATGGCGTATCAGAACTCTCTAAGCATTTATGGAAAATACAGGGGGCAAGGTGCCCCCCCCCCCCCGCCCCCTATTGCAGAAGTGTAGTGTAGCCTATATACTTTTTAGTAACTCTGATCTAAAAGGTAACTCTGTCTAGGCACATTTTGCAAAAACTGCATGACATAATCCGCTAACTCGTACTCGTTTTTGTATCCAATAAACAGAATTGCTTTGTGATTGTGTTACGCACCAATAATGCTGTGGCAATTTGGCGAAGCTAGTATTGTGCATCAGCAGTCATCCAGGCAGTTCGGTGCTAATCATCATTTTCAGATTACCTGCGCACTGTAGGTAATTAAGCGGAAGAGCTGATCCCCTCAAGTCCAGCGCTTTTTTTTTCATTTTTTGTATGCATGACTTTTTCCAATACGACGACAAAAGCTGTTAATTTTCTGTGTTGCGGGGGAGCTGCTATTCATAACACATTGCAGGTTCAGCGTCCATTTTTCATTCTTTTTTTATGGAAGTGGGTTAATTTGTTCTGGTCACTTGATACAGAAGATAATTAGCAATACAATGAAAGTCAAACCATGTTTCCTTCAAGCCCTTGGTTCATGTAAGTGTTGACATAAGCACCTCATCCTTCCTGCTTAAAGGTAGAATATATGAACATTTGCAGCTATCCAAAAGTAACTGACGAAATTATTGCTTAAAAGCCTACGTGGTTTAAAGATAGTAATGTCACTAAACTCACTGTGACATTATTGTTTCTGGCCACTAGTCTTCTTTTTTTTTAGAGATTTCCGTCAGTAGTTCGTTTTTAATTCGGCGAAGCCGTGAATGGATGCGCGCAAGCGTTGACACAACGCACTCGCGCGCGTGAATACGATCGACATTTTTATACATGGAATTGACTATCCGGTTCGTTAGTGTGACGTCACCTCCAGCACTTTCTGCACGACTAGAACCGGAAGTTAACGCAGTTCGAGTGGTTGTAGCCAATGACCGCCAGTAATCAATGGTGGGTGCGCGTGAATGACGTTTTTACTAGTGAACCGGATTCTGAATGGCCCTGTTGGAATTAGTTGTACTGTCCTACTTTAACTCCCGAGTTTATTGCAAGTTAAGTGACTCACCAAGTTGCAGTATGTAAACAGCCAAAACTGGGCCGAGTCCATGCACAACGCAACGCGAACGGGGCGACTGCCCGCGCCGTGAATGCGGGGCGAGTTGGTTTCAACTCACGTGGTGAAAACGCTCACAAAGTTCGGTCAATAAACACTCACAAAAATCCACGAGAGAAACTTGGATTGCTCACTGGAATAGCTCTGCCGATGTTTAATAAATCATGTAAAGAATAGCGTTGATTCTAGCTTGTAACTTCCAAGCGAAATTATAGGAAAAGCACTGTAAATATTGCGTGTGTGACAGAACGATAACGAAACGAAACTGAATGCGTGAAGGTTGACCTCTGAACTAAACATATATACAAGATGCGTTAAAGGTGCAGTGCAGTGTAACTTAAAGTGAACGCTACAGTAGACCCCCTCTAGATCGCAAAATGGTATTGAAGCGAGCGATAAGTGTTCAGGTTAAATCAACCACAGTCAAAGTCTGTGTACTTGGATGGCCAATGAACATGCCGGCCAGAACGCGAGTGCCGTTGAGCTGCTGGTGTTGCTGTGTGTTGGTCATCAACCGTGTGCGTAGGGATGGCAGGAGATGGCTGTACACGCTTAAGCTCTAGGGTAGATGGCTGGGAAGGGGTGGTATCTGTATCGAGGTAAGCAACTTCCAACCGATCTAAGCTGACTGTGTCCTGCCTTCCATCCAGGTCGAGTGTGAAGTACTTGTCTGTCCGGCTGAGTACTCGGTATGGACCTTTGTAGGGTGTTTGGAGGGGTTTCTGCACATGATCGCAACGGACAAATACATGCTTGCACAACATCAAATCCTTGTGAATTTGTGCAGTTCTGTCTCGCGACCGAGGCGGTGTGGGTCTGATGTGCTGCATCGTGTGTCGCAGTCTGTGAACATAGTCTGCAGGGTCGGCGAGATTACCAGTATCGTTGGGGGGTGCAACAAACTGTCCTGGAAGTCTCAGGGTGGTGCCAAACACCAATTCGGCGGTGGAGCAACCAAGATCCTGCTTTACCACCGTGCGGATCCCGAGGAGGATGAGTGGTAATGCTTCGGTCCAACGTTGAGGGTTAGTACTCGATTTGAGAGAGGCTTTGAGCTGTCTATGCAGGCGTTCAACCATACCGTTTGCTATGGGGTGGTACGATGTTGTTCGCGTGCGTCTGGTACCTAGGAGAACCATCAAAGCGTGGAACAGGGCCGACTCAAACTGTCGTCCGCGGTCTGTGGTTATCGTAGACGGAGCACCAAAGGTGGAGACCCATCTGTTCACAAAGGCCTTGGCGACTGTTTCAGCGGTGCAGTCGGGTATAGGTATTGCTTCTGGCCAGCGTGTAAACCTGTCAACGCATGTGAGTAGATAGCAATATCCCTGGGAAGGGGGGAGTGGTCCCACGATGTCTATGTGCACATGATCGAAACGTGCATCTGGAGATGCGAAGGTTCCAAACGGAGTCTTGGTGTGGCTGTGGACCTTGGACTTCTGGCACTTGACGCAGGCCTTGGCCCATGCTCTGATGTCTGAGTTCATGCGTGGCCAGACGTAGCGTGAACCAACCAGTTTCAGTGTTGCTCGAATGCCAGGGTGAGACAGATTGTGCAAGGAATCGAACACACTCCGTCTGTGGTTTTGGGGTACGAAAGGGCGTTCATGACCTGTCGACACATCGCACCAGATGGATGTATTTGAGTTCGGTATCGGAACTTGCTTGAGGTCCAGGGATGTGGGTGATTCCAGGATTCTGTGTAGTTCCTGGTCTTGTGTCTGATCCATGGCCATCTGCTCGAAGTCAATCTGGGTCGATGTTGTCAAGGCACTGATGTGAGATCGGGAGAGCGCATCCGCTACAACATTCTCTGTGCCCTTGATGTGACGAATGTCGGATGTAAACTGAGATACATAGTCCAGGTGACGAACTTCTCTAGGTGAATGCCGGTCAGGTTTGGAGTTGAGAGCATACACCAACGGTTTGTGGTCAGTGTAAATGCAGAATTCTCGTCCTTCGATGAAGTGTCGAAAGTGTCTGACTGACAAGTACATGGCCAGTAGTTCGCGCCCAAAGGTGCTATAGCGACTCTCTGCAGGTTTAAGACGCTGAGAGAAGAAGGCCAGGGGGTGCCATACTCCTTCGGAAAGTTGCTGAAGCACACCGCCAACTGCCGTGTCCGAGGCGTCCACCATCATGGCAGTTGGTAGTACCGAAGAAGGGTGAGCGAGAAGTGTGGTGTCAGCGAGTGATTGCTTGATCTGCAGGAACGCTGTCTGGCATTCGGGTGTCCAATTCAGTTTGGTTGATTTGCGTGACTGGTTGGGTCTTTTTCGCAGCTGGTCTGTCAGCGAGGCGATCACGCTTGCGCAGTTTGGCACAAAACGACGGTAAAAGTTTACCAGTCCCAAAAATCTGCGCAGTTGACGGGTGGAGGTAGGCTGAGGGAACTCTGCAATCGCGTTGACTCTGTCTCTCATGGGACGGATACCATCAGCGTCGATTCTGTGTCCCAGGAAATCGAGGGTGGGAACCCCGAACTGGCATTTGGATGGGTTGATGATAATGCCATATTCGGAAAGTCTGCTGAAGAGAAGACGCAAGTACTCAAGATGGTCCTCCTCTGTCTCACTCGCGACCAGGATGTCATCGATGTAGGCGTACACGAAAGGTAAGTCTCGCGTAACCATGTCGATGAATCGTTGGAAAGTCTGAGCGGCGTTCCGCAGGCCGAAGGGCATGCGAAGGAAGTGGAACAGACCGAAAGGTGTTGTGATGGCGGTCTTGTGGATGTCGTCAGGATGGACTGGAATTTGGTGGTAAGCGCGTACTAAGTCGATCTTTGAGAACACGCGTTTACCCTCCAGATTGGCTGTAAAGTCATGCAGATGGGGTATCGGATAGCGGTCGGGTACTATAACACGGTTGAGGGCACGGTAGTCTCCGCACGGCCTCCAGTCACCTGACTTCTTGGCCACCATATGTAAAGGCGACGACCATGCACCGTCCGAAGCTTCGATGATGCCGAGATCAAGCATATGATTGAACTCGTCTTTCGCCGTGATGAACTTGTCGGGAGCCAGGCGTCTTGGGCGAGCTGACACTGGGGGACCCTTAGTCACAATGTGATGCGTTATAGAGTGCTTAACGTCCTTGGCAGTGTAAGTCGGACGTGTCAGTTCTGGAAATTGTCCGAGGATCACTTCATAGGGCGACTCACTCAGCTTGGCAACGGTTGGACTGATGGGAATGGCATCTGAACCGATTCCACCTACGGTGAGGCTTGTAGTGGAGTCGATGAGTTTGCGACGCTGAACGTCGACTAGCAGTCCGAAGTGTTGGAGAAAATCTGCTCCAATTATTGGGTTTGGCAGGTCCGCGATAATGAACACCCAACGGAAGACTCGACGCAACCCGACATCCAAAGTGAGTGACTTCTCACCATATGTGTTGATGGGAGATTTGTTCACCGCCTGAAGATTGATAGATGAAGACTGGGCATGACGTTTATCCGCAGCCGATGGAGGCCAAACGCTCACTTCCGCTCCCGTATCTACCAGGAACCGGGCCCCTGTCTTGCGTTCAGTGATGAAGAATAGGCGACTATTGGTGTCGGTGCCAGGGAGACTCGTCGCCTTTAGTCGCTGGCATCGGAGTTTCCCTGTTGTTGTCGGGGGTTGAAGCTGCATGGGGACACACACCTTCTGGCATCAGCGCCGAATCGCCAGTGATACCAGCAGTCAGTGCCAGAGTGTGATGGGCTGCGACTGCGAGATGGGCGTCGATTGGGTGGGGTTGTGTCACGCTTCCTCGATCTCCAACGGGGCTGACCGGAGACTTGGCATGTGAGAGCGCTGACTTGTTGGGTTAGCTGGTCAACTTTGGCTTGTAGTGTGAGCATATCTGAACTTGGCATGGTTGTTGGAGGCGACGAACTGCCAGGCTGGCTGGATGAAACTGCCCCGACATGTACAGTAGGCGAGACAGAAACTTCAACAATCTTGTCTGCAAGTTCTGCGAGTTGCTCAATGGGTGTCGTTTGAGATGTTGATGCCAGGATAAGTTGGGCGTTGGTCGATAATCTCTGAAGAAACAGTTGTTTCAGGATGTTTTCTTCGAGCGTGTTGTCTCCTAACAACTGCCGCATACGACGTAGTAATTGTGAAGGCTTGCAGTCCCCCAGCTCCTCCGATATTAGCAACTGGTGCAGTCTTTTCTGCTCTGATACGGAGGTTCGACGGATGAGGGCGGTCTTCAGGCTGTCGTAGGCATTATGCTCAGGGGGTGAAATGAGGATGTCCCTCACTTCAGTTGCAAACTCTGGCTGCAAGGAACCAACCACGTATGCGAATTTGGTGTGTTGCTGAGTGATGTTACGGGTTAGAAATTGCGCTTCCACTTGCGCAAACCAAAGGGCAGGGTCACTGGGCCAAAATGGAGGCAACTTCAAAGTCACTGCAGCTGATGTTGTGGGTGCAGATGGAGATGAACTAGCAGTAGCACCTTTGGATGTGCCCGGTTTGGAATCAGCATGATCAGAGTCAGATTTGGTTTCCATGTTGTTCGGCTCAGGTCTGGGTCACCAATGTTGGAATTAGTTGTACTGTCCTACTTTAACTCCCGAGTTTATTGCAAGTTAAGTGACTCACCAAGTTGCAGTATGTAAACAGCCAAAACTGGGCCGAGTCCATGCACAACGCAACGCGAACGGGGCGACTGCCCGCGCCGTGAATGCGGGGCGAGTTGGTTTCAACTCACGTGGTGAAAACGCTCACAAAGTTCGGTCAATAAACACTCACAAAAATCCACGAGAGAAACTTGGATTGCTCACTGGAATAGCTCTGCCGATGTTTAATAAATCATGTAAAGAATAGCGTTGATTCTAGCTTGTAACTTCCAAGCGAAATTATAGGAAAAGCACTGTAAATATTGCGTGTGTGACAGAACGATAACGAAACGAAACTGAATGCGTGAAGGTTGACCTCTGAACTAAACATATATACAAGATGCGTTAAAGGCGCAGTGCAGTGTAACTTAAAGTGAACGCTACAGCCCTTTATGCCAAAAACAATGACATGGGCCCAGAGATCAGTGCATGGGCCTTATTCACGAGTTGGCCATTTTTGTCGAGTTCCCTGAATGTATTTCATTGATTGTTAACTGTTGAATGGGACGGCGCCAGACTATTTGTGCAGGCGTAATGCATGCAGCCTTATTTTACTATCATTTCTTTTTAAATGTGGCTTTAAAACATTAGAGAATAAGTCAATAAGTGGCTTGAACTTGTTGAGGTATCCATAGGTGATCCTTGGTTGAATTTCAAAGACTGTGCCCCGAAAATATGCATATGGGCCCCCTCAAGCCCACTGACTTTAATACCGTGACGATCGAAACATCTGCCCCATTCCTTCACTACAGGATGCAGCAGCACGTACTACCTCTACCCGTATCAGCGCATGCACCCATTCCTTAAGCTTTCGTTTGATGGCGAGACCGTGTTGGACTTCGCTGTCATAGCCAGGGACAATGCCGTGATCCTGTTCTCGAGTGATAACACGGTTGAGGGAATGCAATACCAACTGGGTGAGTGAAAAATAATTTTTAAAAAGCCATCTTCGTAAATGTTGGTAAAGTGACGTCGAGTACGTGTCACTGCCGGAAAAAAGATTCCTTTGAAAGATGAAGAGGCCTACTGTACCGTCCGTGCTAATATTTTCGAGGGTTATTTTTTAACTGATATTCATAAATACCTCTACAGTTTACCCATTGCTATTGGTTTAGAGCCCGTCGAGTGGCCGATTCTTGATAAAGACCAGCTGGTTGGTCTTAAACACTTTTCCAGTGTCACATGGAAGTTTAGCTCATATGAAATCCGGTGCCTTTTACCGCTTTTATGGTTGAACGTTCATAATCCTCACGTAGGCATGCGCAATACTTCCAGTGAGTCGGTTTTTGATATATTTTCTATAGTGAACACCGGCACAGCTGCGTTCTGGGCCACATCGCGCAGTACGCACCGCGCACAAAACTCTATTTAAGGTGTTGTTTACTACTTTTCGCGAGATGGATTAACATTATAGAGAGGTGTTTAATAAAAAACATGAAGTAATAGTGTGGATCAAAATCGTTGGAAATTTATAATTTTGGACTTGTTTTGACTTTTGGACAGAAAATTTTTGCTTTTTGAACGAAGAAGTATTTGTGAATTCGGCGAGGGTAATTATTAGCACCTACACTCCAAACGGTCGTAAACAAAGCGTTTAAAACCGGCCAAGCACACATTTATACCCTTATTAATGGACCAATATAAGACTTTTGAGTGAGACATATAACGAGAGAAATCGGACAACTTGCTTTACAACTTTCGAGTTGTTTACGGCCCGGCAATACTTTAGTTTCCTCGTGGTAGACTGGTTTCCGCCACCTATGAAAATCGGTAGTGTTGAGGTCGGGAATTAGTCTTTAATTTAGAGGGCTGAAGACACCAACGATAGAAAATATTTGATTTTTGCTTTTGTTGAAATAAACAAATACTATCACGGACGGTGCATCTTTAAACTAAAAAGCACTCAGAGAGCGCAAACCTCCGCCAAGGTCAAACAATTCCTCGCCATATTGTCAGTACACCCCAAAGAAATACTCGCATAAATGGTGAAGAATCATTTTTTTTTTATTAACCTGGATCCAGACCCAGATCCGGATCACTCCCAAAATCTGATCTATTTGTACCTGTATCAAGGACCACCCCTAAACAATCTTCATGCAAATCCGTCCATAACTTTTTGAGTTATCTTGTTAACAAGACAAACCAACCAACCAACCAACAAAATCCGATGAAAACATAACCCTTTGGCGGAGGTAATAACTATATATGTTTTCTAATAATAAAAATGTTATTCACTTTCGAATATAAGACACCAACCGAAAAGAAAGTCAGCTCCATTAAGTTATGAATTACTTACTTTACTCCTTTTGAATTATTTGCGGCCCTGTAAAAAAAAATCAATTTAAGGCTCAACTCGGGTATTGGGCTATAACATTCAAACCCACATTGCGGGTAAAATCTGGCCAGGGAATTTATAGAATGTAAAACTGTCTTCCATGTCAGGCATCATGAATCTGGCGAATATAGGTAAATCAAATCGCTTTTTCGTTTACTCCGTGTGTGTTAAACAGTTCTTGGCAATAATGAGACCTTCATCAGAGAATTCCCGAGCAGCAATCCATCGTATACCGTGCCATCCCCAGGCGTCCTGAGCGAGACCGAGTTTCGTCGCTTCTGGCTGCGGTACGACCGAGGTACTTTCGTGCTGGGTAAACACCGGAAGCCGGCGTACTTGCGGTGGACAAAAACCAGCCCTATCAGCAGGTACTTCAGCTTCTTCGGCTTTGAAAACTCCACAACTTGGGTCTTGTATCATACCTGTCCGTTAGCATGAGGTCTATTAAGCGGAGTGCCACATCCAGAAAACGAGTCTTTAGAACGTCGCCCCACCCTCCCACCGTCCTTTGAGAAAACAAGCGGTCGTCTTCTTTGGGTGAAAGTTTCTCGAAAAGTCAATGGTCAACCCATCAAAAAAATGAAAAGAAAATGAAAGATGACAGTCATGTTGATCATCTTTTTTTTTCTGTGTAGCATAAATACCTTTGAGAGTTCTGAGTATTTTAAAAAGAATTGTGAAGTATGGGCATTTAGCACTGGTGTCTATGGGAATTTTAATACAGGGCTGCATCCCAAAAGCCCCGTAGCTACGCCACTGATAGTATGGCGTAACTCAGATTCAAATTAACGGGGGAGGGCGATGTTTTTGTTTGCAGCACACATCGTCAATGGATCATGAAGATTCGGCTAGTTTATTCATAAGAAAACAACAATGACGTCTCACCATTACTATCACTCAGTCATTTCAAACAACAGCTTTTCATCGAGCTGGCATAGTGACTTAGTGGATAGTGGAGTGATCTATGGATCGCAAGACTGTGGTTCGAGCCCATTCCCATTTTCACGAAATATTTGTGTTGGTTGGGATAGGTTTAACTAAAGGGACAACACTACGAGAACCTAAGCGTCTTCCATCCACTCAGAGTGATAAATATTCATGTCAGGGTGCGTGATGTGATTGGTTAAAATACGATGCATGCTGAAGATAAAAAAAATACGCTGGCGGGCGTTAAGTATCGTTTTCTGGATGTGGCACTCGGCGTATTTTAAACTGCGGACCTGAGAAGAATTACAACCTTGCCAAGCTGGTCTCCTAAAATCGTGGTTCTCATTGAATTTCAAGCCTAATATTTATTTATTTATTTAGTTTATTTATTTCGTCTTATTTTAGCAGGGTAGCCTCATCAGTTGTCAATGAACTGTTCTCCCTAGGGGTCCTGGATTACATAAAAACATGATATAATAATGACAAAAAATGACAAAAAATTCAACAAAAGACAAAATGAACACATTACCATAAAAGAACTCAAGGAATTAAAACCACACAAAATTAAACCATAGATTAGAACAGACAATGTACAGATAACAAAAAAATACACAATTCGTGTTTGTGACCTGTTTGTGCACAAAAGCGAAAGAAAGAAAAATACGGTGAATTTTTCATTCTCGTTTAAATCAAACAATTCTTGGGCAGAAAAAAAACACGATTTCTTTGTAAAGCATTGACGCTTCATCTTTGAGCAGTTATTGTTTCCTGGCAATAAACATGCTATGACATTGTTTTGGATATGACATTATTTTTGGATGAGACATCAGCGAACAAAAAGCGTAGGTCTACTTTAAGTATTTGCGGCCCCACAGTTATTCAATACACCAAGAGTAGACTTTTCAGATTCGATGAAGAGACCAGTGCCATGTCTAGTCTTAGGGAGATGAATTTTTGCGCAAAATGGAAACCTTTTTAAGAGGGTTTCAGACTCCCAAAATCGCACAATTGGAAATAAGTGGGGTTTTTTTCGTTAAAAAGCACAAACGTTTAAAATTTGTCAGGAGAAATCAAAATATCGGAAAGTAAAGGCATTTCATCTTTAGCCAAGCCTTCAAATATGACATACCACAACGCTAAAACAAATTCAAGCATTACCCCCTTCATTTTGTTATCAATTTATTTGATAGGAGCACATGTGTTAGGCAAATGTAGGCCCACTGTCGATTAGAAGTTTGCCTGCATGTATACGAACGTGTGGGTGCACGTGTGATTTTAGCTTTGCACATTTTGCTTTAAACATAGTGGTCACCACAACAAAGCACGCCAACACGGATGAAAAAAAGCCTGACTGAAGTCAAACACCACACTCGTTGTTCCGACAATAACTCTGGATATATCTGTTGAGTTGAATTCAAATTTCGTACAGTAATTTGTCATGATGAGTAGCATACTTATAAGAGATTAAATTTCATGAGAAATCGTCACACAATAGAAAAAAAATGACTAAAGCAATGTGATGTTTTATACGCGAAAATTATTCATGGAACAAAAGCAGCACATTTGAATTGAAGTTCATTTGTTTCACTTTTTTGCAAAGGCATTTTTACCTGCACAGTTTTGTCAACTAAAAGTTTCTGTCAAAAAAGGACGCGCTAAGCAAAATAGTGGTCTCACAAGGAGACAAACGTGCATATTAGCCTATTTGAGGTATGGTGGACACAATAGGAAGGCGCTGTTTGGTTTGGGTAAATACAAAAGACTTCACCCAAATCAAACAGCGCCCTCTTTTTGTGTCTACTTTAATTTTTTTCAATAGAGGGCGCACCACCACTTTCCAAGCATTCATGCGGATGCCTCTCTACTGAACATAAATAACACACTCGTTGTTTTGGGCAATAACTCAAGAAATACCACGGGTATTAAATTGAAATTTCGTCTTGTGATTTGTCATGATGTGTAGCATTAGGATAATAAGTATATGAGAAACCGTCAAACAATAACAAATGATTTGACGGAAACAATATAGTATTTTTAAAACGAAAAATACAATCCGAATGAAAGTCAGCATGGGAGTAGGTTTAATTATTGCACTTATCGTGTTTTCATGGAGTGACGGGCATCTTTTAAATAAATTCAAAAAAAATCATCTTTTTTTACTAATGATAAAATAAAAAGAAAGTAATATTTAACAGTTGCGTGATAGACTTTTAATACATAGATTTTTAATCAGAAGAACAAATTACTTACATATCGCACGTTTAACCAAGTTTGAAGCCTATTTATTAAATGTTTTACCGGGTTCTTGTTGCAGATCTTATTTATCTTGATTTAGATGATTGAAGTTGAAGATTAAAGTTTGTATAATACACGGGTGTAGCGCCACATTGTCTACTTGATGTCGTATAAACCGAAACGCATTTTATTTAAGAATGTCATGTAGGATTTCCAAAAGAGTCTGTTTCGTGACATTATGTGAAATAGAGTCTGGCTTTTTATTGTTTAACCCATAAAAGATAACTTTTTTTTTTGATTAATGTCATCTACAGATAAAATAATGTACTTCAAAAGACGTAGTTACTTTAATCTCTAAGGTATTCATTTTGTAAACTCACCTGCCATATAAAAAAAATAGGTATATTTTACTTTCTAATCCTTCCCCTGAGTTTTGGGTTTGTTCCTATTTGTTGAATAAAACATGACATATCATTTGCAATAAAGTCAGCAATTTCAGTGTTAAACTGGATGTTCTTTAAGTTTTAATAAAGATTTACAAGCGGTTTATTTTGCATAGCTTGGTTTTGGGTTAGTGTGTAACTAACTGTTAAACTATTGCAAAAACCTCAAACTTTAGCGTGTCACGCTTTTGTTTGTAATGAAAATAATGAAATTGATCTTGTATATTGTGGTGTGGGGAAAATACTGTTTACATATTTTGTTTAGTGCTGTCAGGCATAATGTCTGCCCACGTCGAAAAAAAAACATCATTTTGAACTTTCATGAGATGTAATTGTCACAACTTACAACGCTCTTCTTCAGTGAATTGTTAACTGAGATTTGAAGGTTTGCACGTTGAAAAGGTAATAAGATATGCGGTAGCACCATGTGGCAAATCTCTTTTGTGAGTATGTGTGGTTCTGAAGAGAAAAAAAACCAGAGAGAACTCAACTGTTCGGATAGTATGCTCTGCCCGTCGTCATTGAATTGTTAACCTGTAGCATATACATACTCCTTACCGTTACCAAACTTCGCACTTCCTTCGCACTTCCATCTCATCTGATACCTGAGATTTTGAATGCATAAAATGATACCCTTAAGGTGATTAGACGTTCAAGATAATTAATATGCCAGGGGCTGCTTTGAAAAGCCGGGGTCGCTGGATAAGTTTAAGATCTATTTAATTTTTTCTTAATTCGTAGCTGATTTATCCGGAATAAAACACCATACTGGCGTGGTCTAGCATAAAAAATAAGCAGAACTGCTGGTTTATCATTTCCATGTACTTCTATGTATATTTACTTCGATTTTCCTCAAATGTGGCCAAGTGTTGATTGACCACGTCTCTCTATATAATTTGACATCCTTTGGGTACGCTTCGGCCACCATAAGAGAGCGTTTGACTATTTTTTGCCCTGCTAAAAGAATAAAAATCAACCCATAGAGTTAGAAATAGAGTTCAGGACCTTCTTGATCCCCTAGAGTCGCTTGTCAAACTGTATATGCCAAGGGATGTATCCATAATCGAATCAAAATTAACGAAATGGTACTCCCGTGGACAATTCAAGAGGTCCTTTAAAGTATAGTATCAATACCCCAAGACGCCTTGAGGACAGAGGCCCCTTACAAGAGCAAACAGATAACGGACTGGAAGCAGACATCTTGGCTCGGAAGCAGTCGACAAAGACAAGGAAATATTTCAAACATCGCAAAATCGTAAACTACACCCTGTCCCTTTCCGGGCTTCATAGAAAACTGCTTCCGACATTCAGCTTGTTTGCCCACTCCACTTTAAAGGTCGGGGACCTGGAAAAAAGTAGAATTATGATGATGAGTCGTAATCGGCCTTGACTGACTCGGAAACCCGATAAGATTTTTTTCTCTCCACTTCTTTTCTTTAGTGTTTGTCAACCTTCATGCACGCACGTCTCTTATTCCGCAAGCGGTTGCAAGTTTTGTGTCAGAGCCCTTTTTGTTAGTCCCTGGTGACAAAATCTCCACACACACACACAAATCAGCGCGTCAGAGAATATCGCGGGAAAGTGTTGTTTGAACGTCTAAGGTTTCCCCAAGTTGCCCCTGATGTACTGGCTACATGCAACCAGGAGGGAAACAGCGAGAATACGATACGAAATGGACACCCCGTGCATCCAGTTCTGCGCCGCATGCTTAGGCTAGCGGTTTATGTTATTGGATTGCAATCTCCAATTCCCTGACCAGGCCCACTGCAAATCTTGTTTACGCGCGCAGATCTGTTGCACGCCCCCTATGGACAAAGAGCTGACATCGTTTGAAGTCGCAGCGCGGTGAGAATTTATTCATTATCTCACCCAAAGAAAATGGCTCGTCGAAGCACGCGGTGCCATTTTTATATCTCAAGAGGATACTGTAAGTCTGCTGTTTTAAAGATAGACCTATTGGTGTTTTACGACATCGTTTCTGTGATATTTTGTCGTATGTATCAGCAGATCTCCGCACAGATTACAGAATTTGTTGGATCCTTATACACCGATGGAGGCTATATGCAAAAAAAGATTCGTAGGTTTTGTAACACGTTTTACCAATTAAATTCGACCTCGGTTCGATGAGGGGATATATAGATAGATGGATGGATAGATAGATAAAAAATTATTAAATTCAAAACTGGAAATGCCATGGTGTCGTCTCTCATTAAAAATGTAAGAGATATGGGAGTCGGGGAACCGACTCCCGACGTCATGACACTTTCAGTTGGAAATTCGACGGAAAAGGTGTGGTTTCAATTCAAGCCACGGGTGTAAGTCGCTCTGCATTTGCGTGAATATGGGCGTCGCGAGGCGAGGTGGGCCAAGGGGGAGCATCTACCCCTCCCTCTGGAAAGAAAAAAAATGTAAAAATAAGGAGAAGTCCCTGTAGTTTCCCCCCCCCCTCCCTCCCCTCCCAACTTTTTTTATTTTGCGGTGGTCGGTCGGCAAATTTGCTGTCCGGAATCCCCCCCCCCCCCACTTCTGGATAGAATTCTGGCGCGTGCAGGCTACGACGGTTGGATATAGGTACGAATAAAACCTTACTGTTATAGGCCAATAAAGCAATGATTTGCGGAGATTTGTATCCAGTGGCGGAAGGGGAGATTTAGACCTCTGGTGGGTTTTTTTTCTTCTCAATTTGGAAGGATCGCAGTGTTCAACACACATGATACGCAGCCTTTAAGCGGCTGTTGTGTATGACATGGTTACAAGGAGTTACAAGGTGTTATTACGGACCAGGACTCACCATATAAATCCCACGCTTTCCCAGAAGCCTAAAACATGAGTCACTTTTCGGAAAAAAATAGCAGTAAAAGCTCTGTCCCCAGTTTTTCCCAAACCCTGCGCAAAATTACCATACCCTTTACTGCTCTCCGAAACACGGACAAAATCATAATTGGCGCATTGGTATATTTTTGGGCGAGATCAATCGTGTAATCGCGAAAATTATCAGACGGTTTCTACCCATTGTTGTTGTTGTTTTGGGTTTTTTTAACAAGTTTCCACCGATAATCATGCACACCATTCCTTGCTTGGCACTAAAAGGGTAAAATGCCATCTCGATGCATTAAAAAGTGTTGTCAAACTGGCAAATGTGGCACCAAAGGACGAATAAAAAACATGTATTGAGAAGTACAAGTCAAAACATTAACGAGTAAGATCAAAGACACCCTACCAAAACAACTACGTAGAATTTAGATATAATCAAATTCGTGACGGTGTAAAACATGCATTAAAACTCCGCATTGAACGATAAAACATTTACATATAAATAACTTAAAGAATAACTGCCAAAAATACGCGAAATACAAATAAAACACGATCACAATCAAATTTATTCCGATTTAAGATATTCGTCCTTGGAGTTGAATTCGTGCAATGTACAGCCAACGGTGGGACGAGACTAAGACTTCTGCCGTAACCAATCGACTGTGAAATTAAAAAAGAAAATGGTTTTTATTTTGCGGGTAAAAAAAGAGAGTAAAAGGCACACACGATTGTATGGCCGTGTGCACGGCCCGTGTTTGGTTATTCAGTTGATGCTTTTCCGCACGGATCTTGTTCATCCCTCATCAGACAACGGCAGAAATTCTCGTGTTTGCATACGGAGGGACTCCCTATTCCCTATGCTTCCTGAATAGTAACGTGATCTTCGAATTGTAAATAAAGCCTTTCAACAAATCGTCACCATGGAAATCGGGTAAGATATTAAAATTTTTGCACAAGAGTGCGTCCGGGGAGATTGCAAACTCCTCGTTTACCATTCTTGGGAGCGAAATCGATCAGTGTGAATATTTGTTTTCGGAGGCTTTAGGCTTGACGGTGATTGCGATGGTGCCCTGGGGTCAGTGTTTTGAATCGTTAGTAGCCCGGGCAGGTTTCTAGGTCTGCATGCTCTGTAGGGCAAAACAATGAGCCCCCTTTTCCCCTCAACTATTTTAAAGACAGTTGACGAAAACAAAATCACATTTTGTTCTTTAAGATTCTCGCACGGACGACAGGGCTGTTGACATACCAAACAGAAACTTCTAATTTGTATTTCAATTAATTAATCAATTGGTCGGTTTGTGTGCGAGTCAGTCTGCTGATTAGTCAGTCTGTTTTATTTTAGTTCAAAGACGGATCCAGAATTCAGTCAGGATGGGGGGGGGGGGGTAAGACATTACAAGTCATCATCCGCAATTCTTTATCATGTCCAATTTTCTGTCTTTCGGTCCCCCTATGGGTGCAGACCAGTAAATAAACTACCATAGACCACAATGATAAATGCTCCCACTTCAGAAATTCAGGACAAATACTCACAACTCTCCAAGGTGTTAGAGACACACATCAAAGTAAGGCTTATTTCATCATCTTCATTTTCTTTTCAATTTTTTTTGGGTAATCTGATGACTTTTGGGAGAAATTTCCATCCGAAGATGATAACCCCTTTAAATAGTCCATTTGCGGCAACATATGGGACCAAAAAATTGGGCTGGTATGTGTGTAGCTACATACACATCAGGGGCCCTCATCAGACAAAAAATAATAAAAAACGCTGCACACAATTCCCATGTCTACGTAGTAACCCTTTGCGTACAGAGATGATAGCCTATAATTACAGGGGAAAAAAACATAATTATGCCGTGCGCCAAACAGTTTTTAAAAAGTCTACAGGTATCTACACTGTACAGAAAAACGACGTCTACATGCATCTACGCTGTACAGAAAAACGTCTACAGGCATCTACTCTGCACAAAAAAGTCTACATGCATCTACACTGTGCAAAAAAGCCTACATGCATCTACACTGTGCAAAGAAATCTACACATGCATCTACTCTGCACAAAAAAAGTGTACATGCAATCTACACTGTACAGAAAAAGGTCTACACGCATCAACCTTGTAGAAGAAACAAAGTCTACATGCATCTACCCTGCACACACACAAAAAAATCTGCACGCATCTACACTGTACAAAAAAAGTCTACACGCATCTACCTTGCACAATATTTTTAGGTCGATGTCTCATTCAAAAGTGAATAACTTTTGGATTGCTAGAAAAATAGCGATTTAGAAAAGGAATCTGTTTCCGGCATGAAACTCGAAAATAGCACGGGAATGCAGCTTTAGTAAGTTCAGTAGATTATTTAGTATAAAGCGGTTGCATCATTATCATCAGTGCTTTCGGTGATACAATAATCAATAGTCCGCCCACGCCTCATCTGAAGTGGTTCAAATCACAAATTCGATAGAACTCTCTGGCAGGTTGAATTAATGCGCGTATAGTTGATAGCATGGTCCATCTGTCGTCATTAGCGGCCGCAACAAGTGTTCCGCCCATCACCGCGTCGCCACTATGCAGCGCACGCAGTTTCAGACCGACACGACGCTTCTCCTGTCGCTCTGTGCCTACACGTTAAGCGTACATGCAATGCACGTACATGTACATACACGTACAAGCACAATATAACCTGGTAATGGTATACGCGAGCTTCAACTGAGATTACGCAGTGATGGGGAAAAGACACCAACTAAATTGGACGGCAGTACAGTCCTGTCGTCGCACCAGATAATAATACAGCAAGAGTTACTCTTTCACTGAGCAGCCCCACCTTGCCGCAAGTTCATGTCCGCGACTATTGGAGGCCATGGCTAGGCTTAGGAGATAAATCCGCCGGCAGTTGGTTTCTCGCAAGACGCAGTAGGCGGCTTTCCTCTAGTTCTCTGCATTCTGTTTATCTGCCGACTGCTGCATTCAAGGCTTTCGGTCGTTTTCATCCAACCCAAACCGGCTGTGTGTTCAGCGCCGTGTCTTTTCGAGGAGCGGGCCCGGGAACTAATCCCTTCAGAAGGACCCTCTTGAATAGCCTGTCAGTAATATTTTTTTTTTTCTACTTCCCATATCCTCTCTCACAAACTGATGGATTTGTTCCTCAGTTCGGTTCAGCGAATAGCGGTGGCCGGTTGTTAAAGTGTTGACTTTTGGTGATGCGGGGTGGATCAGAACGCGCTTGTGAAAATAATGTCTAGAGGTAAGTTGGCTTAATTTTTTTCGTTCGAACAATCTGCAACAAGATTAAACATCCCTGTTTTTCTAGATCAGCATAGTTATTACTTTAATTCCTTTGTTAGGAGACGGGAAATTTAAAACAACAAATGTATAACTTTGGCAGAGTTTGTTGTTTGTCGAAGTAACGTTTGCGTGTGAAAAGACAAAGGATTGCTGATTCTTTGTAGTTTCGGAGCTGTCATTAATTTTGATACTTTGTTTCGATAGATGTATAAAGATAACGCCCGTAATGAATAAAGACAAATGGGTTGGAGACATATAAAACTCTTGGTGGTAGCAAACACATTTTAAAGCATGCGGACAATAGTTTCAGAGCACTAAGAAACAAAGAAGACGGGAGTCGGAGACGTTGTTGCGGCTTGTACCAGCCTCAACGCGTGTATACCGATACGGGTGGTATGACTTTAAGAGGACAATAATTAGTGTTAATGTTTAACCAACTTACTGGCTAGTCTTAGTTGGGATTTCGTGGGATAAAAGTGTAGTTTCTTGTGTTCACAGCTTGGACCTAATGGCATGGTTCATTACGGGCCTCACGTCGTTGCCGTTCCTTCCCACGAAGCAAAATAATATTTGTCCTTCGAAAGGACCTTAAAAATGGCAAATAATTTATAATTATGTATACAATATTGATGATGTTATCGACAGCAAATTTGACACGGGCACGTTTATCAGCTGAGGACGGTGAATGTGGTAGTTTGTAAATCAATGCAAGACTTTACAAAAAACAAACTGGTGTACGTGGATTTTTTTTTTCATTTCAACGTGAGAAGTTAGCATAACGAAGGAGATTGGCAAACATAATTTATCAAGAATTCACCCAAATTCGCCTGGATAACTGTGAACGTCACGCGGCTGGTGTCCTCGTTAAAAATTGGCAAAGAACTGATAAATAGCGAAAGCCAACAGACATACAAATACATGTATAACAAACAAGTTAATTAGATATTTATGTCCATTTTCGTGCAGCTGCAGTAAGCCGGAGACAGTGCGTTATGGCACATTCACCTATACACACATCAACGGCTGCAGGGAACCAGTTTTAAGTAAAACAAAACTTTCACATTTTCCCTGGTAACCTGATTTTTGCTCAGCTCTGAAAGCAGAATATTAATAAATACTTACCGACTTTTAACTACATGTAGGGCTTACATGATTAACAGCTCTGTGAAAAGCAACCCGTACTCATTTCATCCATGCGCCAGGAATCGAAAAGTTACTGAAGGCGAATGACCAAACATTGTGAACCCCGACATACTAACCGTTATTAGTGATGCATTCATCTTGAGGAATGCGCGGTCTACCGGAAACGGATAGCTCTAGTAATCATACAGTGCATGTCTCATAATGCTCATTTTGCACTGAAAACCGACTTTTCCGTACAGACATGCCTGCAATGTGGCAAATTAACAAGTCTATGCTATCTTGAGAAATTGAACCCTTTTGTGGCTCGGAATACCATTGGAATACCAATTACCTCAAAGATTGGTAAGGAGTACGCGTGCCCGGCCGGATAAACTACATTATGGATCATTAGAAATGTTACGCGTACTGGATACGTATGTGGCCCGAAAAACTATATACATGCCTGTAGCTGGTTAGACCACCATTATGTGTGGTTATTACATTTCAACCCACATGGTGTATACATCTCCTCATTTTGATGCGAAGGGCACATTGCCCGTATTGTGCATATACCGAAGCAGCTTTCCCGATAGTCGAGCTGCATAAAATGTGTCCCTCACGCGTACCATTTCTAGAGGTCTCTGGATACGGTAGCCGTGCACAGACGCAGTTGGTGGTGTGTGGTTTTTTTTTTGTCTACAACCAAGTATAACCACTGATCATAATGCGCATTCGTCATTTGTACCGGACTGGTTCTTCTCTATAAAAAAAAAAAATCGTCCAGCACCTGAATTAGACATAATAAATTACACTTATTTAATTGGAATTATGACATATATTAAACAATAAAGAAAGAAAATTCAAGTATGTTGGGGAAACTGAGAAGAAAATATAAACCGTTAGGATTCGAAGTTATAAACAAAACACCTGTCCACTAGGCCACGGTGTACCACGAATCAGATTCCTGTAAAGTCATCTCCTATCATGATGTGGTATATTATTTCAATCACGTGATATGTTTCACGCATGCGTATTACGGTAGGGACTATACTTCGTTACAGAAGGTAAATTGGCGTGCGGCATAGCTGAACATCGCACCAGCAGCGCGCGGCAGATGTGTGTTGATCAATGTCCTCCCGCGACGGAAGACTTGAATATTTATACCGTGAAGAGTATTACCGGCAGGTAGGCAAACACCATGCGGCCTGGCCTGGCCTGGCCGGCCCGGCCACGCGTGGTGCAGACTCCATAATCAGTCAGTCGGTGAAATAAAACAAAGCAAGGCATCTTCTGCTGTGTGCTCATTTCACAGTACACGGATTTCAATATCCGTGGGAGATGAACAATAATCGAAAGATCTGTAGACTCTATCCCTGATGTTGACACAGAATAATGAAGGCCGTGTGTTGAATTGTCTACTGTATAATATAAACCGTGTGCAATTTGTTGCTGGAAGTTAAAGTGCCTCAAAAAATGATGGACTAAACTCATTATTGAGAAGTCAAAACTAGAGTGGAGCAGGAGTAAAGTACACATTTGCAATTCTCCTAACTCTATTGTCATCACGTTCATATTGTCATATTGATCCTTGTCATGTATTAAAAGCCTCCTATTGTTTAATCAGTCACAGACAGTCAACCATTTCTTCCACTTCTTCTGCCATGCATTTGAATAGAGTTTAGTAAGAAAACAGTGGAATCACTTTCTTGTAAACAATGTGACAGTCGAATTCCATCAACAGACACAGGAGATAACTGGAGGCACAACTGCCATAATTACCTCCAGTCAAAAGCATGGATATCAAATTGAGAAGGGAATTCTTTACTGTTAAAAACAACCATTTGATTGATTTTGACTGATGTGGTGGCGTAGCTGAATTTGCCCGCCAGAGAGGGAGTGGGTGGGATATTGTCGAACAATGTGTCTTCTTTCACCTTGATAATCCCCTGAAACATAATGTATTTGAAACTTATACGCCTTCAATGGCACGGTCATTTGGGATCTTTAATTTTGGCGTTGCAGAAAATAATAATATTCAAGTCGTCAGTTGGAAAGAATAAGTTAAAGCTGACCAAGACTTTAAGCTATACCCGGATGACGTGCGACTAAGCTTATTTTACATGAGATCAAAACAATACACCGAAGAAATATGGTTTATCGTTTTCGTTTCCTGCCCATAACTTCCGCGAACTTCAGCTGTCCTGTCGATCTTGTTATCCGCGTCTTTAGCCTACCCATCATTCTTTCTATTTCTGCCAGTCCTCTTTCGTTTTGTTGCATATTCTTAATTTGACCCGGCTCGGTCTAAAATCTGTTTAAGCCTTCAGTGACGTACGTTCCGCATGTGTGTAATATTTTTTTTTTATCTTTCTCCACAAGCAATTTAATCTTACCATTTTTTTGTGAACAAAAACAATCTTCCCTGGGAGACTAAAAAATCAAATGCAATGATTGAATAATCGTAGAATCCACCACCAAGTATCAAATCACCAGATCAGATTAAAAAAAAAAAATCTGTCTCTACATGAAATGATATATATATAGTCATTTTTCATGGAGACCCGAAGAGTTTCTAAAGAATCTGAATTTGATACACGAGTCGTGCCCAAACAGATAATAGATGGATGAAATTCCTTTCTCGCAATACAAAATGCTCGACACGGCTTTCTGCCAACTCATCTCAGATCGTATACCGTGACTTCTGGGTACAGAAAGAAGCTTTTACAGTCCAAAATTATTACGCACAAGCACACTGCCAACAAATAAACTAGGGCCTATTCCCCCAAAAAAATCGACCTGCGCCGTTCTTACAAAACTCCACTTCGGCGCGGTTTGACAAACCTCTTGAGGTGTACTCCGAGAGTATGTTTTAAAGGAATATTTGCGCGTCCGCAGCGCAAACACTGCCCTTGCATTGGACTGTACAATTTGATTATGTTTAATTTTCCAGGCGAGATGTGAACCGTGTAATAATTTTATTGATTCGGATCCTGTGCTCAGGATGCATGCTGTGGATGTTTTCTCTTTCTGCTTTGGATATTCGCTATAGGGTGAGTAAAAAAAAACGAAACCCAAATGTCGGGACTATTGCTTTAGTGAAGTTCTGCATGTAGCACTTTCAAAATCCAGGATATAAAAGCCAATTTCATAAGCTTTCTTTTAGTACAAGAATCACTCAAATCACTTATGTAAATTTCAAGTTACGGAATTTTAAACATACCCACCGTTTTAAAGTTCTGTCCACGGATCACAAAAAGGTGTGCGTTCTTTCAGCAAAACGAAAACAACTCACACACATCCCTATGAGATTTGTTTACGTTTTGCTGAAAGAACACTACCTTTTTGTGATCCGTGGACAGAACTTCAAAACGGTGGTTGTCTTTAAAACTCCGTAACCTAAAAACTCCATAACTGATTCGAATTATTCTTGTATTAAAAGAAAGCTTATAAATTGGGCTTTCATATCCTATAGATTTTGAAAGTGCTACATACAGAACTTCACTAAAACAATGGTCCCGACATTTGGGTTTCGTGTTTTTTTTCTCACTCTGTGGAGGAATACAATATGTTGAATGGTTTATCGATGTTTATGAGTTACTGTACTACTTTGAAAGAAAAACAACGCAAATACAAATGTGTTTCCAATGAAAGGCGATCCGCAACATACGGTGGCCAATAGACTTTGTCAACGGTGGATGTTAGAAGAGAATAATTGATGTCATCCATTTTGAAGGCAGCATCCTTCCTCGTAATTCGTTCCGATATGTCCAGACGAAAGAAAAACCGACAAACCGGGGGTCGGGAATAATCAGTCTTCCCGCCCACGGCTCCTCACGCTTGCTATAATGAGTTCTCTCGCTGGGAGGTCGTCAAAATAGTACCCAGGCGTACAAAATGCTCGAAATGAAATAACTGCAGGCAATGCCTATAAACAGAGTTGTCTGCAAAAATATGTACGTACCGCCAGAGGGTTATTGATTTTTTTTTCTCCTGCTTTCAAAGCCGACGAAAAAGTGCACTTATTGGACGAACACTGATTTGATTTTTCAGTTCCTTCCTGCCGAATATTGAAGTCCTAGGGACCAATTTTAGGGAGCTGTTATATAAGCACCAAAATGCGATAAAATAAAAATGGTTACCTGTACGGAGCTCTGGAGGTGCCATCCAAGATATTAAGATGCTGACATAACTTTGACGGAATGACGAAATCCATCACGTAAGATGTCAACGTCCTGAGATATTTTATCACGGGATGATGACATTGTAAAAAAAAAAAAAAAATAGGATGTCGACATCCTTAGATAATGTATTTATGGCTAACGACATCCCAAGGGTAGGATGTCGACATCCTGAAAGTAGGATTGCTTTCTCATAAGCATTCGAAGGTATCTCGGGATGACGATATTTAACTTGAAGAATGTCGTCATCCTAAGATTAATAACCTTAGGGTGACAACAACCTACTTTTAAGATGAGATAAATTATCTTGGGATGTCGTCATCCTTCATTCAGGATGTCGTCATCCCGTGGTACATTGTCTCACGATGTCGGGATCCTACTTTCAGCATTGTGCTACCCGTGATGGGTATATCCGAGGATGTTTGTACCCCTCTTAAAACATGTCGTCTTAGACGTCATACGCAGTGAAAAATTATCTCATGAAGGGTGTCGAATTTTTTTCTCGTCAGATGTTGTCATCCCGTGATAAATTATGTCAGGATCTCCACATCTATAGGATGGCACGTCAGGAGCTCCGTAAATTTGCTTATGACTGGTTCTCACCGTTTTATGTCGAACACAGAACTCCAAATGCAAGGTTGCGGAATAGACAATTGGGGTTTTAAGACATAAGGAAAATTTGATGTTCTTGCTGTAAACTATGGGTTTAGTCCCGCAAGAGAAGTGACGTTTTGAGCTACGTTTCTGCATGATAGACGGAATTTCGAATGAGAAAAATCAAGGGAACTTGTAAAAAATACCTATAAGATTTGAAGGTTTGCATGATAAAGATATATCAATAGGATTAATATTACAGCTGCACGATGTATTAGCTCAGAGTTTGCCCGGTTCTTTTCAGAACCACACAAGCTCACAAAAGAGATTTGTTACAAATGTTGCAACCGTAAACTTCATGTTATTAAGCCTAACCTTCCCAATCCTCCAAAATCCTCTTCAGTGTAAAATGGAGGATTTTGCAGGATTGAGGCTATATGGCAAAAATGTGTGGCTGTTTTTGGAGGATGCGCTGTATGAAGGTCTTAGGCCGGATATTGTATTGTTTATGCTCAGCCATGCATACAATTAGGTCTAAATTGTACAAGAAATCCTCCGCTCTGCTCCAGGATGTCACTGGCTCTGCCTCAACGTATTGACAGTGATTGCTGGAGGATTTGCAGGATTGAGGAAGTGGTCAACCCTCCAAGGACCATTATTCAAGAAATAACGGACGATTTTGCAGGATTGAGGCCGGATGCAATTTTTACCTGGAGCCAGTTTGACAATTTTGCAGGATTGACGTTGCATCCTAGAATATGCCTAGGGAGTTAGGGTTAAAACATAAACTAAAAACGCTCTTAAAAGGCCCGGATCATATTCGACCCCAAATCGAGGTCGGATTTGAACAGTGAATGTTTTCCCGGGTCAAAATGGCCCATCTCTGAGTACCTTTCCGGGTCATTTGACCTGAAGTGTCATTTGACACAAACGGATTGTCATTGTAACCCAGAAGATTGTCATGTCCAATCGCACGAGGATTCCGGGTCGCGTAATTTTTATTCCCAGGAGGATTGCGGCCAATTCATGAATAATTCAGTATTTCGATAGGGCCAGTATGTTTATTCATGTATCAAGAGCAAGAGTAAAAGATAACACTTTCCCCATGAATATGCAAACAAATAAATTCGTCTCAACTGCGTGCACGATTCTCTGTTTCATAGTCATTCATCGGTTCGCATAGGTAATAGAACGACAGAGTTATAAACATGGCTTATGGACATCTGAAAAATAAAATCACAATTTCAACAAGTTGGCAATCGATCAAGAGCATTGTTGTTATTAGTCAACCAGTTACATTTAATGTATTTTAAACAGCGGTTGTTATCGAGCAACCTCACAGTAGCCTAGTGGATATCGAGATGATCCATGGATACAAAGATTCCTGATTCGTACCCATACCGTCGCTGCTCATTTTCATCGACTATTTTTCTTCTCTAAATTTTTTTCGTTGAAAATATTTTAATTTAAGGAAAAAAAGAGAACGAGAAACTAATATAGTCTTGCAATGATTCATATGAAAAACTTAATTATGCATGACTTGGCCCCAACCCTCCTAGGAAAACAAAATACGCTTCCGGGTCGAATCTAAGTCGAGAGCGAAAGAATGAAGAGCGAAACATGACTTTTTTCTGTCATAATTTTAGGTTAACTTAGGCCTACGGTCTTCACCGTAAGTTGCAATAATGGTTGCTAGGTTGTTTGCAGCTGTTCGGTCATTAAAGTGAACCTTCGCGTTACTTATATGTAATACCTGATGCGTATAGCAGCCATCTTAGAGGGCAGTGCCTTTGATTTGTTGGGATATGTGAACCTTTTGCTCGTTCATTGTTACTGAAATTGAAGCAACGAAAGGTGCCCTGTGAGATATACATGAAGCTACTATACGCATGAGGTATATGTTGTTTTTTTTAAGGTAAAAAAAACCAAGCCTATTTAGTGCGTATATACCACCTAGCAAAATGAGACAAGAGTGATTCAATATTCCCTATAACGGTTGGAGCTGTTTGAAAGTGTGTTTCAACGAATGTTTATCTGCACACTTCTTTAAGCAAAACAGCTAAGTGCAGCTTTTTGGGTCGGATTTTGAGGCAAAAAAAATATTTGCAACTTGAAAACTTGAAAGGGATAAAATTGTACAAAGCTTCACTTGAGTGCACTTCTGCCCAAGGAAAAAGCAATTTTGCCATAGCCATCGTTGATTTACATGCAGCTCAGCGCAAATTATACCCGAGAGGATGCCTTTGACCAAAATTATTGCCACGCGAAATAAAGTGAATGACCGACCATGCATACCGTGTAATCACAGGTCATCGGCTAAAGTGGTTTTTCCGGTGGTCGTTTAGCGGTTTTTTATCGTCGTGTTTGGAGAATGATTAGGCTACCGAATCGAACGCATAAAAGCCTGACTGTTACATCTAAATTGTGAACAAAATAATATTTATTTTTTTTGAAATGCTGTATTAGATTATGGAAGGGGTGAAAATTTTACCCGTGATGAAGAAATCATTTTCAACAATCGGTTTCCACAAATTAATTTGCAATGAACGATAGTCACACCGGGTATATCATCGTGCACATTACGTGTGCGGACTCAAACAGAATGAAATCGACTTGGTGATTTTCTTGATAATGAAAAAAAAAGTTCATGCCGTATATGTATTATTGTCTACATAATTCCTAGTACGGGAACTTTTATGTGTATTTATGTGATTTTGTTTAACAAGGCCCGTATGAAAAAAAAACAGCCATAATGCTGTATAGTTATTTTATATGTTTGAGGAACTAATAAATAAACGAATACGAAATAATTACCAATACGATTTTATTCAAATTTATTCGCCAAAAATGAGAAAGATGCAATGATCAGTCGCGTGTCGTCATTTTTGTTTAGTCAGAGAGCGATCGGATTTCGTTAGAAATAGTTATTAAATAGTAATGTCTCTTGCATATCTGAACCTTTTGAAGAGTTTGTTTAGAAAGAAATCATAATCGAATATCCCCCCAAATCCATTCCATTAGCGTGGGGGAAAAGAAAGAATTATATTGCACATTATTCCCAAGGGCGGGTAATAACAATGATACCTTGGGACTGAAGTATGATTTCTAGCGCGACAGAGAATTGTGCGAAATCGCAGGTGCATGCCGCATTCGCTTGTTGGGACAGCATCCTGCCAAGCAAGGTATTTTATTACGGGGAAACAAAATTGGAAAAAAAATGCATGACTTTGTCCATGACAAGTTGATGACATTATAATACCCTTGGCTAATGCTTCGCTGTCTGGCCAGAATCCAATTGTCTACAGGGACACCGTTCCGATGGTTTTTGCTTTTGCTGTAATTTTCAGTAATGGATGGATTTGGGGGGTTAGTATTTTATAGCAAATATTGTAACACTGGCTTGTTTGAGGTTTTGTGTTCGTAGATGAGGAAAAACCAAGAAAAACAATAATGTTTCTACAGTCTGGTTCCTTGACGCCCACTTAAATGATCGGTGCAATTTTATAGACGTCGGGGAATTGTAAGGCCAGGGAACTAGTTTAGCTGGCTTGTACCCGTTCATAGGAGTGTAATCGATTGCAAACAAAATACGGACTAATATGTAAAATTTGGGGTAGTATTTGAAAAAAGCCGGTTTTTTTCCAACGCTGGTAGGCCGACCAGCGTTGGAAATTGATGCAAAAATAGAACTTTTCTTGAAAATAACAGCACACCAGGTGCCATTAGATTGTCATTCGCTAACAGTCCAGTAAGGTATTTCACAATAATTTGGTATAGGTTTGTTTGTTTGTTTGTTTGTTTGTTTGTTTGTTTGTTTGTTTGTTTGTTTGTTTGTTTGTTGGGGTGTTGGGGTGTTTGTTTTTTTGTTTTGTTTTTTTTTTTTTATGTTTGCAAAATGTTGTATATAATACATGTATTCCCTTTAACCTGAAAATAGGAAGAAACGGCTGGGTCATGATCTGAAACGTTCCTCAGAATTCTGATGATAGTAATCTATTAGTGCTTCCATTATAACACTTTATTTGTTTTTGTATTTTTATTTGGATGCAAACTCTGGATTTTACATATCTGTCACATATCGGGTGCAAAATGTTTGCAGGTAAAAAAATCATACACCAACGCCTTGACCTGTCAATGCAAACAGATACATTTTTCCCATCTATTTGGACATGAAAGATAACTGAATATGCAAACAAATAAATTCGTCTCAACTGTGTATACAATTCTCAGTTTCATAGTCATTCATCGGTTCGCATTGGTAAAATAACGACAGAGTTATAACCATGGCTTATGGACATCTGAAAAATAAAATCACAATTTCAACAAGTTGGCAATCGATCGGATTTCAATATTTTAATCACCACAACTTGCACTTGCTCAAAAAATACTTTGTCTGTGGATCTGTAATACAGTTTGACAAGTTTATTTTTAGAAATATGAATTTTTCATCCACTTTATCACAAGCTATTCCATCATCGTCGTATTATATATTTTTAATTTCGTTATTTTTTTTTAAAAACCTCCTTGAAGTTGATCATGATCTGATAATGCACTTCCTGAGATGTAATCCCTTAAGTCTAGCGTTCGTGTAAGGCTCCCAGTTGGAATGAACAAGGCGTAAAACCTTGGCGCTACTTTCGTCGGTTTTTTATTTCAGAGAAAGTGGATGATTTCTCTACGGGATGCGAGGGCGAACCACGGCCGTTGCATCAGCAGTGTCGCTGCAGGCTAGGCAAACGCCGGAATTATTATAATCCCTTTGAAATAGTGCTTTCAGGAAAATTGCGCTGTACTCAAAACACAGGTGGTCATCATCATCGTAATAACGTTGACGCACGCGTCAGAAGATGGTATCATTACATGACAGTAAGGTGGTCGATTACGTTGCTAGTTTTGCAGGCCCCCAGCAAATATGTCGAAGAAACATGCATTCATGCATCATATGCTTCAGTGCATTTATTTCGTTTGAAGCAACACAATCATTGCTCTAAATCTTCAGCTCGGTGGATATACGTTTTGAGAAAACACGGAAAACGTACTGAATACAATTTTGGGGGTTCTCGTAATGGCTTCCGTTGCTTTGCTAACGCACGTAAAATAATGTGCCCCCATTTTCTTAAACCATCTTCAATGATTGTTTTCTTCCGAATGATACAATTTCATAACAATATGGTTGCGAAGGCAAAGCGTCTGTCGTTGATAGGCAAAGCTAATCCGATTACGTACTTTGCCTTTTGAACGTTGTGTTTTTCAGAAAATATATTCTCAGTATAATTGACTTGTTAAATTATAACGGAAAAAGAAAGTCTAAACTTCGTGTCATTTTTAAAAAGGAATCGCCGTCATCGATGCCGAAACGTCAATCCTTGTTACTGGTAAAGCTGACCTTCAAGTCTGGAAGAAATCGTTCGAAAACAACCCCAAATCTGTGTATTTATATCAATTTCTAGGAATGTTTTCAAGTTGTTATTTCACGAGTAGTTGAACACTTAAATCACTTAAGTATATTCGAAATTTCAGCTTAATCTGTTGTTCCAAATGCCAGTGTTACACCTTAAACTATCTCCAAGGAATATTTCGACGAGGATTTTCTTCCTACCCAGCCCACGTGCATTGTTCAGCAAAGCGCTGAAGGCGCTACGGTTGACCAATTTCGGCCAGGCAGCACAATAACGACGGGAATATTAGCATATTCATTAGCGTCACTTGGCGTGGGTCTTGGTATTGACCAATGAAAGCCGGCAAAAAGGGTGATATTTATCAAATAATGAGTCGTGAAGGAGGCTTTTCTCCAAATTTTAACTGTACACCATAATGGATAGGAACCTTGTTATTCGTGAGTCTTTAAAAGATTGACAGATATTGCGCACGCCAGTGTTACAACTTTCAAAACTGCACCTACACATGCCTATTTTTCCAATTTCAACCAAAGTAATGAACATATCACAATAATTTTTAGCACATACTTGGATCATTATCAGCGACATAAACCCTGAACGTTGCAAGAAGATGCGGTCTTCTAAACGAGAGAAATACATCTTTAAAGATTTCGCCCGCCAACGTGAACATGTCTGTGTACATGCAGTTTCCTTCTAAATAACGTGTTACGTAACCTTTAGAAATCGCCCTTCGCAACCGCACGGCTGTCCAGGCGGAATAATTTCACTCGGTATTTGGTACCAGCCCTGTCTTCACTTTTAGCAAGGCTTTTCCTGTTTTTTAAATCGGTAGGTACGTTTCCGCGTGATTTGAAAAATGTTACCACGTGCCTTTAAGAAAGAGAACTGTACCAAACGATTCATGGCTTCAAGGGAAGTTCTAAAGGAGGATATATGTAATAACAGGAACAAGTCCTCACAAGGGTACAATATGTGGACACGTGTACACGATTGATTTTAAATGAGATCATTACTTCACTCTAGTGCATTTTTTTTCCTGAAAAAAATTGACTTCGAAATATTTTTCAGTTATTCGGGTTTTGTTTACTTTATATCGATTTTTACATTTAAAATATGTTCGAGACAGTATTTTTGTGATATTCTGTGTAATTTACAATCCTGGCGTGCATTATACTTAATCGACAATTTAAAAGTCCTAGCTTTGACCAGGGATTTCCCGGTTTATCCAACAAATTCCGAAAAATTCCGAATCCTGTTATTATTATTATTATTACTACTATTACTGTAATAGGGCGACAGGTTTTGCGAACTCCGTCCACAATAGGGCGATACACCTTATTGAGGCGACAAAATAACTGTCGCCCTTTTATGCAAACGACCCTTAGGACAAGGAATTTTGCTGTCGCTAACCATCTAGATCGATTCCTCATGGCCCAATTAGTATTAATACTAAATTTCGTGGAAAAAAACATAAGGTAAACTTGGGTTAGGTGACAGTTTAGGTTGTGCACAAGTCTATGGGAAAGTCACCCTATTGGGGCGAAAAGAGTAATACTTATTATTATTATTATAACCGGTTGTAGTTTATATGAAGGTTTAAAATAGCAAAGAGAAAACAGACTTGTTTATTACGCAGACGCCCACAACGCACACATCATTATTAGAGGAAAAACAAACCCATACATACGGAAAGGACGAGGACCCGTTTTTAAGTAATGTTGATAAATTTGTTTTGATGTTTCCCTAACTCTCTGCCCACATGCACGGGGCCGCGCTAAATCAAATAAACGGGGAGTGTATCCGACAGAAGAGATAAAGGCTGCTGTTTAGGTGAATTAAATTATCGGATAATTTCATTTGAGGCATGCATGGGGCCGGGGTTCAACTGGAGACACGGCTAAGTAAAGAGGACACCATATGCCTGTGTGTATGTACATGTCTGGATATGTATACCTTGGGCTTGTATTATAATAGAAGGCGAGGCTACAAATAATGAGCCCCTGACTATTAGTCCATGAGGATCACAAGCTGATACCACTTCCGGGGAGCAATTTCAGTTCTGTTTACTCCGTGTCCCGACATCGATGTTATCCTAATTGTCATCGTCAGAATTCCTAATTGCATGTCTGTGTCTGGTTTCTTTTTCTTTCTTTTCGTCGTCATCATTTTGTCACTCTTTACAGCTGTAGCAAAATGTACTGCACTCGTCACTCACATCGTTATCCAATTAACCTTTCGCGGTAGAATCGCGTCAACGCAGTTTGTGAAATATTGTCCAATTACAGGGTATACAAATGGACGCGGAACGCGCAAAATCTGAGACAAACAAAACTGAACGTACAAAATTCCATCCGGTTCGTTAGTGTGACGTCACCTCCAGCACTTGCTGCACGATTGGAACCGGAAGTTAACGCAGCTCGAGCGTTTGTAGCCAATGGGCGCTAGTAACCAGTGGTGTGCGCGCGTGTATGACGTTTTTACTAACGAACCGGATAGGGTTGTCTAAAAGGGGCGTGGCTAACTCGCCAACTGCCGGCAATTCGACAATTGGCCTTTTTTTTCTATCACCATTGTCGTTATTATCACAGTCACCACCATCGGTCACCATCGACGCCTATACCTTCTCTGTCACCCTACACCACCGTCATATATCACCACCGTCACACAATCACCGCATCACCGCTCTGAAATCACCATTACACTCACCACTATTATCCCACTCATCACCACCATCATCATTACATTGTTATCGATCGCTATGTGTAATACATCTCCTGCGTCGTTTTAATGACTCTTTCTCCCTGCCGAGCCTTCCGCCACTCTTAAAGAAGCATTACGGCCCGAAATCCCAGAACATTTCATGCTTTGGACTGTTTGCTATTTCAAAGGTCTGGGTGAATGAAAAAAAACCTAATGTACCGTTCCCGAGAAAAGACGGGGAAAAAAACACAGTTGTTTACATCGGACGCGACGGATATTCTATATCATAAGTCCGACGCCTCATAGGTCCGACGCCTCATAAGTCCAAAATTTTGGACTTATGTGGCGTCGGACTTATGAGGCATACAATTTATTTATTCCGCCTTATAGGTCCGACGCCTCATAAGTCCGACGTCGGAAAAACGAGGCGTTTAATTTGTCGGCGGCCTACGAGGCGTCGGAGCTATGAAGCGTCGGACCTATAAGGCGTCGGACTTATGAGGCGTCGGACCTATGGGGCGTCGGACTTATGAGCGGACCCTCTGTGGCGTACCCATACGCATTTCAAATTGTGTCCATTCAATGCACACTACACGTTGTGTGTGTGGTACACACATTCTGGAATTTGTATTCCTGTGGAGACATTTCTTTGTTCTCGTGTAGTAAAGTTTTCGTGTTTGAAATTAAAGTTTCAAAATGCTCTTATTTTAACCAGAATTAATTTCCTGGGCTGAAATTTGGACTAAATATCCCTTTTCTAAAACTCTTCCATTTGCGACAAATCAACCTACCTTGGAAATTCCTAGTTTTTGAGTAAAATCCATATATCTATTTCGTGAAATTCTTGTGGAGACGTATTCATCTATAGAAATGTTCTTGCGGAGACGTATACAATCTTTTGTTTCCTATTGTGTGCATGTCTCCTTAAGGTAGTAAATTCCAGCACACCATACACACAGCACCAATACACACAAGGCTAATCACAAATAGCACTAAACAGCTCAATTTTTCGGGGGAAATGTGACCCCCGAAATTCATTCTCGCATGATTCTCGCAATAATAATACAAAAACGCCCAGTTTTTAAAGGATGGTTGTGTGGACGTTTATATTCTACTTTTAAAATGCTCTTTCTATCTAATATAATTTCGTTTAAAACGCGTTTTTGGCGCATTCCATGTCGTAATGTCCCTTTACGGACCATTACAAATGGTACGCGTATTTTAAGGAATGCGTTTTACATGGTAATTTCATCTGGCACGCGCACATTATGGGCAAAATGTGCCTTTCACATCAAACTGTTAAGATTTGTATTTCGCATTTGGTGAATAACCACACACAGAATGCATAACGATTATCCAGGTCGTATTCCCGACTCGCATACATATCCCGTACACGTACCATTTCTAATCAAGGTCCCTAGTCACTCCCATTTCCATCAAAGCTTAAGTTTGATTCCCTGTCGAGGTTTGTCGAGACTTCGATGTAAACAGACACACGCCCACCATTCAGAGGGTTTCGAGTTTAGGGGTGTCTTTTTATTGGGGGGGGGGGATTCAACGGCGCCGTGGACCACTTTACTTCATTAAATCAGTCCTCATCGATACGCCGTGCATTCGTTCAATGTGCACTTAACACATGATGCAATTTCTATATCGACTGACCATCAACCGATATTATTGGGATTGAATTCAGACGATAATGAACAAAAAGAATGCGAGAAACACGCCTGGTTGATGTTTTTGATTTGATGAGAATCTACGGGGTGGAAAACTCATCTGTGTGGCCATCGCGTCGGGCCTTGGATATCGACCGGCCGCGCCGGTGACTGAAGGGCTTCATACGGCCTGAGAGTTGGCTGCCACTGATCGAAAACCACGCGTGCGGAGCCTGAAGTAGGCATATACGTGCTCAGGACAAGGCCACTGGCAAAAATCAATCCCATGCATTCTATTTGACAAAGTGATATCATTTTAGTGCGCTGGATTTTGGTGTTTTAAAGATTGACTGTCATGTATAAGGGATGATTTTGTAACCTGATACAGGTCGTCTGTACGTAATTATAGCGGACATCTTCCTTGGGGGCGTGGTCACTGGATGAATGTAAAAATCTCTCGGTGAAGTGGCTATTTTCTTTCTCACGAGTGTCCAGGTTACAAACCTGTAGAGGTTCTTAATTCACAAGAACAGAATTCGCCATCTGCATGTAGATTGGTTTTCTTGGAAATTTCATGCCAATAATATATTCATAACACCAGCAAACACTCTAAAAAGGAGATGGTGTTTCATTTTCAAATGGCGCCATTTTGAAAGTGACGTCATTGCGTGTGCAATTAATATGACCTTTTAGATTGCTGACAACGAATCTTTAAAACAAGATCAGAAAGGTTTTACAAATTCATCGCTTTACTTGAATGCTTACTTGTTTGCCTTCGAATGGCTATAAATAGCGGTTGGTAAATACATCTCCTTTGGCCAGTCCGGTGGCTGCTTGTTTAATGTCAATGTATGCATACTCCTGATTGGTCACCAAGCTAGCACCGTTTTCTAAACTTGCATGTAATTGGCCAATATGCGTGCAATTTAAGGTATCAACAAAGCCGTATATCAAAATAGACAAAGTCGCTGTTCGCGAGTAACTCACGAGGATTTTTGAAAGGGCAAAGCGATAAGTATACCTGCTGTATAAGCTGGAAACAAGAAGCCGTGTTACTGTGCACACAGTGTCAAAGTTGATCAAATCCTGCCTTGTCTCAGATGATCCTCTAATGAATGCTTATTTAAGACGCTCCTAATGTCAAAACATGACAATCCCGAGTGCGTATCAGATATCTGTTCTTGATTTTGATTTTTTTTTTATCCTGATGGTTCTGCTGAATATGAGGAGTTTGCTCTCAAGGGCTGCATTGGCAATAACCGATTGATCTCCAACCGAGGTCCATACAAAATCATCACTGACGTCTGAAATTGATTCGAGCGAGGTGTTAGTTTCCGTGATTTAGCCGAGGAGGAACTTGCAGGCCCTGGCGGGATCAGGGAGCCACCGTGACGGAGCGGCCGGGCTAAATAGGACACGGACGGAAGAGCTGAGACATGACGCGTAAAATGAAGATTGTACGCGCTCGTGGAGATGAACACCCCGAGGCAATGTGTGATTCGCGCTACTTAGGTACTCCGGAACGAGTCTCCGATTTATCAGTCCCTCACTTTACAAGGCAGTATTAATCTAACCCACGCCGTACAGTGGATAGACGATGCCTTATTAAACGGGACTGTGAGCCTACATTACCTTCGGGTAGGGAGATCAGAAACGGCGTTTATATCCTTCTCTTTGCAGTCCCTATACTCGTATTCAATTACACGGAGAATACAGACCCCGGATCACATTCACGTTATCCGGGATTTTGTATCAAATTACTCCCTGATGAGCTGTGGTTATTGTGATTCATTGATCGTGAGTTTGTGTTATTTTCATGCATAAACGGTCAATTCTTTTTTCTTTCTTTTTTAAAGCCGAGCTGGATTTTGACAAGATTTGGCCCTTGCTCTAAACGGCGAATACCATTAAACACTTGATCAAAATGTGAGGCCTACTAGGCGTAAAGCGAAGATGTGATGCATCTTCTGTGCATCTTCTTTATGTTCTTCTAAAGAATACTTATCTTTGTCATCCTTAACCTTAAACAGGGATTTACGTATCGGTAGTCAAAATGTTAAACACTTAAAAATAATCATTTTACTTTTCGAATTTGAAGGTGAGATTCAGCATCATTTTTCCAAAATTTCACGGCGAAATATCCCGGGAAATAATATAACAAATGAGAAGCAGTTTAAATGCTTTATTCCCATAATCCTGTCAAACTACTCACATCACAAAAATATGCGTTTCCTAAAGTGTAATTAAGGTTTAAAAGCAGCCTTTTGAAATTCAGTGACCTTAACTTAACAGATTGTGTTAACTTCTGTGTTCATCTAATATTTTGTTCTACTCAGATTGACTGACGATCTGCCGTCCCCTCATTAAGCCCGTACCACCAGCGTGTCCCATGACGGCAATCCGACAAGATGTCACGCGGGTCCCGCCACGTCCACTACGACGATGACATCCACCTCAAGAAGCACAAGGGCAGCCACCACCGGCGACAGCGACGGCGACGCCGCGTGGGCCGGCGCGCCAAGATCTACGGCGCGGCATTCTTACTGGCACTGACCGGATTCTTCTGCCTGGTGCCCGGCACTAGTCTGACAGTGGTGGCCTTCACGCACGGTACCAACGCCAAGGAGAGCATCTTGAAACTCCTTGGGCCCGTCTTCGGCGGGGTGGGAGTCATCCTAGTCGGTATAAGCATCGGGCTGGTCTGCTACGCCATGCTGTACAAACGCAAACTCCGGAAGGGTAAGGACGGGCAGCAGCGGGACGCCGAAGACAGTGGGTACCAGGGAAGCCTGAAAAGGGACGGGGACAAGTTAGCGGCCGAAGTACGCCTCCTGGACGCCGATTCGGACGACACTGGTGCCGTCAAAGTCAAGCACACTTTGGTGCCAAACCACCACCATCATCAGGGGAACCACCGCGGTATAGGGTTCCCTATAGACGGGACCGACGTCCCCGCATCTACGGTCATTGTGGACATCATTCACCCACCTCCGTCAGTAAAGGTCAGCGTGATCGGGCAGGGGGAGTCGGTGGCTAACCCGGGGCCATCGCAGACCTCAAAAGAAAGGTACGGTGCATGAGCTGAAGCTTTGTATGAATGAGATTTGCTAATAACAACGTCTAGCTATTAATTAATCTATTTTATGAATATGAGGCAAGTTAGTTCTGAAGTTGCTAGTGGTTTTGAGAGCGATTCACGACGTTTTTGTGTACTCTGTGAGTCTGTTCTCAAGAAAACAATCTCACTACCAGACCTTTCAGAAAAACTGTTGGATCAAACTGTTGACCCCAACATTTTGTTCCCGTAAAGATAATACAAATTGCCTATTTGTAAAGTATTGTTTTGTGGATGTTTATATTCTACTTTTAAATGCTCTTTCTAAACTAGTATCATTTCATGAAAAAAAAACGCGTCTTAATAGTCCAATTGGGCGCTTTCCATTACAATATCTCGATAAGTTTGGTTCATATTACATTCGTGCAATTCTCACTTCGTCAGTGTTTAATATTCTCTTACCGACAGTACATTGCGCGGCAGAGTGTCCTAACGATTTTCCGGGGTTGCCAAAATGCCAAAATGAAATGGATCTGAGAAAGCACAACAATCTTCAGAATCTAACAAAATTCAATCTGTTCATCCTTAGTATATAATTATGTAGTTATAGCCAGTCTCATAACTGAAAGGAATAAAGAAGAGCTGTCTTTGGGTATAATATTCCGAACGGATGTCAAATACAATCGTAGGCCATTAACATTCATGTATTAAGAAATCACTCCGTGGTTGAAATACGGTCCGTGATTGACAGCTTAATATCGCCGTTTTCTTTCAAAATACTCCACAATAATTTGACAGCACTCAGTGAGAAGAGAAACGCACTCTCGATGATTGAGTTCAGGTCAGTCCTGTTGAACCGCAGTATTATTGACGCTTATGATTGGCAGGTTCTTATCACTTCGATTCAAATCACTACGCAAACAAAATACACCTGGGATGATGGCACTTCTCGAAGCACAAGAGGCTTTGCTTGAATCTTGTCAAGGGTGTTAGTTTGAGAGGAATACAGTCGCAGCATCACGCGCCTGGCAATCATGCGTTGCTCATCTTGTACCTTAGCGCGCAATTTTCAAATTTAGCCAGCAACCGAAACATTCCAATTATGATTCTTTTATCACATGGATCTAAAAAACGATTTACGATTTAGAAAGTTATTGTAGGTCTTAGATGGTGGTGATTCTCACTAGGCAAAGGAGGAATGTCTTAAGAAATAATTCCGTTTAGACCCAAGGCGCATTAAAGAACAGATTTTAAACATGGGGTAAAAAAACTGTTCCTAAACGGCTGACCTTTGCGGGGCGAGACGAAATAGTGCATCGTGTGATATCGTGTGATATCGGGTATCCTAGAGCCACAAACCAATGGGGCTACAGGCTACCCAACTCTTAAAGCAGTCCAAATAGTTACTATTTTCTCCAAGTTTTAAGGGCTATCGTGTTAGCTTTCAACTTGATTTCCGTTCAACGCATATTTATTTTTTCAGTAACAACAATGTGTACCTACATCAGGGTAATTTCTTGTAAAATCTGGGGGAACGGGGGACCGTGATCAAGACGGTGGGAGGAGTAGATGCCATCTGACTCGGGGGGGGCACTGTTCAAACGCACAGATTTAAGATATTAATATCATAACTGTTAATATAAGCAACTAAGCCCATTCCCTGGAATATGCTTTTGCATCTCCGGAAAAAAATGAGTTTGCACGAGGGGTATTTTAGACCTGTTACACTATTTGGGGGAAAACAATGCAAATTTAGGTACACTGGGTTGGAATCTGTACGCGCTGGGATAAACTACTGGAAGGGACATCACAATTGGCGTGCCCCGCGCAAAAAAAATATATTATATTGGGGGGGGGGAACATGTTCACCCATCCCCACCCCAGGGTCGGCGCCCATTCCCTCGTTAATCAAGTTTTCTGTCTCGGTCAACTAAGAATACATCCACATATGGGTTTTGCGCTAAACTTAAGAGCATTTAAATTGTGTGTAAAAAAAAAACTGGTTCGCAAAATTGTTACTGTCCGTGAATTATTGATACGGGTGCGTGCATGCGACCTGCCAACTAACGACCTAAATCGAGTATTATGCACGGATGAATACACGATGTGGCCACACGTCAGGCACGGAGGCGCGATGTCCTTCCGATTGGTTAAACATTGAAAGCCGTTAACACAGTTGTCTTCTCGTCCGTGACAGCTGACGACTGGTTTTGAAATGTCAGTAGGTCAGTTGGTTAGTTACTCTCGGTCTCATTTCGCAGTATTGGTAAAGGTTGTATGCAAAGAAATCTTCGAACACACACAGCTCCATAATGTACTTGAAATCTGTGTTTTCATAACTTTGTGGGCGAAAAGAATGGACCTGATTCACGAGGAAGCAATTTTGGTCGTGTTCCCTGAATGTATTTTATAAATTGTAAACTGATGAATGGGATGGTGCCAGACTATTTACACATTCTAGCCTCACTTTCAGGTTTTTTTAATGTAGCTTTAACCATTAGGGTATGTTTTAATCACAAATTTAAGGTTATTCATTAGACCAGACTGGTATTAATTTGTAATTAACTGTATGTCATTGTTTTCAATTCTCTTCGCAAGCTCCAAAAATGAAGATTTTATCTCGCTTTCAATTTGATATGGCCGACTCGTGAATATTGCCCATGCATGTTACCCGTGTCAAGGCTGATAATTTGTTGTTTCTTTTTGGCAGTGTCCCAAGGGACCCTGTAATGTACATTTGTGTATCTTTCATGAGTTTACTATACAGTATGCAACAATCCCTTGAAAGGAGACAAGAAAATGTCAGTTTGAGTTGTGGGAGTAAAACTGCGGAGAATTATTGTTACCTCGAGAAACGACTTACCCACGCGAATAACTGAAATAGAGAAAAACGAAAGCAACCCACACACGACTGCCGGGCAAGGTGCGAACCGGAGGTGCCAGAGGTTGCAGGACGAGGAAAGTCACTGCGCCAAATTGAGCGTCAAAAAAGGTCCTTTGATTGAAGGCCAGCGGGCACTTTCACCGTTTCAGGAACGGAAGATGATGCAAGATGTTTGTCGAGTCCGTTTAAGGGTGCAGACCAGTAAATCGGTCCGAAATTGCCTGCGCCGGCCAAATCACGATTTGCATGCCCTCAAAATCTTCGGTATTTGAGCATGCTGTGGGCCATGAACTTGAGGGTTTGTAAAAAATATGGGTGGAAACCGTGCACAGGACTTGGAGCTTGCAGTTCTGTGTAATTTTGATGTAATTTGGACCCTAAAAGCGGTCTACTTTGCAATGGAGTGTAGGCATCGTTTTTCAAAATGGCGATGGGCTTCAGGACTATTTTCAGGGGTGTTCATCTTCAGATGGAAATTTCTCCTAAAAGTCATCAGTTGACCCCCCGAAAATTGAAAAGAAAATGAAAGATGGTGAAATAAGCTTTAATTTGATGTGTGTCTCGAACACCTTGGAGAGTTGTGAGTATTTTTCCCGAATTTTTGAAGTGGGAGAATTTACCATTGGGGTCTATGGAAGTTTATTTACTGGTCTGCTACCTATAGTTTCAAAATGGCGCCTTCCACCGTTTGTTGTCAAATGTTTGCGGAGTGTTTTTTTTTTTCAGGGGGGCGGAACCTGGGGGGGGGGCAGCGTTTCAAAAGCGGTCACCAATGGCGGTTCCGCAACAAATGCGCCCAAAATCTGAATAGGACCGATGGACCGTCCTCCGATCACAGCAATTTCGAGCGAACAAAGGGGGGGGGGGTAATTTGGGGTCGGAAGGAGCAAAAACTCAATTCACGCCCGTTGGGGGCGCCCTACAGTAAGGTAGCCGCAAACAGAGGGCTTGTTTTCAGGCCAGAAATCGCAGTCAGAGATTTTGTTTCTCGCAATTTTTTGATGAAATATGAGTCATCCATCCTTCCTCGTGCCGTACAAGTGGTTTGGAGAAATTTTTCAAAACCTCGCTTCTTTATAGGGTGCAGACCAGTAAATCGGTCCGAAATTGCCTGCGCCGGCCAAATCACGATTTGCATGCCCTCAAAATCTTCGGTATTTGAGCATGCTGTGGGCCATGAACTTGAGGGTTTGTAAAAAATATGGGTGGAAACCGTGCACAGGACTTGGAGCTTGCAGTTCTGTGTAATTTTGATGTAATTTGGACCCTAAAAGCGGTCTACTTTGCAATGGAGTGTAGGCATCGTTTTTCAAAATGGCGATGGGCTTCAGGACTATTTTCAGGGGTGTTCATCTTCAGATGGAAATTTCTCCTAAAAGTCATCAGTTGACCCCCCAAAAATTGAAAAGAAAATGAAAGATGGTGAAATAAGCTTTAATTTGATGTGTGTCTCGAACACCTTGGAGAGTTGTGAGTATTTTTCCCGAATTTTTGAAGTGGGAGAATTTACCATTGGGGTCTATGGAAGTTTATTTACTGGTCTGCTACCTATAGTTTCAAAATGGCGCCTTCCACCGTTTGTTGTCAAATGTTTGCGGAGTGGTTTTTTTTTCAGGGGGGCGGAACCTGGGGGGGGGGGGCAGCGTTTCAAAAGCGGTCACCAATGGCGGTTCCGCAACAAATGCGCCCAAAATCTGAATAGGACCGATGGACCGTCCTCCGATCACAGTAAATCGGTCCGAAATTGCCTGCGCCGGCCAAATCACGATTTGCATGCCCTCAAAATCTTCGGTATTTGAGCATGCTGTGGGCCATGAACTTGAGGGTTTGTAAAAAATATGGGTGGAAACCGTGCACAGGACTTGGAGCTTGCAGTTCTGTGTAATTTTGATGTAATTTGGACCCTAAAAGCGGTCTACTTTGCAATGGAGTGTAGGCATCGTTTTTCAAAATGGCGATGGGCTTCAGGACTATTTTCAGGGGTGTTCATCTTCAGATGGAAATTTCTCCTAAAAGTCATCAGTTGACCCCCCGAAAATTGAAAAGAAAATGAAAGATGGTGAAATAAGCTTTAATTTGATGTGTGTCTCGAACACCTTGGAGAGTTGTGAGTATTTTTCCCGAATTTTTGAAGTGGGAGAATTTACCATTGGGGTCTATGGAAGTTTATTTACTGGTCTGCTACCTTAAAGGCCGGTTCATTCTCGGTGCGAAACCGGACGCACGGTGACGTCAGGAGGAGTTTTCGCGCTGCGAGTTCGCAAAAGTTGAACACATTTCAACTCGGGCGAATTTCGCAGCAAATGCTTCGTGACGTCAAATTCGCATCGCATTCACATTTGCATCGCATTCAAGTATGACGGCCTTTAATGATATTTTTAGGTAATCGTTTGCGAGTTAGCCACGCCCCTAAGACAACCCTATGGCATTTTGTACGTTAAGTTTTGTTTGGCTCGGATTTTGCGCGTTCCGCGTCCATTTTTTATTCATGTAATTGGACAATATTTCACAAGCTGCGTTCACGCGATTCTACCACGAAATGTTAATTGATTGTAGAACAAAGGAGTTGACAGGGCTTGAATAGACATTATGAGTTGTTGCCATCTTAGTGGGCAGTGCTTTGGTACCTATTGGTTGGGCATAGCATGAGTACATTTGTGTGCACTCATAGTTACTGAACATCCTCTATGATGGCGGCTATATTGTTGATGTACCCTAACGTGGCGCGGCCCCCAACGCAACGTGGCGCTCTTTGATTTTTCGCCTGTAGCGCCTAGCCAGAGCAAAAGTTTTAAATGAAATTTCACAGAAAGTGACATTTCATCAAGTTCTAAACACTCCCGTTCATAAATTGCGAGTTTATTTACCCGTTACAAAGTTAGAAGAAGATTTTTTTGGCGTGATTTTCCGATTATATTTTCAAGTGCAAAGTGAACCCTTTGAAAATGCCCCGGAAAATAAGAAAATAATTTTCTGACAAACATCTGGATGGGTATGTAAGTGGAGATAATATTAATTTATCAGAATTTATCAAGTTAACAGCAATTTTTAAATGTTAATTTGGAATTTTCCGAGATTTATTTAAGTGCGCCACGTTAGGGAACACTCCGCGAATTTGTGCCCAATTTCCGGATGCCACCGTTTTTGAATTTCGGATTAAATTTTATGAAACCGAAATTGTTCACAGAGATTAAATAGCACGCATTGATAAGGTAAAAGTACCAGTATTTTACTGCATGGATTTGAGGTTTGTCAACACAGAGGTTTGGCAACACTACACGAGGAAAGTTGGGTAAGCTATGAAGTGCGCCACGTTATAGGGAACACGACTATACACACAAGGTCTATTTAGGTCATTCAAGTGAAGGGAGTAAACGTCTCCAGCCAACCGATCGCTCACTGCAAGTATAAAACAACTTCTCTAACACCTATCTTTTTCTTTTTCAGTTTTCAGATAATGGAAATGGAAGCAAACCCTCAATTAGATTTCAATGCTAATGGCGGACAATGCAAAACGACTTTAATGGAACTTTGAAGGAACTCCGTTTGGAAGCGATGGGCGGTTTTGATCGTCGTTTGGAAGCCAAGATGGAAAGTTTGAAACTACTTTCTTTTGCTGTTGAATTGTATGCATTCGTCATTCAAGAAGTGTGATTTTTTTAGTCGTGCCACCAAATGACTATACATTCAGTAGTTGATGAAAAGTTGGCAAAGTGAGTATAAAATTGATCTATTGATCGGCACTGACGAGGTAAAATGCTGCCAGTTCTTATTACGTTAAGAACTCCAAATGATTTATCCCCAACGTAGCTGGTAGTCGCTATGAACTGGTGTTCATATACTGGAATAATATCGTCGCATACTTGACAACGATTCAGTCAAACGTTTCTTCATTGTAACCTCGTCCGCAGTGTTTTCCACATCTCGTCGGTTCTCAAAGGAATACAGCAGGAGGCATCTGAAAGTCCTGGGTTCGAGGTTAACTTCGCTGGTTTCATCTAATTTGGATTCAAACATGCAACGATAGCATATCACAAGGAACGCTGCGGAGGAAACCAGTGTTTATTGTCACGGCTGAGTGACCAATAATATTCAAGACCAACGTGGCATGTTTCACTCGTACCCACCTATCTCGGTACAGGCTGCTGACTCGAAGCATATCGTCTTGGGAAGAAAATGCCTTCGACAGCCAATGACGGCGCCGGTCTGATCATCATGCACAATTTTGACCAATGGGAGCGCCACAAAATTGACGTGTACCAGCTGCCTTAGCTGCCTTGGTGCAGGGATCAGCAAACTGGAGCCCCAAACCGTGGTATTTATACCAACCATGCAGTTCACTATTTTGATCGAAGCGTATTTCAGCCATAATATCTCTTTCGAGATAATGATGACTGCGGTGAACAAAGAGTAAAAGCACGCCATTAAGGTTTATATACAGGATTGCAAAAATATCTTTCACTGTATGAATTTATTGTATATAATATCCACGAAAATTGAAGTGGGATGAAATTATTATATTTTAAGCATGAAATTAATGCACAATTGCACATAATAATAATTGGTGTAAATAAAAAAAAAATCAAGTGAGGTATTAGGACAGATAGGGGCTTATTTCCCAACTTCCCCATCCCCACTCAATAAAAGAAGTATCGTTGCAGATTAAGATTAAGATAGGTAGTTCAAATCAGGACGCAGGAACATTCCTTTATATAGCATTAGATATAACACATTTAGATATCGCACAACTTTTTACCATCGTAGTTCTCTGTAAAAAAAAAAAAAAGCGCTGTATCCCTGTGGATCACACAGGCTTACTGCAAATCTCTCTATGAGCCGTCTTTAAGATGTCGGAAGGAGCATTTTCGGCCACATTAGGCCGCTTAAATAGTCGCTTCGGGTTGCAATTAACCGTTCGCGTATGAAGCGTGCAACATGTCCCTAGGTGAATTTGGGAGAAAAGCAAGCGCTGAGATGCGGCTGCCCCTAGGTGAAGTCCATCGCTACATGACGAAGATTTCAACTCGATATTCTGAATGGAATAGACAGTACGGTGCCACATGAGATGGATACATGTGTTTGAAGGTGGTGTTGGTTTTTTTGCTAAACAATCGTTAGGTCAGAGCACTTCTTGGTCTTTCCACTTTTTCACCCACACAAACATCATACCATGTACCGTGGTGCCTCTGTATAATACAAGAATATGTTGTAAATGTGTGACAAAGTACGTCGGTTATCGGTTTATCGGATGCCGTTGACTAGAGGGAGCGATGGTAATCGATGTTTACTCGGGTTAATGGTTAACCATAATGTGTGTGTTGATAGTTATATACCGTGGATCCGCATTCAATCAAGCGTCCATCGCTGATCGGAATCACTTCACGGCATCCGGGCGAAAGTAATTATCGTTTAGGCTTGACGTATAATTGAATTTCCTTTCTTTCAATCTCAACTTGAATATTTTAATTATTTTAAATGCCTTTAATCATAACTGAATTAAAGTCCATTAGATTTTAATCGGGGCGATTTGTTTTCGCATACAGTATTACGTGATCACATTCTGAATTTTGTGTGCGTTTCTCATTCCACAGTCATGGGCGTCGCCAGGATGTTTTTCTAGAGGGGGGCAAAACATATTTTTCCCAAAAAATTCCTGTATTTCTCAACATATTCTCGATTTATCACTTTTTAGAGGGGGCAGTTACATTTTGCCCCTCCCCAACTCAATAAATTTACACCACTATTACTTAACGCCACTTTTCTTTTCTTTCTTTTTTTTTCTCTTTTTTTTTTTTTGCTTTTCCGGGGGAGGGGGGCAATTTCCCCCTTGCCCCCCCCCCCCCCTCGTGACGCCCATGACCACAGTATTCATGCACGAAATGTATTCTGGATGTAGCTTACGTAGACTTTACCGTTGCAGACGAAATTAAATGTCGTAGTAAATGATGAATTTCAACATTCTGCTGTGGTAAACTGATGTTTAATATTTCGATCTGGGCATGTGACGAATAGAAAAAGCACGTAAAGTATGTTGAATTGGATCAACTTTCATAAGAACATGTAATTGGTGCATTACCAGTATATAAAATGACTGGATCTATTTTCATAGTATTGATTGGATATCTAACTTTTTAAATATTAAATAGTAGATGTTTCAAGGTACTAGGCCTACGGCCTTTTATTCTTTTTTTTTAATATAAAAACAAGACGTCAACTGCAAAAAAAAGCTTAAAGGTAGTGTGGACCATTTTCATCTTTCCAAAAAGTAGCTGACCAAATTATTGTTGAAACGTACTTGGTTTAAAGATATTAATGACACTAAACTCCCTGTGAAATTATTCCTTCTGACATGCTGTCATTTTGAAGAAAACAAGAAGAGAATGTCATTCCCTCAGATGCGTCAAGTGACACATTTTTGAAAATTTCCGTTGGCAGTTGGTTTGTAATTGGGCGAATCCGTGAATGGGTGCAAGCTCGCTGACACAGAACGCACGCGCGGGTTGCTCATAAGCGAGAACCGTTGGTTAATTAAGTGTGTGACGTCACGCAGCAACAATCGGCTGAATGAGAATCATGTCCCGAATGCTGATTTCAGGATTGTGTCGTGACTCAGCAGCATTTGAATTGAAATCGAGATCCAGAATATTGGGGTTTTTTTTGTCGAAATAGGCCCATTAAAGCATTCACAGACCTAACGCTTTATCAGGGCCAATTTCATTTGCTTAGCACTAAAATAGTCTGGCCTATAAAAGCAGAACTCCAAGTGATGTATGTTGTTCATGATTAGTATTCGGTTGTTGTTTGCTTTCATGGAAAACACATGGAGGTTTGGCTGGTATCCTGCTTTTATAAGCCAGACTTTTTTGTGCTTAGCATCGCCGTGGAATTGGGCCCAGGTTAGTTGTTAAGCACCCGTCTTTAGATTTTGAGCACTTTTGTTGCTTCAAATGAAAAAAAATAATATGCACCAATGACAAATGATGTACTATACCTTTAAGACCGTCATCTCCGGTAGTTACAGAGATATGTATTCACAGTTATGATGGTAAATATCTACTGTATTGACATTTAAACCAAACTAAGATTGAACACATGTAGATAGTAAAAAGGCAAACTGTGTTGTTAGGCCAAAAAAAAAAAGTCTCCGGTTTCTGGTATGCGCGCGCGTCGCCGTAGCCATGCGCGTCGGCAAAATGAAAAAGTTTTTTTTTCAATACAAGATGATGTCTAAAAATCGCCAAACTCACTGGTTCGACTGGAATTCTGCTGCTGCACAATTTTAACGTGTTTTTAGATGGGGTTATGATCGAGAATAAGCTTTATGTGGCCTCTTTGGACTCCCATATATTTGCACTAAGTTTAGTCGGGCACCATTTGCAGTCATCAGCCGACATTTGAAGCCAAAAAAAAAAAAAAACGGGTAAAAAAAAAAAAAAGCCGTGTCGCCGCACCACTTTTGGGGCAAGCTCCATACCAGAAACCGGAGACTTTTTTTTTTGGCCTTACGCACGTTTTTACATTTGCAGTGAGCATGACATACAATTGTAGCTGGCAGTTCGTAAATGGCCTCTGAATAATACATGTACAATATTGCCCACGGGTGTTGCACATCAAACTAAGTGTGCCAAAACCCATTTGCTTTGCCACACTCACCCGGGTGAAGAGGTTCCATTAAACTGTATCCGAAGACGCACCTGTGCAACAATAACATGCCCAGGGGCTTCGCTAGTACATTCACCTGACGAAGAAGCATTACGTGGCGTACATTTTGTATGCATAGGCCGTGTCCGAAACGGGCTTCCAGAGCTACGGCTACGTCTATTGTCAGCGCGTCCCCGCGTATTTTCAATGGGCGCAGACCTAGACCTAGCTCTAGACAGCTGATTCGGATGCAGCCTTATTGTCAGAGCACACCACCCTAAACAGCGCCCCCTGTCGGTCAAACTCACAAAGCTATTTTTCTTACTGCTAATAACTTCATATCTTAACTTTAATTCAATTTAAATCCGCTTAACGTAGATCAAAGATAAATGTACTTGTTTATTGAAAGGCCTACTCATATTTTTTTCACATAAGTATTGTGGTGCTGACATTTATTCTTTGAATATTTCTTTATTGGGCTAATTCATTATGCTCACTTTAGAAATTTGATTTTTATAAGCAATTTAGAATAAACCACCTGCCTCAGGCTTATGCTTAGAAATCACAAGCTGTTGGACAAATCTTGAAGCAAGATCACTTGCCCTGCTTTCACCTGCTGGCCATGTGGTTCTTAATTCTTATACTTTCTTGCATCAATACAAAAAAAAAATACAAAGAGAAATCATATCGATATTCAATGCACGTGAGCGCTGTAGGATGTTAGTACATTAACAGTAGATTGTGTTCTATCACAACAAACTGAGCGCAAAATTGAAAGCATACCTCCTTTTCTGGCACACATATTGCCGAGAACACTTTACATACGTGTTTTCTGCGGGTAACCAAGCACAGTGCTGCAATGAGAAATTGTAACATGGTCTTAGGGACTGTTTAGACAGACTTGCAAGCAAAACAAATCACGGTTTACACTCCGTCGGCCATGGAAGTAAACGACTTGTGCACTGGCGCATTCGGCACGGCTAGGCTGTGTGATTGGACGGCGGACACAGATTAAAACAACTCCTGCGTGTTGAGGTTTAGCGCGGCTGCGAAAGCCGCGGTTATAATTATGCTATGCCTTGCTTCTCCAGTGTTTACCTTAAACGAAAATGCCCGTACCGTCAAACGAAGAGTAGCAAATGTCGTTGCGGCACCTATGTTATTGGAATGAAATCAAGCGGTTCGTGAAAATGCCCATGACAAGTGTCTCCCCATCCATCAGTCCAGTATAAGCAAAGGGCGAAAAAAATCAGGTTTCCGCGCGCAAATTGAATTGTCCGTTGCTTTCGTTCGGTGCTTTCAAATGTCATGTTTTCTTGTTGTCTCGGCTGCGCTGGTACAAAGTCCGATCGCAAGCAGGACACCGGCATTATTGACTTACCGGTATTGTGTTTATAATCAGTAAAAGTGTTCGGTGCAAAGTGTGTGCCCTTTGAAGATAACGATTTAAAGCTTGCTGCTTTTTGGCGGCACTTTGGTTGTGTGTATTTGGCTTACGGTAACTCTGCCTTATAGTCACTCTCTGATGTGTATTAACACACTCACTGTTTGGAGAGATGTACAGTCATTACTGATAAACATGTACCAATAATAAACTATTTTAAAAACGGAGATGATCATTATGATAAACATAATAAACTATTAAACTGTTCTTTAATACGGTTAATGTTTTGTTGAGGTGCTTATTTTTTAGAACATTATATTGTATTGTTTCTAAATATTATAAATATGATTTTCAACTGATGGGCATCCCCGACCGAGCTGTGGTTTGATTAGCGTTACATGAAATCAGCCAAATAGGCATAAGATTGTGTAACTGTCTGTTCAGCCTTAGAAACCATAATGTCTACCCGTAATTTTGTCAAGAATGTCTCTGAGTGACGTCCCAAGTTTTCTTCAGTGACCCTTTGGATAGGATTTTGCCGAACTGGGCGCCTTATTGTACGTCAATACTTTGATCAGAAAATGTATTACATGTGCATCAACCTCGTTCACATGGTGTCAAGCAGTACGCTCCCACCACTACCTGCTTCTTTACCCTGGTATTGATATATTGATTTGATTTATTGCTACATAATGCATACAAATACAGTACAGTAGATTGTCTCTTGATTGCTCCTTCAAAAATTACCGCGTTGTAAGAATTACAAACACACTAAATTGACAAGTTAAAACATGTACAATCTCATAGAAAAGTGGTAAAAAGAGCATTACAAACATCACTTATAGTATATATAAAAATATGACTTAATGAGTTTAAAAAAAAATACATCACAGTTGTTTAAAATTCCCATTTAAATATCTAACTGCAGTGTTATAAAAAGAGCGATTTGATCACCGCGTAGTCCGTCCCTTTCGTGATCAATATTTGTGTCTCATTCTTCTGAATGAGCCCATTAGCAGGATGAGAAAACACGGTGAAGTTTCTCTTGAAGTGGAATTAACATCGAAACAATACTTTATCCAGTGGCAGTGGTTGAGTAAACCCCAAAAGGATGATTCAACAAAACTGCATAGGCCTACAGGAAGTTACGAAATAGGCTTTTACCGATCCTTCAAGTGGAGACCAATTAGCCTAACCATGCAGCATATCACGCAGTGCCATTTGATATATGGCTTTCATCATCATATCCTGGAGGTCGAGAAGATTACATTGTCAGTTCCAGGTACAAGGACGCACAAGTCATCGAATGGAGTGTTTTCCAAGAGATCGAAGATTGATCGGGGGTCGCATATCAGCAGCCGCCGAGCATCGGACCTTGACTTACTGGCTAATTCCGGTTCCTTGGAAACGCTCAGCTAGGTTGTAACCGAAGTGTGAAATATTAGCCTCATTCACGATTACTGGCGTGTGCGGTGATCACATTTGGAGCCCACTTTTTTTCTGAAAGGGGCACTCGATGGGTTTTTGAAGAATGCAAGGCTAATTTATCGTCCCCGAAATTCTTAGCGGGAGGGGGGGACCAAGGGGGCGTGCCCCCATCCCGCCCCCTCCCATAAGTTACGCCACTGTTCACGACGGATATGATACGAAATAGAAGCTATCACTGCAATTTTGTTTAAACCAAATTAGGCAACCAGCAGACAATATATTTTATCAATATGCTTATTCCTTCATTTCCTTGGGTATCAACGGGCGGGGAGGGCTAACTTGGTTCATGTGTCACGATCATGACGAGTACTTTTATTCGAGTACAAAGTACCGACTGCCGAGTACTAATTAAGCTATCGTGTACTACTTGCATACAAGCACTTGACCCTTGAGAACAAGTACAGGTACCCGATTTTAAGTATTTGGACCTCCGAGGACAAGTTTTGTATTAATAAAGCCAAGTCCGAGAACGTGGACCTCCGAGTTCAAGTACGAGTACGAGTACTTCATTGAGAACTCATGAGATCTCTCGCAGACGTCGGTTGCACATTGTCCCGTAAAGACAAAGCGTGTGTAGGGTTGCAGACCAGTATAAACTGCCATAGACCTCATTGATAATTACGCCCACTTCCAAAACCTATGAAAAATACTCACAACTATAGCCCAAGGTGTTTAAGACACTCATCAAATTCATTAAAGCTTGTTTCATCGTCTGTTATTTTCCATTCAATTTTGGGGAGGTTGCCGAATGACTTTCGGGAGAAAATTCCATCCAAAGCTGATCACTGCTAAAGGTAGTCCTGAAGACCATCGCCATTTTGAAAAAGGATGCCTACGCTCCATTAGTATTTGCAAAATAGAGCAATTGTAGGGCCTAATTGCATCCACATTTCACAGAAATACGAGCTCGCAGTCCTCTGCAAGCCTTCCACCCTTCTTTTTTACAAACCCTCAAGTTCATGGCCCACAAAATGCTAGTAATACCGGATAATTTGAGTGCATGTGAATCGTGATTATTTTGGCCGGCGTAGGCAATTTCGGGCTTATTTACTGGCTTGTATACCCATAGACCATTGTTAAAGTATCCGCAAAACGGAGCATAATGCGTCTCCAAAGATGGATTTTGTATTCGATTTGTCCCCGTGTCATTTTAATCAAGAACGAGTACATTGATAATTGAGTACAATTTCGAATAGTCGAGTCCAATTAGGCCCACTTTGCTTCTCGAGTAGTGCGATATTTTTGATATTCGAGAACGAGTGCGAGTGCGAGTACTCTCAAAAAATACTCATACTTAAATACAAGTATACATATACCAGTACTACAACTCTGTAAATAATCCGTTTCGGATTAGGATTTTTCATTGAGGAATTTGGCTCAATTTGCCCAAAAAACACATCAATATGGAGTACTGCATGCAATCACAGTAGTATCACACTATCACGTGTGAAGACATGGCTTTGAAAACAAGCCTGATGTTGCCATCGTAGGGCTAATAATCCAAAAGATATCCGATGAGGTAATAATATAAGTGGTTTAATATAACACCATGTGGTAAATCTCTTTTGTGAGTATATTGTGGTTCTAAAAAGAACCGGAGGAAACTCAACGTTTCGGACAGTACCGGTATGCTCTGCCCGTCGTCAGGAGACTGTCTCCTGAAGACGGGCAGAGCATACTGTCCGAAACGTTGAGTTCCCCCTTGTTTCTTTTCAGAACCACATGGTACTCACAAAAGAGATTTACCACATGATGCTGCCGCAACGAAAGATATCCACTGATCGACTGTGTATAACAAACAGAAAAAACACCTGTCTCCAGCGCCTATTCAAAGGACTGCCGCCGCTCAAAATGAATGCATCAATCGATACGCTATTTCACAACCAAAAGCCACAACATCCACCCTTATACACTTTCTAACAAAAAAACACCTTTCAGCGGATGGATGATATCGTCACGTAATCTGAAAGAGATTTTAAGATTATTTTTATTCTTGATCCATAATGCTTCGGTGTGCTTTGTTGAGATGCATAAGCCGGTTATTCTCGGAAGGAAAAATAACTGTGGATAAATAGCCCAAAAAAAACCCATATCTTTTTTATTGTTATTTTAGAGCAGTGATATAGTGTGCGACTCGACTCCCAAGGGCCTCAAAGATGGTGATTGCTCGATCCGAAAGGCTAAAACTAGGGCGCTAAGTTCACCAGTTGGGGCATCTGATCTCATCAGTTGCATTTGGAAAGTATATAATAAGGCGCTAAAGCGATGTATCTCCGCATCTGAGCCGCACACACAAAAAAGGTTTCTCTTCTTTCGCCGCTTGCCGCGTGGGGCCCAGCATGGCCTCGGGGACCTGTCGGATGTGCGCGACGGTAAGTGCACGGTATACTTCGATGAAGCGAGCAAAAGGGTAAGTGAGTCAGTGATGTATTTCAACCCATAAACAAATCCTGTCTTAGAAACAGGATGGTTGATGGAAATACGTTTCAAGCTTTGGTGAGATTTGTTTGTGTGGATTTGGCGCTAAGGAAAGAAGACACTCAGGGTTTAGAGGCTGAAGGAAATACGAAAACAGGCAAGCGGTGGCTGTTTCCTGACAACTAAGGGTGCTGTTGTGATGTCGCCAGACTGATGCAGCTCTCTCTATAGATATATTTCATGAAATAGGTGCACACTAAGGCTGTGAACTTAGGGCAGTTAAAAGGGCAGTTAAGATGACGATCATACTTGCCCAAAATTTCCAGAATCACATAAAACAACATTGTCACATTTCTCATAAAGATATAGACGAGATATACACTGTTCCGTTCTGAGATTTGCATTTTCTTTAGCTGTCTATCGACTTTGTTACTTCATTCGGCATGGTAATCCATATATATGCTACATTCCTGTCGGCAAGCCGGACATCATGAGAGAAATATCCTGATTTGTAAACATGGGGCCTCACATGATCGAGAGATTATCGTCCGCTTTATTGGTCGTTTGTAGTCGATATCGCCATGCATTGTCAGCTAGTGCATTATGTACAAGCTAAATGGGGCAAATTTCTCTAGTATGTTCTTTGAAATAGGGACCATTTAATATGATGTGTGCGAGCAAGGGCAACCTCGTCCCCAGTGCTTGCTTTTTTCGGACCTCGTTTTCAAGAGCAGGTATAGTGGTAGGCGCGCACTGTTCGACACCCTGGAAAAGAGGTTGGAGCAAGGGGAATCAACCATATGGGCGGATCCAAGGGCAGATCCAGAACACAAATTTTTTTTTGGGGGGGGGGCAAAAAAACAAAATGTCCCCCAAAAAGTGGGTCCAAAAATTACGGCGTGTTCATTGCTTATGAGGGCAACAGCAGCAAGTAAGGCAATGGCCAATCTGAGAATAATCAAGAGGACATTCACACACTACGACAAAAAATGCTTCACCACCCTCTACAAGACATACATTCGTCCACACCTTGAATATTGTATCCAAGCATGGAGCCCAAGTCTCAAGAAAGATGTGAAGGTACAGCGTAGGGCAACCAAGATCATTCCAAGCTTGAAAAACAAAACTTATACAGAGAGATTATTGGAGTTGGACCTGTACAGTTTGGAAGCAAGAAGACAACGAGGTGACCTGATCGAGGTTTATAAGATCCTAAACGGCTTGGAAGGCATTGAGGAGAGCAAGCTCTTCCAGAGACACGACAACCCATTCCAAGTCAGAGGTCACAACCTAAAGCTCTACAAACCAGGATTAAAGAAAGGGTTGAACTGCAGAAAAAAACTTCTTTTCCATCCGAGTTATTTCTGAATGGAACAACCTCCCATCACATGTGGTGAATGCAACCTCAACAAACCTGTTTAAGAACCATCTTGATGCCTACTGGAAAGAAATTGGATATGGGGTCACAAAGGCTTAGCCTATTCTATTCCCATCAACCTAACTAAGTAAGTAAGTAAGAGGGCCCCGAAAAAAGTTTTGATTCTAGATGCTCAGAAAGGTTTTGAGAAAAGGTTTGACCAATGTTTTTGACAGCAGTGCCTGCCTTTTTTGTGACGTTTAAAAAAGAAGAAGAGAGTTCTCTGAGTATTTTTGTAAAGGAATTCTGAAGTATGGGCATTTAGCACTAGTGTCTATGGGAATTTTATTGCACTGTTAATGTTGCACCCTGCGGTCAGGATTGCAAGAACACAGCGCCCTCTCTAGTTCCTGGAATGAGAATCGTTTCGTAAGTCTTGTCCCCCTGACCTAACAACGATCCATCTTTTTATTCGTCAGGTCTGGGATCCAGACTAAGCCGTTTCTATGAACAACGTGACGCTGCAACAAAATCTTAACAGACTAGAGATGTCGTGTGAAAACGGAAGAAAGAGCATTATGTAACACATTTAGTAAGTTAATCAAGCTTATCACTTCCTCCGTACTAATGAGCCCCGGTGGCGTCAGACGTGGTTACGCATTTTTGCAATTTCTTTATTACAAAAAAGATGGAAACTATACTATAGTTATTCCAGGCAGGCATTGACATGATTGACGCTGAGCTGAGTGATTGACATGATATAGCTCTACTGAGTGGAGCGTTGAATTACGGGTACCCCTCCATACCAACGCTCCACCCATTCGCCATACTTTGGTAGCACTACGCCACTAGCCCCACTAGTGTGGCCGTCGGTATGCTGCGCTGAACCTCTTGGCCACACACCGTGGTACCGCGCGCTACTGAGGACGAAGTTTCATAAAATCTGCGGGCCGTTTCTTACATTCTCAGTTTCTTACTTTCTTATGGTTGTATTCTATGATGTTTGACCTATCACTTCTGGGATGCTTAGGTCTTATGATGTTCCATTTTCCGAGATATTCTTCAATCTTTCTGGAGCCCATATGCACTCGTGAAACGTCTGGTGATGGCAGCCATTTTGAATGGGACAAGAGATGACCTCAAGCTGTGACGTCGCGTTTATGCAAATTGCTTGTCGAGCGCGCGAGGGCGCGAGTTGCAAATGCGACGGCTGTTTCCTGTACCGTAGATCCTAAATAGAGATCGGTGCACGTGGCCCCCTGACGATAAATGCATGGTACAGGAAACAGCTGCCGCATTTGCAACTCGCGCCCTCGCGCGCTCGACAAGCAATTTGCATAAACGCGACGTCACAGTTTGAGGTCATCTCTTGTGCCATTCAAAATGGCTGCCATCACCAGACGTTTCACGAGTACATATGGGCTCCAGAAAGATTGAAGAATATCTCGGAAAATGGAACATCATTAGACCTAAGCATCCCAGAAGTGATAGGTCAAACATCATAGAATACAACCATAATAAAGTAAGAAACTGAGAATGTAAGAAACGGCCCGCAGATTTTATGAAACTTCGTCCTCAGTAGCGCGCGGTACCACGGTGTGTGGCCAAGAGGTTCAGCGCAGCATATACCGACGGCCACACTAGTGGGGCTGTCACGCCCCAACTATCGCATCGGTCCCAACTATAGTTGGGACTGTCCCAACTATAGTGCGGCAGTTGGGTCGGCCCAACTATAGTTAGGACTGGAGTTGCGCCGGATGCTTCATGCTTGATAGATCTTGTTGGATTAAATGTTCCGCGGCGCTGGCACCGTGTATTCGTCGTGCATGCATGCCGCAAGGCTGACCGGTCACGTGGTACTGCCTAGTTGGATGAGTTGTCCAGCTGCTGGAATGATTGTCCAGCAACATTTTGCAAAATTCAAAGATTGCCATGGCCGGCCAACTATAGATGGGCCCCACCCATAGCTAATGTCAAAGGTCCCAAGTGAAGTCGGACAGTATGTAACAGAGCTGTAGGGAATGTTTTATAGTCGTCGTAAATCAACGTAAACTATAGTTGGGACCGCCAAATAAAAATATTGCGGTGGCCCAACTACAGATGGTCCCCACCCATAGATAATTTCATTGGTCCCAAGTAAAGTCAGATGTGTATTAGAGTTGTAGGGAATGTTTTATAATCGTACAACAATGTACACTATAGTTGGGACCGCAAAATAAAAAGATTGGAGTGGCCCAACTATAGATTCGCCCCATCAATAGCTAATTTCAGTGGTCCCCAGTAAAGTCGGACGTGTATCAGAGCTGTAGGGAACGTTTTACAGTTGTACATCAATATAAACTATAGTTGGGACACCGCAAAATAAAAAGATCGGAGTGGCCCAACTATAGATGGGCCAGCCCAACAGTGGAACTTACAGTTGGGACCGTCCTAACTATAGTTGGGACAGGCCCAACTATAGTTGGGCCAGCCCAACTGTGGAACTACAGTTGGGACAGGCCCAACTATAGTTGGGACAGGCCCAACTATAGTTGGGACCGATGCGATAGTTGGGGCGTGGCTGTCACGCCCCAACTATCGCATCGGTCCCAACTATAGTTGGGACTGTCCCAACTATAGTGCGGCAGTTGGGTCGGCCCAACTATAGTTAGGACTGGAGTTGCGCCGGATGCTTCATGCTTGATAGATCTTGTTGGATTAAATGTTCCGCGGCGCTGGCACCGTGTATTCGTCGTGCATGCATGCCGCAAGGCTGACCGGTCACGTGGTACTGCCTAGTTGGATGAGTTGTCCAGCTGCTGGAATGATTGTCCAGCAACGAAAAACAAGTCGCGCTTTATCAACGACTGTTTCGTGTAATAATACGTGCTCCGATCTGCGCCGCGCTGTACGACAGTATGGGCTTTGAACACACCCAAGGAGCACGTATTATCACACAAAACAGTCGTAGATAAAGCTACGTGTTTTTCTTCGCGATCGAGCAACGACGGTGACGTCACGTCAGACGCCCTCATTGACAAGCTAATTCAAGAACTGAGCCTCCATGCAAACACATTGAACTGTAAGTTTTCAGACTATTTTGCTGTTTTTTTCCAAAATGTTCGCTGTTTGGGAACAATATAAGGGGTCTCATGGAATGTCAAGAATGTATAGATCAATCCAGGATAACTGTCTCTCTCATTTGTAATCTCTTTACCAGTTTTTTGGGGTCTTTTTGTCCTCGCGTGGGTTTGTGACTATGCTACTGTGATGGTGCTACCAAAGTGTGGCGAATGGGTGGAGCGTTTGTATGGAGGGGTACCCGTAATTCAACGCTCCACTCAGTAGAGCTAGACATGATAATGATTGAAGAGCCATCATGGCCGTTTATAAAAACAATCACCCAACAACATTTTGCATCTAGGCCTAGGGCCTACTACTATAATCTAGGACCTACTTCAATTTTCAAAGGCCTATACAACATTTGCAAACATCAAAAAACGAAATGATCAAATTATCACGAAATACCTTACTGGAATGTTAGGAATGACAGTCTAAAGCATAATGTAAAATCGTGGCTCCTGGTGTGCTGACATTATGGCAGTGAAATTCTGGGTCACAGCCACAGGTCATGTACACATCATTTGACCATTTGTTTTTTTCCTGGTATTAAATAACCAGAGTAGGAATCTTGCATAGTGAATAGCAACTCAAAAATAGTCCCGATTTCAATTTCCTCAAGATCCGCTCCCCCCCCCCCCCCAAAAAAAAAATTGTGTAGGCCCACACGGCTGCGTTACTGATACTTGAAGTCCAGTATCTGAGCCAGATTTATGGGTTAATTAAGGCCTTAAATGTCTGTATGTGTTTTCATCAGAATTTAACAGACACCTGTAAATTCATCATAGTCTCAGTGATTTATCAACTGATTCAAAATGGAAAACGACTATCTTTTCATCTTTGCAGAACTCATCACATGCAGAAGCACGCGGAAGGAAACATGGCCAAATACTTCACTTGAGTTAAAATTAGATAACAAGGGCTGGCCAACAATTGAACTTTGAACATGCTGAACTGACATCTGCTCGTGAGAAGTAAAACTGAGAGTGTGCAGAGCGTTGGCATTGTATCTCCAGTTTGTATTGGTCATCATGGGGGTTGGACAGCGCAGGGGTCGGCCGGCTCGTCGCCACCGCCGCCGGCATAATCACCATCACCATCGTACCCAACAGTTTGGTCTACCATGGTCTACCAGAGGCAGTGGTAGTGATGCAAGACCACCCATGCCACCTAGACTGCGGGCCCAATTGTGGTCGGGCATCATAGTCATCATTTTTGGCATGGTAACAGGGGTGAGCTTCCTCTGGTTTAGCAGCTCCGGCGGATTGAACGTCATTGCTTGGGCCGTTTGCCCCGTGATCGGCTGTTCGATGATTTTCATTGGGATTTTCAGAATTGTCAGAGCTTGTCAGATGCGTAACCAATTGGAGCTTGGAACGTCTCCAGGTGGGGAGAATGATAACGTAACAGCCATCAACATGGGTTCCCGGGTTCAAGTGGGACAGCAAGCAGGAGGTACAGTGTGGGCGACAGGCCAAAGCGGGGCGGCTGTTTTGCCTCAACAGGCCTATGGAGCTGCAGGCGGGCAAATGGGTTACCCAAGTGGACCGCAGACCAACGTAGGACAAGTACCTCCCCCCACTGGGCTACAGACCAACGCAGGACAAATGGGTTACCCAAGTGGGCCACAGACCAAAGCAGAACAAGAGGCTCACCCCACTGGGCTACAGATCAACACAGGACATCCTGGACAAATGGGTTACTCATCTGGGCTACAAACCAACGCAGGACAAGTGGGTTACCCAACTGGGCTACAGACCAACGCAGGACAAGTGGGTTACCCAACTGGGCTACAGACCAACGCAGGACAAGTGGGATACCCAACTGGGCTACAGACCAATGCTAGACACGATGGTTTTCCCACCGTGCCTCAGCCTCAAGCTGCTCAGCCCCGGTTCTTTCAGGTGCAACCATCTGTCCAGCCAACAGATCATATGTATGTGTACTGAAATATACTACATCAAAATTATTCATTAACTCTAACCCTCTATTGAGTCTAGGGTGCGTGAAAAATCATCATAAAATTTGAAGATTCAAGACTGCCAGGGTCAGTGGCGTAGCTGGGTGGGGGGGGGGGGGGGGGGGGGGAGGATGGCGTGTCATCCCCTCTTGAAACATTCTATTAATTTTGAGTTCTGTTGATTCCAGAAATTGTTACATAAAATGTAATTATGGCAAATGTTGCCATGGGTCATGAAAAGCAAGCACCAATGACCTCTGCTGAGTGTTTTCACGTTCATCTCGGAGCCATTTTGATCCCATTCAATTCCATCTTAACAAATCATAATCTTTTATCAAACTTCTTACTTTGTTTCTGAATTATTATTTTTTCATTTTCAGATACCCGTATGCACCAGAGAGCAGCGACGCACCACCTCCATCATACGATGAAGCTGTACAAATCGGATCTGTTCCATCTGACAAATGATTTTTGAAACACCAAAGTCAAATTTCCGCAATACCTCAGCCAAAAATGCCAGGGTAAGACAACAGGGTGACATATTATGTGCTTTTTAAATTAAAAAAAAATGTTTAACAATGTTCAAATTTCATATAAAAGGCGGTCTCTGGTCAGCATGCGTGTCGGTTTTGATCATGAGCGTTCAATTTTTTTTTCAAATTTTCTGCGGTAGCTACGACAGCACCCTCTATTGTCGCACTGCCTCAAACGTTCGTATCAAGGAGCACCAAGGAATAGGGAAGGGCACCAAAAAGCAAAATAGTACCCACCTTGACTGTACAATCCAAGCTTAAAAACCAAAAAACAAAACATCACGGCATCAATTCCGGAACTTTGGTCTGACCAGAGACCGACTTTTTGGGGGGTTTTTGTGCGCCTAAACACAGGGTATCCGTAACAGGGTGTTAAAAATTACCAAATGAAATGACACATTTTTCATTGGAAATTCCCTTTCGACCATTAAAACTGGGTCAGTATATTGCATGTCACCTGTATTGGATCTTGTGTAATGGACAGAACAAATGTTAATCAAAATTTGTGGCCACAGAATTTGTGCTGTTAAGTTTGAGTTTAGAAAAGGGCTCATTTAGGTCTATTGCAGTGGAACTTCTTCACATTTTCATGTTTAAAATCTGATTCTGATGCTGATTTATTTTATTTTCAGGACTAGCATGAACAGAACGGATGAAAAAAATAATTTGGGGGTGGGGGGATGCGGCTAGAAAATTGCAGGTGCTTTGAATATTGCACCAATATAGTGTACATTCCATTGACTTGAAAGGGTGTCTTTCTGTATTGCAATCGTAAAATATTTATCATTTTACATATATCTCTCTAAGTTTCTTGAATTAATGCAAAACTTTTAAATTTTTTGAGTATAGCATATGTATAGTCTTTCATTGAGTTTGCTTTTTGAACTGTGTGCATTCACTGCCTTTTTGAAATGTATTTATCAACTTTCTGTGTATATGAATTCTCACATTTTTATACAAAAGGTCTAACTTATTAATGCGAATAGTTTTTCAGTATACGTGTATATTGGCTTGCTCAAGTGTATAAATAAATACACCAGTCTCAGAATTCTTTAAATTTCCTAATAGCTTTTGTTTTCCATCTAAATCTCAGAGAACTGTTAACTGAACTACATGTACATTGTGTACAGGTACATGTACAGTCGAATCTCATTACACATGTAGTACAAACTCTGTTAATACAAAATTCTGGTTATAACAAACATAAAGCCTTAGGCCAAAAAAAAAAAGTCTCCGGTTTCTGGTATGCGCGCGCGTCGCCGTAGCCATGCGCGTCGGCAAAATGAAAAAGTTTTTTTTTCAATACAAGATGATGTTTCAAAACCGCCAAACTCACTGGTTTGACTGGAATTCTGCTGCTGCACAATTTTAACGTGTTTTTAGAAGGGGTTATGATCGAGAATAAGATTTATGTGGCCTCTCTGGACTCCCATATATTTGCACTAAGTTTAGTCGGGCACCATTTGCAGTCATCAGCCGACATTTGAAGCCAAAAAAAAAAAAAAAAACAGCCGCGTCGCCGCACCACTTTTGGGGCAAGCTCCATACCAGAAACCGGAGACTTTTTTTTTGGCCTTAGTCCTGACTGTGCATTTATGTGCACAATGAATGGGACTGATGTTCCTAATACAAAATTCTGATATAACAAACAATTTGGCTGGGTCGGAACGAGTTTGTATTATAACGAGACTCGACTGTATTGTTGATTTACCCATGACACAATATGCTGAAAGAGTGGACCGAAAGAAAAGTGTTGGATGGGGAAAAAAATCACTCTGGGTAGTGCCAAGTTATCAAAGATTACAATTACTTTATTTGTTTTTGTACACCAAAACTAATATAGTAAAAACTTATCACAATACATGTATAATATCGAGATCTACCCAAACTATGCGTATGTACAACTTGAACTTACAACAGATAACTACAGCAACAAAACACATTAAAATTCAAAATGAGGAAAAGAAAGGATTTGAAAAAAAAAATTACATAAAAATTCATTCGGAGTCAAACTTAAAAATTTTCTTAAAAATACATAAAAATTTATTCGCAGTCAAACTTAAAAATTTTCAAAAGTAGGTGAATTTGAAAGAGAACAGCCTGTCCTGAGGAAATCTGTTCAGGTGTCGAAAAAAATTCAACATTGACTTCTGAATTTGAAAAAAACATCAGATCATTTGATGAATAAGATTTGAATCACTGAGATTGAGTTACATGTAATGGGATGTGAAGATCTTAGTTAATAGATGAAGGCATTTCATACTTCATACAAACGTGATCCATTCAACACAGCATGCATCTTTTCCGGCATTGATAGGCCATAGAGTCCCACACATTCATATGACAATTGGGCCTAATTTCACGGTTAGGCTAAGCTCCAATTAGAGACTGCTTAGTAACATTATTGGCTAAGAGTAATCAGCTTTGTAGCATACATGTAATTTGGCCATCAGGTCACGAGATGTATGTAAATAAAACCAAACCAAAAAAAAAAAAAAAAAGCTTAGAGCAATAATATACATCACTTGACGTTTTTGGCAGTTAGCCATTTTACTAAGCTAATATTGTCCGTGCTTAAGCAGGAGTGAACTGTTAAGGCCGCTTCATACTTCACGCAAATGCAAAGTGAATTTGACATCGTAAACATTCATCACCTAATTTGCCACGAGTTCAAACGTGTTGAACTTTAGCAATTTCACAGTGCGATGTTACGTAACGTCAGAAATTCATGTTTACTTCGTACAAGTTTGAATGAGCCTGGACACGAATATTACAAATGCACGCATGCAATTAACCCTGAGAATATGCCAAACGGTAATTCTGCCCTAGTTATGATAGTCCCCATGCCTTTACGAAGTACATTTAGCAGCAGAAAATGGAACATTCATGTAAACACCCTGCACAGGACTGCCAGAGGTAGACATTGATTATAAAAAAAAAAAAACCACAAAAAGGCATTGCATAATTAAAAAAAAAGGTATTTTGATATTACAGTTATAAATCTTCATTTGGATCTTTTACTGATCTGTTAAAAATGCATTGAAATTTGTTAACCGCCAATTACATACAAATCTCAAAAGTAGAGGTGTTTTTTTTTCTTGGCATTTACTTGACAGTATTGAACATTGCTCGGAAAGGTTTACAAATATTTTCACCAACCTGAAGAAATGTTTAGAATTTTTTTTTTTTAAAGGATTATAAAATCTAGTGCCTAGCACCAGTTTGTCCTCAATGCTTCCATGCAGCCTTCAATTCAATTAAAATTCAGTAATAAGTACATATTATTCTCTATTTTAGAAAAAAAATATAAGTTAGCTTTGCTGAGCGACAGCAATTTTTTTCGGACTTTGAAACAGTTTTCGCCCGTGGGCTTTGGAGGTGGAGACAGCGCCCTCACAGGTCGGGGTCTGGATAGAGTTGCCGTTCTCTTCTGGAAGCAGGGACGAGTGTGCTGGTTTGTTGAAGCACTCACGGCACACAGCCATGTATTTGTCTGCTCCCCCGATGACTTCGACCTGTAGGGCCATTGCACAAACCATATACATGTAAATCGGAAATTTTACAGGCATTTTAGGCCAAAAAAAAAATCTCCGGTTTCTGGTATGGAGCTTGCCTAAAAAGTGGTGCGGCGATGCTGCTTTTTTTTTTTACCTTTTTTTTTGCTTCAAATGTCGGCTGATGACTGCAAATGGTGCCTGACTAAACTTAGTGCAAATATATTGGAGTCCAGAGAGGCCACATAAAGCTTTTTCTCGATCATAACACCATCTAAAAACGCGTTAAAATTGTGCAGCAGCAGGATTCCAGTCAAACCAGTGAGGTTGGCAGTTTTGAGACATCTTTTATTGAAATTTTTTTTTTTCATTTTGCCGACGCCGATCCCTACCTGATACTGTTGGGCTACAAACTTACTCACTGTAGACCATATTCATGAGGTAGCCATTTTGATCATGTTCTTTGTATGTATTTTATAAATTGTAAACTGCTGAATGGGATGGTGCCAGACTATTTATGGGTTCCAAGCCTCGCTTCAAATTTTTGTTTTTAAATATGGCTTAAAACATAATGGTATGTTTCATCACAAATTATAAATTCTTCATCGGAGCAGACTGGTATTAATTTGAAATTAACTTTCTGTCATTGCTTTCATTTCTATTCGCAATTCCAAAATTGAATAATTTACCTCGCTTTCAATTTAATATTGCCGACTCGTGAATAAAGCTTATTGTCTCTCGTCAGTTTTCTTCAAGCTACACGCTACAGTAGTGCTATGGAGAGTTGTTATAAAGCTATCACAACTTTTCACAAATAATCCCAAGTTGTCGCTGTTGATTCAGATGAAGAGTGACAAAGGAATCCCTTTGTCATTGTTCATCTCCTGTTCCTTGTGACTTGACTTGCGTGATCTGACTTGTGATTTGACTTGTGACTGACTTATTAAAACTCTGGCGCCATGGACACTTTGAAGGGGTCTGTATTTATCATATACCCCACTGATAAAAATAGCTGAAAACAGCTGGGAAAAAAAGTGTAAAAAAGCTGAACTTTGGAAATCTCCTGTACTTTTGTACACAGCGAAATCAGCTTTAAAGCTGAAATTTCACACCCCTGTTAAAATTCTACCACGAAGGCCCCCTTCAATGGCGCAAGCATTGTGCTAGCTATTGTTAAGATAATCAGGCACAGCACAGTTACTTTGCACAACAGCCTGCACAATGGTTTCTCCATTGAAGGGGGCCACGTAAGTGTACAGTGACCACTTGCCGAGATTCATCTCTTACACAGTTTGTGTCAGTGTGTGAACTAGCAGCATCTCAAGATACTGGGTCAGGGGAGGGTGCAAATGGGTGAGTTTTCTGGAAAAAGTTTGGCCTATTTTGTTTTCCATTCCTACAAATTGTTGAGGGGGTGCAACTTGTAACGGTTGTGATTTCTGCTATCGATTCGTTTTCTCTTGAAGATTTCAAAACAGTGCCCTTTTCACTAGGAGAGACCAACCACATCATGACATGAGACACTGACCTGTGTTTCGGCACCCATCCGTTTAGTGTAAGATGCTTCCTGATAACACACCATGCAGACTGCATTCAACTTGATCACGTTTTCCGCTATCGGGACCAGGTTTAAAATGTCACCAAAACCCTGGAAGAAAAAAGATTGGTCATCATTTACAGTTCCCATTTTTGTCCCGTGTTGTACAAATTTCACAACTTTAACTTTCAAGTCTTCAGTTCATATAAAAATAGTTGGCGTAGCGGTACTTTCCTTGTGTGACCCGGGTTCGAATCCCGCCCGGGCCAACACACGGACTGAGATGTCAGTCCCTGCCTGATTCCGTGGGTTTCCCCAGAACATTCTTCTGGGATTTTCCTCCCACCTTTAAAACTGCAATTTCTTCTCATCGTCTCCTCTCTACAGGTTTCTTCAGGCTTTCGAGCTACAGTGCCTTGGGCACTTTTAAGGAATCCTTGGTTTCTTTACTAGAAACCAAATAATAATGATTTAGAAAGACAACCTGCTAACAAACAAACTTTCCATCAACTGCGACAAATTGTCAGTTTTTCAGAATTTATATCTTTTCAGGGCTGTCAAGAAATGATAAAATATGACGCTTGTACAATAATTGAGCAAGTGAAGTGAGCCCACCTTCCTCTGGAATGTCCCATCTAATGCAGCCACAACCACTATCTTGCCTTGGTTGGCCATTTCCTCGGCAAACTGTACGCAGTCGGGGAACTGGGGAAAAAGAAAAGCGGTGCAAATGGTGTCACCACTCCACTAGAATCATAAAATATCCACTGGACTCTGTGCGAGCCCAGTAATTTCAATGTGGGCACAGTTTTGTTCTTTAAAGGGAATATACATCATTTGCTTTTGCTGTAATTTTCAGAAATGGATGGAATTGGGGGGTTGGAAATGTATAGCAAATATAGTTACACTGACTTTTTTGAGGTTTTGGGTTCGAAAATGCTATATAAACCAAGAAAAACAATCATTTTCCTGTAGTCTGGTTCCCCGACTCCATATAAGAAGAAACAGAGCAGTTTACATACATTGGGGAATTGTAAGGTCAGGGAACCAGTCTAGCTGGCTTGTACCCGTTCATAGGTGTGTAATCGATAGCAAACAAGTGCGATGGTCAATTGGGGCCAGTATTTGAAAAAAAGCCAGTTTTTTTCCAACGCTGGCCGGCCGACCAGCGTTGGAAATTGATACAAATACAATGTATACCACTTTTCTTGAAAATGACAGTATACCAGGTGCCATGATTTTACAGGATGCTTTACACTGTCATTCACTAACAGTCCAGCAAGGTATTTCAGAATGATTTGGTAGTTTTATTTTTTGATGTTTGCAAATGTTGTATTTTCCCTTTAACTCCGCTGTGAGATCGTGCTCGAAGTTAGTCCACTTTTCTTAATTTGTTAATTACTCCAAAAATTTTGTGTCAAACAATTTCATATTCCACAAGTTCCTCATTCAAATATAGCCAAATAACACATTGAGTAGCTTGAACTATTGACCCTTGACCCTGAAAAATCCTAGCCAAACACCAGCCCCTCAGACAAGAACCACGTTTTGTGATAAAGTCATTAGTGTGAGTCTAGCTGGCCTCTCCACAGAGCATGGATAATCGATCATCATGTCAACAAGACTAGTCAACAAGCTCAATCAAGTTACAGCTGTCGTCTGACGTCTATAGAACCTTATTTTGATACCCAGAAAATTATTACATTTTACTTGTGCCCAATTTGAACCTGTACTGAAGTTTAGAGCACAACAGTGCGATCATGAGTCAAAAACTAGAGTGAAGCACATTGGCACAGGGTACAGTGGCTCGGTTTTACCCTCCAAATCCCTGTAACATCCTTCAAAGTCTCCTGCTAGTTCTCAAAAGATCAGCAAGGCCGAGGGCCCAGTCCTGAGAAACCAAACTGCCATTTCCAAGATACAGTGTTGAAATACTTTCAACCACTTTAACAGCTGTTCATTATTTTTTTCTAAGAAGGAATGTTTTTAATCTTTTAATTTCAGTTTTGGAAATGTTTTACATGCGCAAGTCATGTAGACTGCCTTTTTAAAAATTAAATTAGTTTAATTTAATTCAAACCCTCAACCCGAAAAGAAGTAAAACAAGTTGATTTGAAAATCATATTTAACAAGTTGCTTACAAATTGTCCCTCATCAATGCCAATGACATCCTGGTCTTCTGTCCTGTCAATCAGATCATACAGTCTCTCTGTCGATACTGCTTTGGTCACTTGTCTGTAATTGAAATCGAAAATGAAACAGAAAACAGTTTTGATAAGTAGATGGGCCCCACACTCCAGAAAAAAAAGGATGTCCAAAATGAGAACACTCCGTGCACAATGGGTTTTTCGGAAATTCAAAAAATTTTATTGAGTAAAGGAAAAGGAAAAGTTGGACAATCCAACTAACAGTAATTTTTTATTTTGCGGGGTACAACAAAATGAAAGAAGAGCTTTATTTTGTTTGGGGGGGGGGGTTCAATTATTTGTAAACTTGTAGCAAAAGCTATTTTTACCTGTCATGTGTGGCCACGCCCTCCTTGTCATATCGGTCGTCTTTTGCATATTTGATGACTAGACAGGAATAGTTGGCAATTTCAAAACGTTTGATGCGACGTAGTAGTTCAGTCCTGTGAGATGAAAATGAATAGTATCACAATTCATCATCAGGTGAAATAAATTAAAGGGTTCAGGAAATGTTTTTTTTTATCTTATTAGGGACATATTTTGTCAGGGTTTGAAATTCCCACTGGACAGGTGGACCGAGGCCAGTGAATTCGGTGCCGGTCTTGCAGCACTGAAACAGTACTACTACTAGCCTGGCAGTCTAGTGCTTTTTTCCTGAACTTACTCGAAATTTATTTACATCTTTTTACAAAGTATTTGTACAATTGTACAACTTGTACAATTTGTTGAATGATTGTAATGCAAGCTGATCGCTGATACACATAATTCTTCATTGTACGTATTATGGTGGATACCAGGTTGTTGTGTGCGTAGACATGAAAATGCCAAACAAATATCTCTTTTCTGTGTCTGTTATTGCATTGGTCTTGTTAAATGTGTTCCGGTCCAGTAAATTAATTTTTTTTTAAGGCCCTCCCCTTAGTTTTTTTTAAAAAGGCAGGACGCTAAACATGTTTGTTTTTTTATTTTGCCTTGGAGGATTTTTTTAAAGGGTTGCTGGTCTGGTGAGCCAAAGATCCTGACGTTGAATTCTTTTGGTTCAGGGAACCAGACGTCAACTTCTGTCAGGCCGTAACAATACTATTTTTTGTTTAGCCAAGACAAGTCAAAATGGTCAACTGGTATAGGCCTAAGTACATGAAGTAATATAAGCTATTCCTCTAAGGTTATAACAAACAATTTGAAAATTTTGATGAAATATTGAAAGTTAATCATCATGATCATGTGGGATAGCTTAAATTAACTTCGCATGTGAATGATTATATTTTATTCCAACAGCTGCTATTACAAAATGTGCAATATACATGTACTTCTCCTCCAGCAGGTATTGTTGTTTTAAACATGTTATTGTTGTCCTGGTTGTTGAACAAGTCACAACAAATGTTTACTCACGTTTTTCCTGAGAACATCGGACCAAAGATAACCTGAAAATGAAATTAAATTTATTTATTTATTTATTTCATTTTCCGGGATATTACAAACAGTGAACTACAGACAAAACAATTATATGTACAAATAACACTGAGTATAGTAAACATAACAGAAAACATAATTAGAAAACAACACCCAAAAAGCTCCCGCAGGATTACCCAAAACTGCAAAAGAAACAAGTTTCTGTCGAGGGGCTCTCCAAACTAATTGGATAGCATAACTATTTTTATTGGATAAAATAAAACTGTAGAGATAAGTTGTCCTCACACTTTTCACGATTGTCTCTTAATTTAACGTTAATTGTATTACCTAACTTTAGTCCACTCAGACTGCGGTACTACGGAGGGCACCGCAGTGCTCAACTCGGCCGGTGAAACCCGCATGATTTGCCCGCGCCAGGCAGCGACCTGGTCATGCTGGTTAGTGTTGCCCGCGCCGCTCGATTACCAATACCAAAGAAAAAAACTCACCTGAATCTGGCCCGGTTTTGCCAATGAAGAGTTATCAACTGAGTTCATCCTTGCCATCATCGTGTCAAAAATTAAATCGATTCAGCTGTTTTCTTGGGGGAAAAATTTTAACTTTTGCCGGCACACACAGCTTAAGTCACAAACAATCCTGTCAATTTTGCGCTCAAATTTTCGCGGGTTTGACCTCTTTCCCAGGAGCTCGTATTGATATGCACGTGCGTTTGCGCATAACCTTCTTCACGAGGTTAAAAAAGATAGGTACCTTGATCATAATCTACATGTTTAGAGAAACCAGGAGGCGAAGACTGGACACCAGACTGCACAACACCCAGGAGACGAAAAAGCTATTTACAACATGGCGGACGAAGAGGTAAATAAATTTGAGGTTTAAACGTTACGTTAGTTGTTGCTTGACCATGGATCATTTCAACTCATGTAACTATCTTATTCCAGAAAAGACACACATTTATAAGAGTTTAATCCACCATTTTGGAGCACTAGGTTGTCTTTGCTGCATCAATTTTCATACTGAAATTCAATCAACGCGGGCCGGGCGGGTGACGCGTGCGACATGTGCGAAAAGCTATGCAACTTGCAAGCACGACAAGCGTGCGGCGCGGCAGCGGCAAAATCATGTCGGGGAGGGGCAGGGTTTGGCGGGGGAGACAGGGGCCAAACCTCCCCCCCCCCCCCGAGAAAAACAAACATTTTTACATAGGTACAATTTACAATGATTTATTTTTAAATGCACATTTTATTTTAGCTATTTCAAATGATTTTGTTTTGTAGACCTAGTATTAGTAATTGTGATGTTTGTTTGTCGTGTTTGTCTACTCCTAGAACTATGAGGCTCCGCGTGAGCGGAGCCTCATAGATCAAGAAGCCCGCAAAATTGCCTGCAGCACAAAACACTAATAAAGTACAAAAACGTCCATCAAAATGCAGCCATTTCACACAGAACCGCTGCACAGTTTGCCCCTATACTCCGTACTTTATCTCTTGACATACTCACGTATCTTGTGCGGAACTAACATGGGTGGATTCTGTCGGTTTTTAGGCCAAAATGATGAAAAATATGCCCTTTCCGCACTGAGCCAACCTGACACTTGAAACGTGCACGCATATGATCGAGCGATGATTTTCGGTTCGCTCGGAGCGCGCCGCGGGGGGTACGGTACAAGCGAAATGATAGTATGTGCATGCGTGCGTACAAGTGCATGTACCGTACCCCCCGCGGCGCGATCCGAGCGAACCGAAAATCATCGCTCGATCATATGCGTGCACGTTTCAAGTGTCAGGTTGGCTCAGTGCGGAAAGGGCATATTTTTCATCATTTTGGCCTAAAAACCGACAGAATCCATCCATGTTAGTTCCGCACAAGATACGTGAGTATGTCAAGAGATAAAGTACGGAGTATAGGGGCAAACTGTGCAGCGGTTCTGTGTGAAGTGGCTGCATTTTGATGGACGTTTTTGTACTTTATTAGTGTTTTGTGCTGCAGGCAATTTTTGGATTCTTGATCTATGAGGCTCCGCTCACGCGGAGCCTCATAGTTCTAGGAGTAGTGTTTGTCAATGTTTGTTGCCTTTAATTTTAAATTCATGTTAGGCCTATTAATGCGCCTGTCAAATGTCCAAATGTGTCACTGTCAGGTCAACTCCACCATTTGCCTACTCAACTCGGACCAACTCGACCATTTACCAACTCGACCGTGGTGACCGTTGAACCAACTCGACAGTTGTGCCATCAACTGTACAAGTCAACTCGACCATTTGATTTACCAACTCGTCCATTGTCAAACTCGACCGTTGTGCGTTCAACTGGAAAAGTCAACTCGACTGTTGTCCAAATTCCTTTTGTTTTTTTCTCCTTTTTCTTTGTTTGGTTATCCGGGGGGTGGGGGGAAGCAACCCTCGCAACCTCCATGGGCATATCGAAAATGCCCTTTCCTCCTCGTTTCATTCCCTTCATTTCTTGGATTGAAGCGCTGGTTTTCAAACAGACCTGATTGGCTACAAATTAATTAATTGCATCATTGGTGTAAGGGACATTCATCTCAAATATTACATGTCTCGGTTCCACAAAGGTATGGACATCAACGTAAAGTTTGTGGGTCGATGAAAGTTGGGGAACAAGCAATTCACAAAAGTCACCAAACGTTTTGAAGCCCTGGGTTAATTAGAACATCTGTTCCTTACGAAGATGTTCGGCATATCGCAGAACAGCTAACTTTCATAGCAAACCACAACTTCAAGCGCGAATTTAAGTAATTATACGACACCGCGTTTCAAGATTTGTTTTATTTACACGAGTTGACAAACGGTCCAGTTGGCAAACGGTCCAGTTGGCAAACGGTCCAGTTGGCAAATGGTCAAGTTGACTCGAAAGTGAAGTCGAGTTGGTCAACGGACGAGTTGGTTCAACGGTTGAGTTGGTACGATGGTCGAGTTGGTTTGAGTCAAGTTGACTGTAATCCAATGTCCCCCCCCCCCCCCCATCCCCAGAAAGGAGAACAAAAATCACTGAGTCAAGTCTACTGATTGGTGCATTGGGGCGCCATTCACTTTACACGGTGTGCCGTTTTATTTTTTAAAACAATTGATAGGCGCATAATAGTTTCGCCCAAAAAGCGGACCGTAGACATAATGTAGGGGCATTTTCATTTTTAATACAATAAAAGTCTAGCTTGACTCTTCCCCCTTTCTTTCCATACAATCGTGGAAAATATGTTTTACGTAGTGGTTATTGTTACGGCAGCCGTAACGCGATTTTCAATTGCTATCGTTGCGGTATTGCAAAATCACCAGTGCGAATATATCACATTTAATACTGCCCATCCAACCTGAGTGCTTCGGTAGCTCAATTGGATATAACGTTCAACTAGGCCTACACTACAGTACTAGCCTACTTATGCCGAAGGTTCTGGAATCGAAAGCCACGCTGCGCACTTTATTAAGGGAATAAATGTGTGCTCCGGAGGTTTTTATCACTCGTTTAATACCGCTCAGAGTCTGGGTGCTGATAATTACCCGAGCCGGAGGCGAGGGTAATTATCAGCACCCAGACTCTAAGCGGTATTAAACAGAGTGATAAATACCGGCGGAGCACATATTTATTCCCATTCATAAATAACTTATCCGTAAAAAAATATCAAATAATTCGTTCAAAAAATCCCGATTTTGTTCAACAAGTTCACTTCATGCTTTTTGAAACATCCCTCTAGCAAAATAATGGAGTGTTCAGCTGGCGAGTAAGATGTAAACAACCCTTTTATGGAGATTGACGCGCGCGTAACATGTTCTGCGCGATGTCACGCAGAACGCACCTGGGGCGTTGCGTTTTGAATTTAGAACTATAAAATTCTGACTCGCTTGTAGTGTTGCGCATGCCTACGTGAGGATTGTGAACGTTCAACCAATGAAACGGTAAGAGGCACTGGATTTTTAGGAGTCCACATTTTATTGTGACACTGGAAAAGTGTTTAAGACCAGCTAGCCATGTCTTTATCATCCATTTAAGACCGGCCACGTGACGGGCTCTCGACCAATAGGAATAGCTAAACTGTCTGAGGTATTTATGAATATTTGGTTAATGGTTTTTAATCAATTGTTTCTTTTATTTAAGTAGATTTCATTTTCTACTTCATAATCCTTGGCTTTGGAAAATCTTTTTTGAAAAGGGAAATGAAGTCTGAGAACCATTCGGTTGAGTGATAGTCTGGTTCCAACAGCCATACTATTATTAGGTCAGGGAACCAGAGGGTTAACAATAGCATTTGAAAAATGCATTATGACTGCTGTAACTGTAGCCACTGCATATGTTTTAATAGAAATTAATAAAAGTATAAATCTAAACACGGAAGGAGCACTATTTAAGTTCTATCATCAATGAAAATGATGCCCCCCCCCCCTAAAAGCAGTGAACTATTAAAGCAGTATTGTCATGATGAAAATGGACACAGTGGTGGGAGAATGTCTCATTAGTTGAACTCAACCTTTTTTTAATAATAATTGGATGTTGATGTTTCGACTGAATTGCAACAATAATTGCATTACTTTTGTTTTTATTCAAATAGACTCCAGCACCAGAAGTTCAAGAGACAGAGACTGCTCCACCCGCTGGTGAGGAGGGCGTTACTGAAGCAGATGGCAAGACAGAAGAGGAGCAAGCAGCTGGTGAGGAGGCTACAGGTATGTCAAAGAAAAGTACATTCCAATTCCTATTTCTTGACTTTTTCATTCTATAGAGGGTTTTTGCATCTTCTAACCAAATCATAACAATAATTTTTGGATAATATGTATTGTAACATAATTTTTCCTAGAACTTAACTCACTCTAATCCTACGATGTTCTTCTGTTTGTCTATATATCTTCCTCATTAAAAGAACATCTAGACATTATGACACGCATGTTGAGTTTGCTGAGCTTGCAACATGCATCGCATCAGGCCAAGCAGAGTATTTTCATATGAAGAGTTTATTTCCAAAACGCAAGATAGAATTCTGCTTCTTCTAGCTGCCCAAAGGCAATTTCGACGGCTGTTATTTTCTTAAACACAACTTATATTACGAAAAATGAAGTTTGGAAACAGCTGGTACACTGTTTTTATTCTTTAAAGTTTCATAACCGTGCAAAGTGTTCACCTTTTACAAATGGATATATGTCGCGTTTTGGAAATAAAGTATTTGTATTTACATCTCACCTGCACAAAATGCCAGGGTCAATTATCAACTGTCTTGGATTTTCATACCTTACTCTTTTGGTGATTTCTCAGCTTTTTTGCACAATCTTCTTTACCATTTCAGAAGCTGTAGCGCCTGCAGCTGAAGATGCAGCTCCGATAGAAGCCCCTCCTGAAAGCCAAGACACAGCAGCAGCCCCAGAGGAGGAGGCTGCAGCTCCACCAGAGGAGGGGGAGGAGCCAAGTGCCCCCACAGAGGGGGGCGAAGCAGCACCCGACTCTGAAGCTGAGAAGCCCGAGGGGGAAGGAGAGGTGACAGAGGGGGGAGAGGCAGCAGAGGGACAGGAGGAAGGAGAAGGAGGCGACGATGCCGAGAAGGAAGGCGAAGGGGAAGGAGAGGCTGGCGAAGATGCAGGGGATGCTGGTGAAGCAACTGAGGGTAAGAGAGGATTTGAAAGTGGCTTTATCTCTGGCTTTGGGTTTAGGAGAATTTATGCCCCTGACCTGGGGGATTCCGGCTCAATGTGGAAATGTCCTCGGCTTCAAGATCATCAAATCCTATATGAGGTTCTTCCTATGGGCTCCGTGCGCGAACAAGAGAGGGCGCTTATTAACATTCGAGAGCCCCATGGACGGGACACTGGTTCGCTCGCGTGTAGCACGAAGTACGTACGACTAATCATTTATTCAGAATGCTCACAAAGCCATGGCGTCTTCACGTGAGTATCGGGCAGTGTCGGCAATGCGTTCGAATGTCTCTCAAAGTGGTCTCCCCCAACTCTCCCTTTCTTACCGATGAGGGGGCACATGTACTTGTGCACGGAGCCCATAAGGTTTATCCTCAGTTTTCCAGGTGGTTGGATCAGTAAAGGCTTCTCAATGATTCTGATATCAGAGATGAAATCAAAGCCAGAGACAAGCCAGCATTTGAAAATTACCTCCTAAGTGTTGCAGAAAACCAGTATAGCTGATTTGTCAAAGATACATCAATGAATGGGGGGAAAACATGTTTAGTATGCTTATAGTGGAGTGACTTGGCCTTGATGTGGTCTCAAGCGAAGACTTCAGTATCTGTGGGTATTCTGTAGATTATGGGTTTTGAGGGGAGCCTCTTGCGGGAGTGCAGTGTTTGTTGCCTTGAGCGAGACACATCACAAATTCCTTCTCCACCCAGGAATAGCACTGAACTTTGCTTTTATTTTACTTTCAATGGACATTTTTAGTTGTTAGTTATAGAACAATAAATTGTAGAGTTGACTGTTATGTTCAGGGGAGACAACTGCAGCAGAAGGAGAAGAAGACCAGGAGAAACCAGAAGGGGAAGATGAGGGGGAAGCAGCTGTCACTGACGAGGCAGCAGAGCAGAAAGAAGAAGGAGCAGAGGAGACAGGCGAGGCCCCAGCCCCTCCAGGCGAAGAGGAGCAAGAGGACAAACCGGCCTCCCCTCTCCCGCAGAGTGATACGTTCGCAGAGGGGGAGAGGCCTGAGACTCCTGTGGTGGCTGTGATCGAACCATTGTCCAGGGAGGGGAGTCCCCAGCTGGAGCCGGATCAGCTGGAGGCGGGCACACCCGAAAGGCTAGGTGAGGATTAGATAAGAAAATATACAACAAAGATAGATTGATATATTGCCTAGACATCAGCTTCTCAAGTCTTAAAATTTGAAATTAGAACAATGCACAATTAATGTCTAGGCAATATATCAATCTAACGATCTCCAGCGGTGCCACTTCTGGCTATACATGTATCAGCTCACTGTACGCAAACAGTTAACATGCCCCCTCCAAGGCTGATACCTTTTTGCCTGAACATTTTCAACAGCACTGCAGACACCGCAGGTAATCCTGTTATACTGAAAATTAGTGTGACAGAAGGTTATGATTAACATTCACTTTTGCTTCCGATTTGTTTTACAACACAAAAACGTTTCATAATGATCAATACACAAAAACTTTTCGTTTGGCAATTAAGAAGCATTTTACTGTTTCAGGAACTATTAGTTACTGCTTGAAACAAAGGTGCACTTTATCAAATAGATTCAATTGAAAGGCAAAAATAACAAACATTCCAAAAACATTGACAGAAATAAACATTTCTTACATTCCACGTATGGTTATCAAACAATATGTTGCTCTAGAACTGTCTGTGGTATTACCTATTTTGAATTTCTCTTTTAGAGTCTCCCCAAGAAGAGGAAGAATTTGACGAAGATGATGAACCCTGGATAACAAGAGAGGAGTTAGTTGAGGCTTATCAGGTAAATCCCCCCCCCCAACTCAAGTAAAGCACCTTTACCCTACATGTTTTAGTGATTGTCTGGCACATACCATTTGGAATGTAGGGAGGTGTGTCCATGTCCAAATTCTTGCTAGGGCTGCCCATTTTCGAATACTTTAGTATTCGATTATTTGGAACTGCGTTTCACTGAATATTCAATTATTCAAAACTCTCTGATGAAGTTTTACACGTGCCATCTGCAACTGCGTGCCATGCCGGTCAAATATTGCACGCAAAGCGCGCCGGTTAAATTTGTGCGCGGCGGTCAATATTAGCGACGGCTGGAGTGTTTTTACAGTAGGCATTTTATAATTGGGTTTTAACCTGCTAACAGGAATAGGACAACGAACCACACAAAGCTATTCGAATATTCGGTTGATGATCTAATATTCGAATATTCAAATAAATTAATTTGAATATTCAGTATACATGTATTCGGTATATTCTGGACAGCCCTAATTCTTGACGTCCATTTATTTTGCCTCCCAGATATTTTTTTCCTCAACATAAAATAGTTCAACTCTTTTAGATCCAATATTCATAATTGCGAGAGCTTTCTTGGCACACCTGTTTTGTTAAAGCTATAGTCCATCATTTGCAGCCATCCGAAAAGTAACTGGCGTAATTATTGTTGAAAAACATACTTAGTTGAAAGATAGTAAGGGAACTAAACTCCCTGTGAAATTATTCTTTCTGGGAAGCTGTCATTTTGAAGTAATCAACGAAAGAAGGCATTTCCAACGGTGATTCTTAAGAAGCACCGTAGGAAAATTTAAATTAGTAGTTCGTTTTGTTATTCAGCGCAGCGCGCACAAGTATTGGAACGACGCACACGCGCGCGCGGTTGTTATAATTCGTCGGATCAGTGCGCGACGTCGCGTATAGCTGCAATTCAAAACATGATTCAGTAACTTTTGATTTGAAATTGAGATCTTAGAATGCTGGTTTTTCTCGGAATGTACAGCTGAGGCTTAGCTGAAACTTTATCAGGTTAGTTGCTTAGTATCCTTTAATAGATTTTGAACTCTTTTGTTGCTTCAAACGAACAAAATGCACAAATTACAAATGATGGACTATAGCTTTAACAGCAAACTTATTCTTTGTACTTCTCAATAGTCTCAAAGGTTTCAAATTTAAGTCCTCACATGTTTCAGTTGTAGAATTACCAGGGATGGGAATTCTGGCATATACCGGATTGCTTGCTCTTTCATTTGGCTCTCCCACCAAAAATTTCAAGTGCCGCTTCTCGTGACTATACTTCAAATCTTCTGCAAGAAAAGTACACATTTGAATCATTTGGACATTGGTTTTGTTCTCCCTTTTCCCAGGCGGCCCAGGCCGAACGCGAGCAGCTGCACAACCAGAACATCCAGCTACAGCACAAACTGGCCGAGTACTTCAGGAAGAAGAAGACAGACGACCAACGGCAGGAGATGGACAAGAACGTGACTGATCAGGAACAGCGCTACCTCAAATACATGTGTGAGTAGCTGATCACAGTGGTATAGGTTGTCCTTCGAAATTCTACTATGAGGTCTGGAAGGATTTCAAAGGATTTATAGTTTAAGTTGAACAAGCGTCCATCACAAGTCCATCACAAGTCCATTCACAAGTGAATTACAAGTACATTCACAGGAAACAGGAGATGAACAATAAACACAGGAATGTTATCACAGTTCATTTTCTTAATATCATGCAACTTGACTTTGGACTTGAAGACTTGTGATTGACTTATATATGAAGGACTTGTGATGACTGGTGATGGACTTGACTGCAAGACTGGGCAGGGATGCAACTTTTCCTCGGATCCGCTGATTTTCCTCGGTTTTTACTTCTCATGAATGCCATTACAAATTGAAAAACACTGTACAAAGTCTTGTGTGTTTTGGAATTTCCTCGTTTTTTTTTCAAAATTCCCAGTTGCATGCCTGACTGGGGTGAGCTCACTGCTATCTCACATAGTTGATAGTGCCTCTTGCAGTGGCTGATCTATGGGAGGGGGTTGGTTTAGGGGGTCCAACCCTCCCCCCCCCCCTTCCTGCAAAAACAGGAAAATCATGAGGAGATAGTAGCACATATCTGCTAACCCCCTGCCCCATTGACAGCTACTTAAGCCCCTCTTGAGCCAAAGCTGGATTTCTCCCTGCCTTGAAACTTAAAATACAAAGAATAAGTCATTTAGTTCTTCCACAGTAGTTAATTTTGGAAGATTCAGGAAAGTTTCTTGCAAACAAGATTTCTGATAACTGCAGTCAAACACACATAGTCGACAATGGTTGGGCTAGTCTAATCAACTTCAAAACCCATCAACAGATCAAGAGTTTATTGCACTGCAAGTTAAAATAAAATCTCAATTTCCTCATGTGCAATGGGCCGGAAATTACTTGTCATTGGGACAATGACTTGTCCCAATCATCCAGTTATCACTCATCTGCCCAAATCCTTGCCATGCAGACACTTTTATTATTCCCAATGAGAATCCATAGACCAACTACAACTTTTCTTTACCGCAAAGTGCATTCAGTCAGTGGACCAAACAGAAATCAAGAACCTCCAATATGCAAAGCATCAGTGACTAAAAAAGCTCTGTAGTGGTACAACATACAGTTGAAGATTCAGTATGAAAATTGTAGTTGGTGTTCTGTTGCAATACATTAAAAGCTTGTCTTGTATCCGGCAGCAAATCTGGAGGAGCTGAGGAAGCAAGAGGAGGAAGAGCGTGAAAATCTCAGCGAGCAGCTGGAGGAACTGAAGGAACGCAGACAGGAGAGGCTAGATGCTGTTGAGGAGGAGTCTGACCAATTCAGCCAGCTCAAGCGACAGTCGGCTGAGAACGCCATCAATAGCCGCACCGGTAAATCCATCACACCAAAGGTTAGTCAACATTAAAACCCTGTGATCATGCACAGCTCCCCCCATAAAAGAAATACTGCTAGAGTTCTGGGCCCAATTTCATGGTTAAACGAGTTGACAAGAGTGGTCCAGTTGGCAAACGGTCCAGTTGGCATATGGTCCAGTTGACTCGAAAGTGAAGTTAGGTTGGTCAACGCACGTATTGGTTCAATGGTCGAGTTGGTACAGCAGTCGAGTTGGTAAATGGTCCAGTTGGTTAGAGTCGAGTTAGCAGTTAGCAGAAAAGTTGTGCTTACTATAGCAGAAAATTGTGCTAACTTTAAGCACTGTTTCACAGCGTGGATGTGCTAAGGGTTGCGCACGCATGGAGATTTCCATTGTTACGTCAAGCAAATTTTTTCTCTGAGGTAAGCGTGCTTTTTGCTGTGCTTGTACTGCTTATGGTCTTCATGGTCCTCTGGGAATTGTAAGGTCAGGGAACCAGACTAGCTGGCTTGTATCCGTTCACGGATATTTAAATGATTGCAGACACAATGCAGACAAAACTAAATTTTGTAAATTTTGTAAATTCCACTTTTCTGGAAAATGACAGCACACTGGGTGCCATAATTTCACGGGATGCTTGAGACTGTTATTCACTTTAGTCAAGTAAGATAATTCGGTAGTTTCGTTTATTTATACATTGTATTTGAAAATGTTGTATATCACCTTAACATTAAGCAGAACCGAAGTTTATTATGCTCTCTGTGCTAATATCTTTCCCTAGGACATCGAGGCCTACCTCCTGAACGAGGCCAAGAAAGAGGAAGAAGTCAAGCAAGTCCGCCTGGAGAACATCAAGCTGAGGAATCGACTGCGTAAGAGAGAGCAGCAGCTGAAAGCCAAGGAGGAACTGGCTGAGGGCCTGCATCTCATTGACTTTGAGCAGTTGAAGATCGAGAACCAGACTTACAATGAGAAGATTGAAGAGAGGAACGAGGCGAGTCCTAAACCTCTTCTTTCTCTTTCTTTTGTTTTTATTCCTAAATTTCATGCCACTCTCGGCACAGTCATAATTTCTGCCGTGGATTCATGTTATTTCAGACTTTCGAGAAACAGAACAAAGTGGTCTGATATCAGTTTGACCTTTTTGTTAAATTTAGAGGATAGATTATAGTGACCTTATTGGGGGGAAGATAAACCCTGTAATTTACCGTTCTCAAAGTGTTGAAGACACTCGCTATTTTTGTTTTGTCTTCCGCACTATCAGAGCACAGTTTGACTTTGTTCTCGTGCCTATCAATAGCTGAACATTAGCAAAGGTTTCAACTACTATCAGATTGTACTGTGTGGATGCCTGTCAAATGTCAAGAGCACCATTTGACTTAAAGGGAATGTACATCATTGGCTTTTGCTGTAATGAACCTCAAATAGTTCAGAAATGAACTATTTGAGGGGTTAGTATAATAGATCAAATATTGTTACACTGACATTTTTGAAGTTTTGTGTTCGAAAAGGTTGGAAAAACCAAGAAAAACAAAAATGTTCAAGTAATCTGGTTCCCTGACTCCACAAAAGATAAAATGGATCAATTTATAGATGATGGAAAATTGTAAGGCAATGGAACCAGTCTAGCTGGCCTGCACCCGTTCATGAACATGTAACCAATAGCAAACAAAATTTGGACTGAAAAAATGGTCAATTTGGAGCAGTAATTGAAAAATAGTTAGGTTTTTCCAACGCTGGTCGGCCGACCACCGTTGGAAATGTATACAAAAATACCATTTTCTTGAAAATGACTTCACACCAGGTGCCATAATGTTACAAGATGCTTGAGACTGTCATTAACCAACATCCTAGTAAGGTATTTCGTAAAAACTTGGTAGTTTTATTTTTCGATGTTTGCAAATGTTGTATATTCCCTTCAACAGAATTTTCAGCAAGCTGCAAAGCTCAAAAAGTAGCTTGACACACTCAACACAGCTTTACCACTAATGTACATTTAAAATGATTCCAACCGACCACAAATAAAAATGGACCCCTTTAAGGGTAGAGTAAACCATTATTAGCTATCCAAAAAGTGACCGACCAAAATACTGTAAAAAATCTTACTCGGCTTAAAGATACTAATCATACTGGACTCCCTGTGAAATTATTCCTTCTGGCATGCTGAAGAAAACAAAGAAACGGTCATTTCCAAAGACGTGTCAAGTGACACTTTTTTGGAAATTTCTCTTAGTAGTTGGTTTGTAATTGGGCGAATCCATGAATGGATGTGCACAAGCGTGGACATGACACACATGTGCGTGCCGTTGCTATTATTCGTCAGCTGAATGAGCCAGATGCTAAGTTCGGACGCAATTCAAAATATGACTCAGCAACTTTTGAATTAAAATCAAGATCCTTGAATATTTCCTCGGAATATTCAGCAGTCACAGATCTCAAAATTCATAAAATTAGTTGTTAACCCATGCGCTCTGGAAGCGGTCATGGCCGCGGCCGCTAATCCTCATTGGAATGCAGTTGCCAGCTGTGGTATGCCGTGGCACACGGCTAGTGGGTAGTTCCACAGCTGCTGCTTTTGTGCAGTCCCGCTACCACACAAAGGCTGTGCAGTCATGCGGGCCACTTGCTCTATGTGTGGAGGAATGTCCCCATTATAACCCGTGCTTAAGGGGTTAAGCACCCTTCTTAAGATTTTGACCACTTTTGTTGCTTCAAAGTGGACTGCTTGATTTGATACCTCCATAACTTGTTTTGTTTCTCCAATCAACAGGAGCTGTTGAAGCTGCGGAAGAAGATCACCAGCACGGTGCAAGAACTGACCCACGTCAAAGAGAAACTGCAGTTTGTTCAAGCAGAGAATCAAGTGCAGAAGGGCAAACTGAAGGAGGTGGAGTCGCTGGTTGCTCAGGTGGGTTGAGATAGGGGTGGACAATGGGGCAATTTTGGATTGAGCTTGAATTCCGAAGACCGATCCATCAGGCCCCGCCCACTGCCAACGTGGGCAATTAACACGTGCTCCTCTCCAATGCCACACTGTATGCACGAGTTTTGTGCACGTATGCTAAAATATTGGATTCGTACAAGTCAGCTCACCCCAGCCGGCTTGGTGGTTGAGTTAGACACTTTTTAATAGTAAGTTCAAGTCCCCACTAAGTGAGCTTTTGAGGGTGTTTCTCAAAAAGCTTTTGGAAATCCCGAGTAAACAGTGCGTATAACATTTCATCAGTGAACATAGTGAAGGGCAAAACCCAATATTTTTTTTTGGTTTTATTAAAACCAGAGTCCATCATTTGCAGCTATCCAAAAAATAACTGGCGTATTTATTGTTGAAAAACATACTTGGTTGAAAAATAGTAAGGGGACTAAACTCCCTGTGAAATTATCCTTTCTGGCAAGCTGTCATTTTGAAGAAATCAACGAAAGAAGGCCTTTCCAACGGTGTGTCTTAAGGAGCACTGTTGGAAATTTCCGTTAGTAGTTCGTTTTTTTTTCAATAGGCGAAGTGCGCAAGCGTTGGCACGACGCACACGCGTGCGGGGCTGCTATAATTTGTCGGATCGGTGTGTGACATCGCGTAGCTGCAGTCAGCTCAGTGAGAACGTGTCTCGGGCGCTGAATCAGGCCAAACTCAAAACATAATTCAGCAACTTTTGATTTGAAATCAAGATCCTAGAATGTTGTTTTTCTCGAAATATACAGCTGAAGCTGAGCTGAAACTTCATCAGGTTAGCTGTTAAGCACCCTTCTTTAGAATTTGAGCACTATTGTTGCTTCAAACGAACAAAATGCACAAATTACAAATGATGGACTACATGTATACCTTTAATTGTATTGGATGCTACTGCCCTTGTTCTAGATAAGAGTCTTCATTCTGTGTGCCAGTTCATACTACAGTACAAAATTGTAATGATTTTGCACTGCAAATGTTGCACTGTTGAAATGTTGCAAAAACACAGGGCAACATTTCAACATGGGTTTTGTGACGTCAAGTTCACTTCGCATACACATGAAGTATAAATCTGTATTATGGTCTTCGATGTGTTGCAAGGTCATGCCCAAATGCTCAATCTGTTTCCATCCGAATGCTTGTTCCCTCCGGACAGAAACGTGACATCCTTTCCAGGACCAAGAAGGCGCGCGACAGCCTGCGCATCGACAACCAGAAGCTGCGTCAGAAATCGGGCATGCTGGGCAACACCCCACTGCTGAGGGACTTCGAAGATCGGAAGGACGAAGGGGACCAGCTACGTGCCAAGCTGGAGCGGCTGAAGCGACAACACGCCGAGCTGACGCTGAACTGCTCAGGGGTACGACGGAAGATAGAGGAGGCTCGCTCGGGCAGAAGTTGATTCTTGCAATTAAAACTTGAGAATTGCAACTGTGGGAATGCTACCTGGGGGAAATACCATTGCACTGGATAGCACTTGTGTACATTAATCAGAAAAAGTCTTTGATTGCTTCGTTCTCTGCTAAATCGAGCAAATTTGCCGTCCGGTCATTTTGTCCAAGTAGATCTGTTAGATTGAAGCCTGTACAAAAGAGATCTTCAATGTTACGTTTCCTGCAGTTTTTACTTTTAAAACGGAACTCAAAGAGGGCACTGTCAATGAGGTTTTTTTTTTCTAGATGCATTGGTCCTAAGCATATCAATGTATATTGACTTAACTGGTTCTAAGAGAGCATCCAAACTTTTACCAACAGATAAACTTGTAATGACATTGGAATGAACATATACTTGGACTACTGGGTTTTCATCTGGCAACGAAGGATTATTTCATGTTTCGTCATTCTAATATCAGAATATGGTTTTCTTGTTTCTTCTCATACTGTCATTTTTAAACTCAAAACTTGGATTTGATTTACTGCCAAAAATTCATTCACAGTACTGTATATTTTTGGCCTGTTCGGTTTAGCTTGCTAACAATTGTCTGGGACTTTGTACTAAATGCATGTGTACCAATACATGTATGTAAAAACTATGGTTAGTCTTAATGTATGTAAAATTGTAAATAGAAGTATCTGCTCACGACTTAGGATGGTATGGTCCTATATGATCATCAAGGAAAGGGGTTTATTTTACATTCTGTTTGATATATTTATGCATTACTTTGGGAAGGCATGTGCTTATTTTTGATAAATGCAAATATTTGTGATTTTATATCATTTGATGCCTCGTTTCTTACAGGATTGGCTTCCGAACATCTACAGAATGTTCAAATGTAGCCCCCTGCATATTTCTCCTCCAGAAAATCATTCTTTGCCTTCTAGAATTTTATTGCATCCTGAGGAAATACCACATAATGTTTTCTGGTATTTTGCTGATAAAATGTAAATTTGATTTTTAGTGAAGCTTTCATAACTTATCCGTCCATTGCTGTAAATAAAGTAAGATTTATTTCAGAAAAATTGCCTATTATTTGTTTTTTTCTGAATTAAAAGTCCTGTGCTTACTTTAACAGTATATTTTTGTCTGTGTATTTCTGCGCTTTCAAATAAACCCAGACGTATTTCAGGAATTAATAAAACAATAACAATCCTCAGGCAATGTTTGAAATTTTAAAGGAAATTTACTTTTTAATTGAACTACAATGTACCAGAAATGTTGAAAATAATACAATTATGTACCTCCTCCTAGTCTTCTGGCATAATTTAACACAAAAAAACCTTGTCAACCAAATTGTACACAAATAGAAAAAGCCATTGGACCACATTTCCATTTCGTGGTCTTCGGGTAAAGCTGCAGGTTGTGGGTTCGAGTCCAGCCTGGGGTCATGGTGCGTGTGCCTTTGGGCAAGGCACTTTGTCACTCATGGCTTCTCTCCACCCAGGAGTAAATAGGTACCTGTGAGGGCAGAGATGGTTATTGTGATTGAATTAGCTTCCTTACGCCTAACAGGCAGCATCGAGCTGTATACTCCCCAGGGAGCTGAGATTTGCTCTTTTCACGCTCCGCCATTGGGCATGCAGAGCCTCGATCTGGCAACTTTACACAATAAAAATAGCCAGTTCAGTGATCTGAACCCCGACACGGGAATCACTGAACCGGCTATATCTATTGTGTAAAGTTGCCAGATCGAGGCTGTGCATGCCCATGGCGGAAGTGTGAAAAGAGCGAATGGTATTAGGAATGTTTCATGGGCCCATTGAGCAGGGGTAATAATAATGAAGCGCCTTGAGCACCAGTCCTGGTGGATACGTGTGCTTTATAAATACCCGCTATTATTATTAATAACCACATCAACTCTTGTGAACAAGCACTTGGCTCAAATCCAGCATAATCCTAAAACTACATACACTGTATGGTGAAACCTGTGCCAGCAAGGGCAGTAGGTATTGTCATCTGTCATCGAGTGTCCTACAGATGGTACTTGCTGTAGTGGATCACTATTCCAAGGGAAGGTTACTAGATTATAGTTAATGACTGTTAACCCCCCCCCCCCCCCCCCCCGGCCGATTTGGCTAGGAACCATCCTCATTCCTCCACAATTTTGCACTTGTGTTCAAATGAAGGATACCCACTGCCCCAATCCTTAAAAATCCTCCACCAGCCCTGCCTCTCAAAATGCATTCAGCCTCAATCCACAATCCTCCAAAATTGCCATGGAGGACTTTGGAGAATTGAGGAAAGTTAGAGTTTTTAACCACAAGATGGAAATATTAAAAGATGTTACAATGGAAACTTTTAAGTGGAGGGAAGAATACCATAAATATAATGTTGCTCATTTCTTTCACATCATTCCTCACAAACGTCTGTTCGTGCTTTGGTATTAAAAAAGCACCTATTTTAACCAAACCAAAAATATTTATGCAGGGTTAAACTGATATGCTCTAAATTTTAGTGAGTCACAATCCTACACTGCTATGTACATTATAATATATACATTGAAATGTTTACCATACCAAGCCAAAATGCTGAATCTGTATGATACCTGTCAAGCATGATTATAAAAGTAAACTCAATTACAGTTTTGTTCCTTGTGTTTTTTTCAAAGTTCATCCCTAAAATTGTTTTTTTTTTTGCCAATACAAAAGTTGTTTAAATGAGACAACGACCAACAAAATCGGCCTGTGTCTATTTATTGAATTATTACTTTACAAATTTCAAATAACTGGCTGCCAGACAATAATTCCATTCTCGCTGGGCAGGCTGGTTTCTGCCCCACAAACAGTATCGATAATGTACGGGAGCCAGTCTGCTTGCAAAACAGATCTGTTTGCCCAAAACAAAGACCTTTTTTTTTTCAGAGGGTTCAAGATGTCCAAAAAGGAAAAACAGAATTTTTCGGTTGGAATAAAATTACAAGTTGAAACTTTATGAAGAGAACGGAGAACGCAAATTTAACATTACTGAGTGTATGGTAAAATCCTACATTAAGAATAATATGTATATGACATGAAGCTTTGCATGGCGGATGAGATAAAGTAGAAAGATTGTGGGTAACACCATGTGAAAAAGTGTGGTTCTGAAAAGAACGCAACCAACCAGTTCTTTTCAGAACCTCACTTCTTCCAAGAAGAGATTACTTTCCACATTGTGTTACCCGCAATCTTTCTACTTTAAGAATAATCTAGTTTGGGGCTACCTTTGCCAAATTTGACCAAGAGGTGATGGAATTACTGGTTTTTAAGACCCTCTATCTGTTGTCTGGTTTTCTCGGCCTCATACGTTACCCGCAATCTTTCTACTTTAAGAATAATCTAGTTTGGGGCTACCTTTGCCAAATTTGACCAAGAGGTGATGGAATTACTGGTTTTTAAGACCCTCTATCTGTTGTCTGGTTTTCTCGGCCTCATACTGTACGTTACCCGCAATCTTTCTACTTTAAGAATAATCTAGTTTGGGGCTACCTTTGCCAAACTTGACCAAGAGGTGATGGGATCACTGGTTTTTAAGACCCTCTATCTGTTGTCTGGTTTTCTCGGCCTCATACTGTACGTTACCCGCAATCTTTCTACTTTAAGAATAATCTAGTTTGGGGCTACCTTTGCCAAATTTGACCAAGAGGTGATGGAATTACTGGTTTTTAAGACCCTCTATCTGTTGTCTGGTTTTCTCGGCCTCATACGTTACCCGCAATCTTTCTACTTTAAGAATAATCTAGTTTGGGGCTACCTTTGCCAAACTTGACCAAGAGGTGATGGGATCACTGGTTTTTAAGACCCTCTATCTGTTGTCTGGTTTTCTCGGCCTCATACGTTACCCGCAATCTTTCTACTTTAAGAATAATCTAGTTTGGGGCTACCTTTGCCAAACTTGACCAAGAGGTGATGGGATCACTGGTTTTTAAGACCCTCTATCTGTTGTCTGGTTTTCTCGGCCTCATACGTTACCCGCAATCTTTCTACTTTAAGAATAATCTAGTTTGGGGCTACCTTTGCCAAATTTGACCAAGAGGTGATGGGATCACTGGTTTTTAAGACCCTCTATCTGTTGTCTGGTTTTCTCGGCCTCATACGTTACCCGCAATCTTTCTACTTTAAGAATAATCTAGTTTGGGGCTACCTTTGCCAAACTTGACCAAGAGGTGATGGGATCACTGGTTTTTAAGACCCTCTATCTGTTGTCTGGTTTTCTCGGCCTCATACGTTACCCGCAATCTTTCTACTTTAAGAATAATCTAGTTTGGGGCTACCTTTGCCAAATTTGACCAAGAGGTGATGGAATTACTGGTTTTTAAGACCCTCTATCTGTTGTCTGGTTTTCTCGGCCTCATACGTTACCCGCAATCTTTCTACTTTAAGAATAATCTAGTTTGGGGCTACCTTTGCCAAACTTGACCAAGAGGTGATGGAATATTACTGGTTTTTAAGACCCTCTATCTGTTGTCTGGTTTTCTCGGCCTCATACGTTACCCGCAATCTTTCTACTTTAAGAATAATCTAGTTTGGGGCTACCTTTGCCAAACTTGACCAAGAGGTGATGGAATTACTGGTTTTTAAGACCCTCTATCTGTTGTCTGGTTTTCTCGGCCTCATACGTGAACTCCTTGATGCGGTTCTCAACGTGGGTCATCTGTAATATATGATACAGTAAGTTAAAGGGAAAATACAACATTTGCAAACATCAAAAAATAAAACTACCAAATCATTTTGAAATACCTTGCTGGACTGTTAGTGAATGACAGTGTAAAGCATCCTGTTAAATCATGGCACCTGGTATACTGTCATTTTCAAGAAAAGTGGTATTTTTGTATCAATTTCCAACGCTGATCAGCCGACCAGCGTTGGAAAAAACTGGCTTTTTTTCAAATACTGGCCCCAGTTGACCATCGCACTTGTTTGCAATCGATTACACACCTATGAACGGGTACAAGCCAGCTAGACTGGTTCCCTGACCTTACAATTCCCCAATGTATGTAAACTGCTCAGTTTCTTCTTAAATGGAGTCAGGGAACCAGACTACAGGAAAATGATTGTTTTTCTTGGTTTTTATAGCATTTTCGAACCCAAAACCTCAAAAAAGTCAGTGTAACTATATTTGCTATATATTTCCAACCCCCCAATTCCATCCATTTCTGAAATTACAGCAAAAGCAAATGTTGTATATTCCCTTTAACATGCAGAAAACTTTAACCTCCTCCAAAATCCAGTAGTGCGCAGAAACTCAAAAACACATTCTCTGTATTTGTAGAACAGTACTTAGTAAGAAACTGTAAATAATAGGGATGAGATTGTCAATTGAAAAAAAAAGTCTGAAAATTGACAATGTCTGAAAAATGCATATCTTTCTATACTAATAATGTCTTTCTCTCAGATTCAAAAAGTCGGATTTCAGACAAAAGTATCTGAAAAATATCATGCCTGAAAAAAACTTATATTATTCACAGAAAAATGTCAAGCAAAAGTCACACTAAAACAAAAAGTGCTGTGCTCTTCTTCAAAATACCACTTGGCATGTGTTTGTCGGCTACTCGTTTCCCATGAGCCTTTGGTGATGGGCTCCTTGTATTGGCCTATTTTTTTGGGGGGGGGGGGGAACACCCAAAAAATTATACATTTTAAACAGTGACATCATTTTGGCCTCTATCTCTGTTGCATCTGCCCATATTCCTGAGTCCAAGTGGCGGCCATTAAAAAAAAGCTGGCGGCCACTTTGAAAATAGCCCGGTTGTTTTTGAAAAAAAAAAAAAGGGACCTCCTGCTTCCTTATTTTTCAAAAAGGCAGGACGCTAAACATGTTGTTTTTTTTATTTGGCCTAACAGCACGGTGTACTTACAACTCTGTTGTGCTGTCGGACCGACTCCAGCTTGAAGAACTCGGCCATCGTCATGTCTTTCTCATCTTTCTTCTTGGTGATGAAGGCGCACTTGGGAGCATGGGATTTATGTTCCTCCCTGTGACACAAGAAACCAGATAGTAAGGGGACTAAACTCCCTGTGAAATTATTCTTTCTGGGAAGCTGTCATTTTGAAGTAATCAACGAAAGAAGGCATTTCCAACGGTGATTCTTAAGAAGCACCGTAGGAAAATTTAAATTAGTAGTTCGTTTTGTTATTCAGCGCAGCGCGCACAAGTATTGGAACGACGCACACGCGCGCGCGGTTGTTATAATTCGTCGGATCAGTGCGCGACGTCGCGTATAGCTGCAATTCAAAACAATTCAAAACATGATTCAGTAACTTTTGATTTGAAATTGAGATCTTAGAATGCTGTTTTTCTCGGAATATACAGCTGAAGCTGAGCTGAAACTTCATCAAGTAAGTTGTTCAGTATCCTTCATTAGATTTTGAACACGTTTGTTGCTTCAAACGAACAAAATGCACTAATTACAAATGATGGACTATAGCTTTAGGCCTACAACTTCCACCAATGTAAGGAACCCAGAGATATGGTCGACAAAATAGGAGGGCACTCTTTGGATTGGATAAATTGGGTGAAATACAAAAACGTTTGCCCAAACCAAACAGTGTCCTACTTTGTGTTCACCATATCCCAGAAGGGATAACTGATCATTTTAATATTATGTTGGTGTCCACTACAAGCCCACAAAAAAACTCTACTCACAGTGGATCATCAGTTGGTTCCCATCCATCCAGTTCCTTGGAGCACATGAAGCAGCGAACGAGGTCTGGTTCCTGTTGCGTTGGACAGTGGTAGAAGCCTGCAGCTGCCATCTGGGGAAAAAATAAACACCACTGACTATTTACTTACTTTATGCAGCCTTAGAATAGTACAAATAGGAACAGTTTTTACAAATCTTCCGAACGACATTGTTGGTCAGGGAATCTGCAGTCAATGACTGGTATGGTATCAGGCAAGCTGAAGTCAATGGTCCGTCCAGCATGTGTCCGGGCATGATTGGACATGAATGACAATGAACCTAGACAGGCATTTAGTGATTACACTTTAAAGACATTTGTTTTAAAGCATTGCAGCAGGTAAATGGTGAAGTAATTTAGTTGTACTTGCATAAACGGAATATTGAGAGGGGTAAAAAAGAAGGATAAGCATGATAAGAAAATTAATTTGCCAAAAAAAACAACTCAAACTCAAAAGAAGTTGGGAGATAACACTGAAATGTGTTATCGTAACACTTGATGGAGCAGAAATAACCATTTATTCAAGGCGCATATGGTGCTGATCAAGTAAGTGCGCCCTCTATTTCTATAGCCGTGCTGATGGCAGTATACTCGTGATCGATCGTAATCGTTCGATACATGGATGCGAGTTGTTCCTTAATTTGTTCCGAACAACATGCCAAACTAAGTAGTTAAGTTGTAGTACTTTGTAAAGATTACGAAAAGGCAGTGGATATTTTGCCGGAGACGGAAAACCTTTAGTAAACGTTAGTTTGCCGGATATGCACTGAACATGCGCAGTTACTGTTTTTTTGTACTTCAACATTTTACGGTGACAAATTTTAGTCTGGCTCCATGCCAATATTATCGTTGTAACCTCGTATTCACAAGATGGGATTCAGACCATTTTATAATTTCGGACTTTATTTCCCTTTTAAAAAAAATCCTCCAGAGCCACAAATCTGAAAAAGAAAATGTAATACTCTGCAATAAAATGTTTGAGACATGTTAAAATAATAAAAGAAGAATATTCTTATTTATTTGGGGATGGGAAAAAAAAACTTTAAAATGTGGCGGGATCGAACCCGAGTCATCCCGCTCACTAGAGGTGCTAGAGCTTTTGCTTAACCACTACACCAAACGTGCTTCACAACTTTTGGTGGGAATTTAATACATCTTATAATTCAGCCCTATCTTAAAGAGTACAGCGCCCTCTGTTGATATGGATTGCCGCCGGCAAACCTTTAGTAAACGTTAGTTTGCCGTCATTACCTCTGGCAAAATATCCACTTTCTTAAGAAAACAATAAAGACGATATGAGGCTTGAAAATTGGCGAACTGGAAATGGGATTTAGTGCCACACTTAACGTTTATTTTATAGCCACGGTATAAAAATACTTTTTTTAAATGACAATTGACATGATGAACGTGAAAAATGTCGTGATCATGGTGATTGTCATTTACATTGTCAACCATCCATGTCAACAAAAAAAAAAAAGGTAGTGGATATTTTGCCGGAGGTAACGCCGGCAAACTAACGTTTACTAAAACGCTGAATTATAACATGTATTAAATTCCCACCAAAGTTGTGTAGCACAGCCGGTGCAGTGGTTAAGCAATGGCTCTAGTGAGTGGGATGTCCCGAGTTCGAATCCTGATCCCCGCCTCAATTCCAAAGGGTTTTTTTTGGTAGTGTATATTTTGCCGGAGGTAACGCCGGCAAACTAACGTTTACTAAAGGTTTGCCGGCGGCAATCCATATCAACAGAGGGCGCTGTACTCTTTAAAATAGGGCTGAATTATTAGATGTATTAAATTCCCACCAAAAGTTGTGTAGCACGTTTGGTGTAATGGTTAAGCAAAGGCTCTAGTAAGCGGGATGACTCGCGTTCGATTCCTACCGCACCACATTTTTAAGTTTTTTTTTTCTCATCCCCAAATAAATAAGAATATTCTTCTTTTATTATTTTAACATGTCTCAAACATTTTTTGCAGAGTATTACATTTTCTTTTTCAGATTTGTGGCTCTGGAGGATTTTTTTTAAAAGGGAAATAAAGTCCGAAATTATAAAATGGTCTGAATCCCATCTTGTGAATACGAGGTAACAACGATAATTTTGGCATGGAGCCAGACTAAAACTTGTCACCGGAAAATGTTTAAGTACAAAAAAACAGTAACTGTGCATGTTCAGTGCATATCCGGCAAACTAACGTTTACTAAAGGTTTGCCGTCTCCGGCAAAATATACACTGCCATAAGAATGTCTCAAACATTTTATTGCAGAGTATTACTTTTTCTTTTTCAGATTTGTGGCTCTGGAGGATTTTTTTTAAAGGGAAATAAAGTCCGAAATTATAAAATGGTTGCAAATTAAGAAGGGAGGAGGGCGACGGGGCACTGTCTGGAGTCGTGGAGTCGCAGAGTCGCGGAGACGCGGGGCACTGGAGTGGCGGAGGCGCGGAGTCGCGAAGTCGCAGAGACACGCACCGATAGAGGGCGCAATTCTCGGAGATATCGACTGCGGCTCCACGACTCCACGATCGATTTTCGGAGGTACTAGTAGGTCGACTGCGGCTCCACGCCTCCACGCAGCCGTACGGAGGCGCGGATGTAGAGTAAAGTGGCCCTGCATTCTATAGTTGTACCCGGCAAAATATCCACTGCCTTTTTTTTCCCCATCCCCAAATAAATAAGAATATTCTTCTTTTATTATTTTTTTTAATAGGCCTATAGATGTCTCAAACATTTTATTGCAGAGTATTACTTTTTCAGATTTGTGGCTCTGGAAGATTTTTTTTTAAAGGCATATAAAGTCCGAAATTATAAAATGGTCTGATTCCCATCTTGTAAATACAAAAAATACAACGATAATATTGGCATGGAGCCAGACTAAAATGTGTACAAAAAAACAGTAACTGCGCATGTTCAGTGCATATCCGGCAAACTAACGTTTACTAAAGGTTTGCCGTCTCCGGCAAAATATCCACTGCCAAAAAATAACCGACCTTACTCGGCACGCAATTGCAGTCCTCGTCAAAGGGCCAATCCTGAAATGATGCCAGACGGTTCGCTTCAGTATTCATCAAAAAGTTTTGTCGCTGTTTGGCTTCGTCAGAAGCGTCTGAAACATCGCTTTTTCCCATTTTGCAATAGCCTTCTTTGCACTAAAAAAAAGAAATTGAAACTGGCGCCGGGGCCTGTACTAGTCTGGTTCCCAGACCTGACAATTATTCCCGACGCTCACGTCTTAAATTGTAGGTCAGGCAGCCTCCGTGGCTAAAAATAAACATGACGACATTAATGGCCCTTTCTCAAAGCGCGGCTTCGTTTCCGATTTCGCTTTATCACTTGTAGCTTTTAAAGTTCTGATCAAATCTTTAAATAAATCACTTGCTTCGTAATATCATACAGTTATGATAATACAGTTTGATGTTTTGTAAGATAACATTGAGTAATGTTGATCTGGAATCTTCAAAATTACGGAACCAAATAGCACTGTTAGCAGGCGGAGCCGAATGAAGACCGAGTTTTGGAAAATCTCGGTAACGGTCGTCAAATTCAAAATTGTACATGACGCAGCAAAAAGTTCGCCCGTACGATCCGAGTATATTTGATGCACAAAATCGTCGTTGAATTTCAAGTTTTGTAAATGAAAACAATAAATAATTAATTATCAACTCATTAAAAATAAAATTAATAAGCAATTAGCAGTTAATTAAACCTATATTATATACTTGGAAATACTCGGGCGCTATCCGATTGTCGACGAAACAACGTCGGCAAACTTCGGAAATTTTCGAAAAAAGGAGGAATTCCTCCCGTTTTAGTCACGTGACGTAAATTGTAATACATTGTATTACCGGAGGCTACCGGACCTAAGGCTGCATCCGAATCAACTGTCTAGAGCTAGGTCTAGGTCCGCGCCCATTAAAAAATACGCGGGGACGCGCTGACAATAGACGTAGCCGTAGCTCTGGAAGCCCGTTTCGGACACGGCCTAAGATTCATCAGGAATAGTCGGAATCTTTTGGTCTGGGAACCAGACTAGGCCTGTACATGTAGACTTAGTCTGGTTCCCAGACCAAAAGATTCCGACTATTCCTGATGAATCTTAGGTCAGGTAGCCTCCGGTAATACAATGTATTACAATTTACATCACGTGACTAAAACGGGAGGAATTCCTCCTTTTTCCGAAACTGTCCGAAGTTTGCCGAATTCATTTCGTCGACAATCGGATAGTGTCCGAGTATTTCCGAGTATAATATAGGTTTTATTAACTGCTAATTGCTTATTAAAAACTTAAAAAAACTAGTTGATAATTAATATCCATTGCTTTTATTTAGAAAACTTGAAATTCAACGACGATTTTGCACTCGGATCATATACGAGGGGCGAACTTTTTGCTGCGTCATGCACTAGTTTGAATTTGACGACCGTTACCGGCATTTTCCAAAACGCGGCGTGGTCTCAATTCGGATCCGCCTGCTAACAGTGCTGTTTGGGTGTCCAACTTTGAAGATTCCAGGTTAAAATTAGTCAATGTTTGTTTACAGAAGTATTAAACTGTATATCATAACTGTATGATATATGAAGCAAGTGATTTATTTTTAAAAAAAATTATCGGAACATTAAAAGCTTTATGTGATAAAGCGAATTCGGAAACGAAGTCGAGCTTTGAAAAAGGGCCGTCAATGTCGTCATGTTTATTTTTAGCCACGGAGGCTGCCTGACCTACAATTCTTAGACGTGTAGACGTCGGGGGCAATTGTCAGGTCGGGGAACCAGACTAATGTAGACGTCGGGGGAAATTGTCAGGTCGGGGAACCAGACTAGGCCTGTACCGGAACTATGTACACGATTTGCATGCCGAGAAGGGAGAAAGTTCGTTAACCTTGTTAAACGTAGTGACCGTTTTAGCCGATTTTCGGCTAACTTTGACAGATTTTTTTTTTTTTTTAAACGAGTATGACAGAAAATTTAACAGAATGGATTTTTTGGCAGATTTCAGGCAGCAAAAAAAAATAGTTATTTGACAGACAAAACAGCAAATTGGCAAAAACAAAATGGTACATTTGATTACAAAAGCTTAAATCTTTTGAAAACAAATACTTTTATAGTGTATTTCGAGTAATTCTGGGGAATTTGGCAGATTTTTGATTAATCTGACAGATTTTTGATGCGCATTTAGCAGAATTTGGCTCTGACCTTACGGTTACCCTGGTTGTGCTATAACACTAGGGTGACCGTTTTAGCCGATTTTCGGCTAACTTTGACAGCATTTTTGTTAAAAATTGAGTTTGACAGAAAATTTGACAGAATGGATTTCTTTGGCAGATATCTGGCAGAATTCTGCAAAAATGGTTGTTTGACAATACGAACAGCAAATTTGAACAAAAAAGTGTACATTTGTTTAAAAAAAACTTCAATCAATGTCAAACAAACCCTTGCATAGTGGGACAAGTTGGCTGTCGGGTGGTCTTGGTGCTGAGGTTCACTGGGAAACGGACTTCGTCGATCGTGGCCGGATCTGCGTTTTTCCCCGAAATTTACCAATAACTTCACAACATGGGCGTCGCGAGGGGGGGGCAAGGGGGGCACTTGCCCCTCCCCCTGGAAAAGCCCCCCCCCCCCCCCCCCCCAAAGGAAGAAAAAAAGGAAGAAAAAAAGGAAGAAAAAAAAAAAAAAAAAAAAAAAAAAGAGGCGCAAAGAAAAGTGATGTAAATTTAATGAGTTGGGGGGGGGGGCAAAATGTCCCTGCCCCCCTCTAAAACTGATAAATCGAGAATGTGTTGAGAAATACAATCATTTTTTGGCAAAAAAAATTGTTTGCCCCCCTCTAGAAAAAATCCTGGCGACGCCCATGCTTCACAACATCTTTATGTGACTAGATTGTTTATTATGTAATTTGAATCTTAATTAAGGTAATACTACCAATCGATTCTGCATGTGATTTTAAGTGTTTATAGTGTATTTCGAGTAATTCTTGGAAATTTGGCAGATTTTTGATAAATCTGACAGATTTTTTTATGTGCATTTAGCAGAATTTGGCTCTGACCTTACGGTCACCCTGTATAACACTGCAGGTTACTCCGTACACACCAAAGATCCGTGCAGCAACGTCAACGCAACGGAGCTGAGACCCACCCTAAAATTGGAGAGATAATTTTGACGTAAGTTTTAATACACTTATAAATTCTTACATGCATATAAAAGGAACAGATTTACAAGAGAAAAACACATTTTATGAATCTCCGGTATTACAAACCCTGCCCCGACAAGTCGACCCTCCAGAAGTGCACAAGTGGACTTTGCTTAGCTTGACATGCTTGAGTAACTCCAGCTGACATGCTCCATATTCATTCACAATCACATGTAACATGTGAATGAATATGGAGCATGTCAGCTGGAGTTACTCAAGCTAGACTTTGCTGAGTAGCTGCGTAGATGTAGGCCCTAGATCTGTAGATGTAGATGCCTGAGACCGAGTTCGTCATCGAATCTACTTGGGCCTTAGCCCCACTAGTGTGGCCGTCGGTATGCGCAGCATACCGACGGCCACAATGGGGCTACTTGGGCCTAGGCCTAGCATGCCTAGCTACTGAGCAGAGTGGAGCGTTGAACGGGGGGTCAGACAAGTCGACCGTTGAGACAACTCGACTCGGGACAAGTCGACCGTTGAGACAACTCGACCGTTGAGACAACTCGACCGTTGAGACAACTCGACCGTTGAGACAACTCGACCGTTGAGACAACTCGACCGTTGAGACAACTCGACCATTGAGACAACTCGACCGTTGAGACAACTCGACCGTTGAGACAACTCGACCGTTGAGACAACTCGATCGTATGTGCGATAGATGGAAAGACAAGTCGACCGTCATGACCGTTGCAGACAAGTCGACCGTTGAGACAAGTTGACTCGCATGTTTTTGGGCCTAGTTTTTGGGATAGTACCGCTACCGGGGATTTTGACAGAGGCTGATTGCCATTTGTTATGATACATGAGGTTTTTTTTGTTCGGGCCGGTTTGATACGGCTGCAGGGGTTGCCGCTGGGCGAGATGATAGGCTGCTTAAGCCTTTAGTTTAGGAAAATGATGGTGCTGTCCCATTCAATCTAAATGTACAAATGTAATTGAAAACTGGGGTTCAAATACCTTGAACTAAGAGGTACATTGGGCATTAGATATCTGCCTTTTGTTGCATATAAGTTATAACAGAGCCGATTTAGCGCAGCGTGATTGTCTGTGCACAGCGTTCGTTTTTGCCGGGCCTGTGCACGCACTTATCCCCGGTCAACGTGGCCGTACCGTACACGGTGGCATCGTTTTTGCTGGGCCTGTGTGCCCACTTGCTGGTCAACTTGTCTGTACCATGCACGGTGACATCGTTTTTGCCAGCCCTGTGCGTGCACTTATTCCTCGTCAACGTGGCTGTAGTCTGTACCGTGCACGATGGCATCGTTTTTTGCCGAGCCTGTGTGCGCCCACTTATCCCATCCCCGGTCGGTCAACGTGGCCGTACCGTGCACGGTGACATTAGTCCGGTCATAGAACAAAACAGGGCCTGACCTAGAACAAATTGCAATACAATTTATTTTTATGCTATCACACTAAGGAAATATCACTATTTAACATACTAAAAATCTTCAAAGGAGTGGAAAAGTGTTTTTATTCACTTTTTCGCTACCATTTTTTCATCATACGTAAAAACGCGCCCGTTACTGGTCAGAAAATCCGTTCACATCACATATCGAGACAGGACTGATCACAGCAGACGACTTTTCTATGTCCACCAATTATTGTAAATAATATTGTAATTTACACTGCCACATAATAAATCAAGAAATTTGAGATGTTTTGGCTTCCCGAAAGTCGGGACTCAAGTATGCTTTTCTGGAGTATTTCATTTCACTCTTGACTATACAAGCAGATGTCTCAATCAATTTTCTAACCTCAATCATGATTTTAGCTGTTTAAAGTTACTGTACCGTACTTATGAAAAACATGGAAAGCTCATACTATGTACAGAACTACATCTGTTTCTCATCAACCTCGCCCATTAACCTTTTTTTCCTTGTGATCCAAGTGTTTTGTGATGTTTTGTTTTATATTTTCATGTACTAACAAAATGCACTGTAAACTTCACAACCTGAGCCCAGTAATTCCTGAATTTTCTTAACAAAATCCAATACATCATTTTCAGACGCTCAATCAATAATATTTAATTAAAGAATTTTGCTTTACTTTTAAAATGGTCCATGCATGCACTGTCCAACCGTTTCCCATCTGTGTATGATCAAAATTATGTTTAGACATCCCCAGCCCTTTTTGCAACTAATTGTATTTTGTCTGTGGACTTACTGCGCAACGTTTCAGCGGAAAATCGTCCACTCCATCCGTTGTGCCCTGTATAAAATTACAATTTAAAACAGTCGTCTGCTGCACTTACATGTGGTCATGAATCCTAAACATTACCTTATATACAGACATGTAAATCGCATCAAGTCACCAGACAAATTTTTCGAGGACAAAATGTCAAAAAAAAATTATCTGAAAAAATGCTTGAAAAACACCCTTCCACTCCATAGAAACAATTTTTCACATGTTGTTTGTGTATTTATGTAAAGTCGTTTGATGCTTGAATGGTTTCTATTGAAATTTGTTCTAGGTCTTAACTTAAATTGACCGGACTTCATCGTTTGTGCCGGGCCGCTGTGCGCCCTCTTGCCGCGCCGGTTGATGTTGCCGTGCTGTGCACGGTGACGTCGTTTTTGAAGCGCTGGTACGGTGCGCATGCAGTTCGGGATTCGGTATCATTCACACGCACAATAGACCGACCATTGCGTTAATATTATTTCATAATTTGTATACACAAAATATATTTTTGACCCAAACTATGCATTAACTCTTAATGACGCGATGCGACGGCCACCGAAGCGCTCACTGTGCATCGACGTGTGCCCGCGTGCCAGGCTGGGCCCGGTCCTCGCGGGCGGGGCACGCCAGACCAACGCGACGGCCACCGGATCGGACCGCCCTCTGTGCATCGAGTGTGTATACATTTCCATTAAGTTGAGCTGGCTCAACGGTCGAGTTGTCTCGAGTCGAGTTGTCTCAACAGTTGAGTTGTCCCGAGTCGAGTTGTCTCAACGGTCAAGTTGTCTCAACGGTCGAGTTGTCTCAACGGTCGAGTTGTCTCAACGGTCGAATTGTCTCAACGGTCGAGTGTCTCAACGGTCGAGTTGTCTCAACGGTTGACTTGTTCCGAGTCGAGTTGTCTCAACGGTCGACTTGTCTGACATTCGCACTGATTCAAATGGCATACTTTGGTGACATACACAGAATGCATTTTGTGCATGCCCTCGCGAGGACAAAAGGCCCCCCAAAAACTGGAAAAAATCTATCCACGGTTACTGTCTTTCTCATTTGAATTCTCTTTACCAGTTTTTGGGGGGCTTTTGTCCTCGCAAGGGTATGCACAAAATGCATACCGTGTACATGTACGTGTCACAAAAGTATGCCAAATCGGTGGAGAGCTAGTATATGGAGGGTACCGTAGTTCAACGCTCCACTCAGTAGAGCTACCCTGGCCTTAGTCCGTGTTACTGTTACTTTTACTTTTTGCCACGCGAATCAATATGGTTTTGCGTGTTCACTGCATTGCAGTGGTCTGTATTTTCGTGTTGCATTTTGTCGTCTTCTTCGCCAAAAATTTCCCTCAAACAATAAAAAACACTGCCCTCTAATTTAGTAATTATCACCGCTATAATATAAAGAAGAAATGGTGAATATGCGTGTATGTGCGTGTTTATGGTGTTAATTGAGGACACACATCATCACCATTTTCACGAAGGGACGGGCATGTCGATTTTGAAGAAAAACATGAAAAAAAACGTTTTCGAGATAATCGCAAGAGAAGATTCTCCTATACTGCAAAAACTACTACATGTACTTTGCACCAACTTATGCAATAAGGAAACCTTCACATAATTCTTTGATAGGTAAACTGTAATTTGAACCCAGTAATTAGAATTACCACAGTGGTTAATTAGCTAAAATCAATTAGTAAAGATGCCCGTCCCTTCGTGAAAACGAAAATCCCACTTTTCCACATTTACGCCCTTCTGGTTTAATGTGTTTTTCCATAGGGAAGGGGCGTGCGTGTTTACGCGCGCGCAGCTGAGAATGTAACAAGGGAGGAACAATTGATAGGCGCATAGTCTCCGGAGGCATTTCATTGGAGATATGTCCCATCATGCGCAGGATACAATGACATGGTGGGACGTACCATTTGAATGATTCTTGTACTAAAAGAAAGGTTATACATTGTAAATTGGGCTTTCATATCCTAGATTTTGAAAGTGCTACATTTAGAACTTCACTAAAACAATGGTCCTGACATTTGGGTTTGGGGTTTTTTTTACTCACCCTGTACATGTATGTCATTACTGTAACTTCATTTATAACTTTTCCACCCAGGCCAGGTGTAACCATGAGTGATCCAGTACAGCCACCACCAGGCAGCGAGCAACCACCGCCCCCTTATCCTACAGAATACAAGGCACCTGGTTAGTACTACAACTTGGATAATTTCTTACTGTTGCAAACCTCAGTACGTGTATTGTATTACAATTGTAGGTTGACTTGTATTGACACAATTTGACTTGAAAGTCTACAATTAACTTTAACCTTCAAAGGTGTTGACTTTCAACCATACAAACCGTCAAAGTTTACTTACATTGCACATTGTAGCCCTAACTCCCTAGGGATTTTTGCTAGGCTGCAACCTCAATCCTGCAAAATCCTCCGACTGCCTCTATGTAAAAATTGCATGTAGCCTCAATCCTCCGTTAAATCATCTGTTACTTCTTGATTGTGGTCCTTAGAGGGGTGACCGCCTCAATCTTGCAAAATCCTCCAGCAACCACTGTCCATGTGTTGAGGCAGAGCCATTGACATCCTTGAGCAGTGTGGAGGATTTCAAGTAAAGGCTAAATACATGCACGGCTGGGCATAAACAACACAAGGTCCGGCCCAAGACCTTGACACAGTGCATCCTCCAAAATCAGCGACATATTTTGCCATATAGCCTCAATCCTGCACAATTTTGCAAAGAGGATTTGGAAGGATTTGGAAAGGTTAGGGTTAATCAAAAATGTTGTTGAAGCGTACCCAATGTAATAAGATTCTCGGATATCAGAGTCTGCGGTTGCCTCTGTTCAACGTGTTCGATGATGTTTTTCAACTTAACCACAAAGGAAAACTGATTTTGTGGTTTATTTTTAACCGCAAAGGGAAACTAATTATATACATGTACGGTACATCTAGTAAACTTCCCTTTGTGGTTTACATGTATTTGAAAATTTGTAATAAAAAGCTGTATCCTCTCAGAGTGATCCCCAATTTCCCAGGTACGCAGTAGTGCTAAAGTTGCTACCGATAGCATCGTGACAAAATTTGGACGTGATCCCTGGCTACATGGTATACAAGTTTATATGGCTTCCGACAAGCGCCCCTTGAACACAGACATTAACAAATTGGCGAACTGCCAACATAGGGCTGGAAAGCTCAGTTAGTCTAGCAAGGAAATGGCAGTCAATAGGTCGTAGATTTTAAACCCCAGTATGTATAGTACACATTTGAATACCATGGCCACCAAACTCGAACATCTTCAAACATTAGTCGGACCATAATCATGCCAATTGTATGAACATGATGAACCACTGCAGGTGTGATGTGTGTCCATATAGAGCAACTCTCATGCACTCAAAACGACACTCCTAAATTCCTGCTCAGATTCCATAGCCAGCTTAAAGAGTTGCTTTGACAACCATTTTTTATTTCACTGATGAGACCATTTTATTGAACATGTACGTCCCATTGCATTGCTGAGTTGTGATGACTCGAGTCGATGACTCAACTCGAGCCCGACTTGAGTCACAATTTTTGGCGACTTGACTGACTCGAGCCCCAACGGGTAATTGACTCGATTTGACTCCAGACACTACATTCTATTTGGAGAAACTTTGGCATCTTAATTGAGCCTTTTGTTTGCTGTACTTTTACCGGTTATCATTCCCGCTGCTTGGGTAAAATTATGTGCTTAGGAGCAATAGGAAATTGGATTGCACTCACACGCCAATGATTTTAGATGAGTAAACTTGCATTAAAACCCTAAGTCCCCAGCCTAATTTACTAGGAACCATAACCCATTCAGGCAAATTCCAACACCCACATGGGAAATTGTACACGCACACTGTTGGACTTAGTTTCTGGAGGTATGCCAACCCCAGTGTAAAAGACCATCTGTTTAGAGGAACTGTACCTATCCCAACCTGCTGTTGAACTTTGATGGGTTGTGTTCGGTTAGAGTTAATGGTGCATGATTGATAGCATCACTTATTGGAATTTAATCATGCATGTCAGTAACTGTGATCATTCAATGGTCGTGTTTGAGATTGCTCACAAAGATGATTTATACCCACCATTGCCCACAGTACAAAAAGAGAGCTTCACAATCTGTATGTGTAGCTTACAGGGACATTACGGGCTGGAATGCGCCCAATTGAGCTACAAAACGCGTTGGAAACAAAATTATGTTAATCGGAAATTTGAGCGTTTAAAAGTAGGATATAAATGTCCACACAACCCTCCTTTATAAAGTGGCGTTTGTGCGTCTTGCCCAAGGGCACAAACACCATGCTCCTGACGGGGTTCAAACCCACACACCGTCGTACGTTTACGTGAGTCCAACACCGTAACCACTCAGTGGCGTAGCTAGGATTTTGTAGTGGGGGGGGGGGGCACAGGGAGGGAGGGGCATCAGAATATCATGGGGGGCACATATCCCAAACGTCCTTTGCATTTTTTCCCAGTTGGGCTTCATAATGCCTCACTATATCCATTGTCATAAGAAATTGTAAAAGGTAAGCCTTTGGCTAACTGAAAAAATGCAACTTACAAAAAACCTTTGTGGTTGGGGAAGGAAAAGGGGCATTATCAGTATTTTGGTGGGGGGGCACCTCTTGAAATGTATCGCATACAGTTTTCTGCACAGAAGAAAGAAATCAACTTGCATGCAGACGTCTGAGCTCTGCTTTTCTGCCACAGCTTCCAACTGGTTTTTATTGTTTTTAGCCAGGATTATTTTTGCCTAAAATTTCGATTTTCACAATAGGCAAGATTGTCCAGCCAACTTCTGATATACAGCCAAATGGCACAAATACTGATTCACAAAGAGTCATTTCTACAATTTTTTTGCCGAAACCTCATATGTTTCAATACTCCGGGAGTCCGGGGTGTGCACTGGAGCATAAATTGTAGAACAATAGGCCGTGCACAACGGCCAATTCAAGATCAACACACAGTCCGCCTCCACAGACTTCACGGACTTTGTGTGTGTGTACAAACATGAAAAAAGACACGAGGGATTAGCGTGTTTGGACGTCACCCGGAGGCGAGTCAAGGCAATCTTGACGTTTTAACCCGTCAGCCGTGCCTGTGTATAAAAACAGCCAGTGCGTGTTATCACGTCCTCCGACGGAAACTGGTTAAAGTTCACTAAAAAGCTTGTAGTTGTGTACCGTACATGTACATGTACCAACTTGTTACATTTATTTTGTACACCTATTGTACATAAACTGTAACCTACATGTACATGTAGTGTACATATCAATACTGTAATGAGCCCTATACACTGAAGATTCGTTCACCACTGCATGACGACCAGTGTAATTGCCATTATGCAGGGAGGCATATACAGTCATGACAGTTGTATTCTTCACACATGTACCGTTTGTACACAGTTTGTTCGTTGTACAGAACAGTCCATAGTGAATAGTGGTTTGATGTGCGCTGAAGCGTTTAGAAGAATATGAAAACGCCTTGTCTGTCTAAAAGTTAGTGCGTCATAAATTCCTCCATTGAACATGAATCTTTCAGGCATACAGGTACATTGTACTTCTGTCGCTTGTCCTGCAGTGTACATCGTGTAACATGTTTTTCTCACTGTTGGCAAAATATATGTACCATTAAATTTCTGAAACACTTGTACTTCAATACATGTACCGGTACCTGTAATTTTTTTAGAACTACATGTAAATGTACATTTGTAGCATCTAATTTATCCTAATTGAAATACCAAATGTATTCCATATACAATGTAAGAATTGATTGCCTGCATTGACCACACAAAATCCCATAAATGTGAATGATTGCATACCCACAAGATGAAATACGAGACAGCATGGAACCTACGTGTATACTTATACCCGGAGTGTCTTACGGGCATAATCAATGGCACCGGCCTGCTTGCCTGCAAGCTAGTTAAGCTATGGTTGTTAATATCAGAAATGATCTGTTCATGATGTTTGAAGCATCAGCCATGTGTTGCTTGCAACCCGCCGTGTCTGGGCCGTTAACAGAAAGCAGACAACTGGGTGATGCGGTCCTTGTTAAAGCCAGAGTCCATCATTTGCAGCTATCCAAAAAGTAACTGGCGTAATTATTCTTGAAAAACATACTTGGTTGCAAGATAGTAAGAAGACTAAACTCACTGTGAAACTGTTCTTTCTGGCAAGCTGTCATTTTGAAGAAATCAACAAAACCAGGCCTTTCCAGTGGTGCTTCTTAAGAAGCACGTGCAAGCATTGGCACGACGCACACGCGCCCTCGGTTGCTATAATTCGTCGGATCAGTGTAGCTGCAATCGGCTCAGTGACAACGTGTCTCGGACGCTGGATTCAGGCCAAATTCAAAACATGATTCAGCAACTTTTGATTCGAAATCGAGATCCTAGAATATTGTTTTCTTGAAATATACAGCTAATGAAAGCTGAACTGAAACTTCATCAGGTTAGTTGTTCAGTACCCTTCTTTAGATCTTGAGCACTTTTGTTGCTTCAAACGAACAAAATGCACAAATGACAAATGATGGACTATACCTTTAAACTGATCATGTATGCAGTTTGAGTGAATACCGCATGTTTCCTGTCCCCCGTTTTCATGGTTATGTAAAATATGAAGAATTATCAAATCACGATTTTTTTCAAGACACTTACAATAATATTGGTTGTTAGAATTTTGCATACAAATGTAATTAGGGTCAAGTTTCAAAGGAAATATTGAGGCATCCAAAATGCAACAAAATACATTTTTTTCAACCACTTGACAGGAAAAAAAAACTCCTCACAAGCACGGAGTTGAATTGAAGAGATCACATGGAACATGATGCCCATAAATTACATATCCTGTTACATGGCCCTCTTACATGTCTTAACTGCTCAGCCTGATTTAAAATGTAATGTATCAGATGCTTTCATTTCCGTCAGATTTTTCTGAATAAATATAAGTACGTGCCTTCTGTATTGCATGCTAGTCCAGAGAGTTTTATTCTAGCCTAAGTGTGGAAATTGTAATAGTCGCGCATTGACACACCAACATTTAATAGTTTTGAATCTGAAAATGTGTGTTCTACTAGTAGGCTTAATTTTTTAAACCAGCAACATAGACACACAGTTACACATCTATATATATAAGAGAGAGTTTAACTCGGCCTCCGAGACTATGTTTGCTCATGAAAGGATCCGAGACCGCGGGCTCCCGCTGCGCCAAAATCGCTCCACATCCGTGGAAAAATACGGAGGGTGTCTTCCGCCGGGTCGGACACTTCGGGTCGTCCTGATTTTCCCGTACGGACCGGCGATTCTTTTCGTCTATTTTTCGTGACTGCATTTTGCGCAGGAATTTGCCGTCGTGTGCGCTTTCACGTTGACTGCCTGGCCGCCCCCTGTGCTGGCTTTTTCTGCGTGTCTAGACTGTGCGAGGTCAGCGAGGTCAACGTAGGGCTTTCGTTTACGTGTTCTACTCAGCCGTTCTGCAAAAGCGTTCACCAAATTGTAGGATGGGGTGACCTTGGTAAAATATTTTTTCTCCATGGTGCGTGGCCACCAAGTGCCCCTATTCTTTCATATGCTTCGCTTGCCGCCCCTGCGCCGAGTGCAACGAATACTCAGAAGGACTACACATTAAGTATGCCTTGCGCGGTCTGACCAATCGAAAGTCTACACTGCGTAGTATTTCCGGGCTATGCAAAACTGTCGATGGCAACGCGTACTGCAGCCTGCTCCACACCCTGGAAACGAGGTTGGGTCTACGGTGCTCGCTATTTGAAGCGCAAGCATGTGACGTCGCGTGATAGAGTGCTGTTGCTTCCATAATGTATTTACAGCTCCATGCTTCCACCACCACCAAGGCTGAGCGTTCAGTGTCGCGTTATAATTTCGGGGCCTGTTTGGGGTCAACGAAGGATCGATGCATTGCTTCAAATATCGCGATCTTCAACGAAGTCACAATAAAAATCGACGAAAAAGTGTCCGACCCGGCGGAAGACACCCACATTTTTTACACGGACGTGAAGCCGCGGTCTCGGATCCTTTCAGAAGCAAACATTTCTCGGAGGCCGAGTAAAACTTGCTCTTATATATAGATGGTTGAACCAACTTGAAGTTGAATAAAAGTTGAATCGCAGACGGTCTCGCAAATTGTAAGAAGTTCAAGTTTACGTTTGTTGAAGAGTCCAATACTGAAACTTAATTATGACCTTCCTCCATGATTCCAATTTTTTGGTAACAACATTTTCATTTTAAATGACACCTTCACGTTTTATTGCATTATGATTTATTGTCAAACTGTACAACCAGCCTTCGCCTGTGTACTACAGTAACCTTTTCACTACGTTTTCCAAATGCGACTGCCTCACAAAAAGCCAATTTAACAGACCAACGGCAACATTTACAGACAGTTGCCATGGTACATAATTATCATGTGCGTAAATCAACGGGGGACAGGGGAACCCCCCTCCCTCCCCCCCCCCCCCCCCCCCTCACACACACACACACATTTTGAGGGGGGACATTGTTTGGTCTCCCCCCCCCCCCCACACACACTTTTTCTTCCCCGAATAAAAATATTGTAGCCTACAATAATGATTCTATTGCTCAGAATACATGTAGCTGATTCAATTACTCAAAACTCCAAACTTTCACAGATGATCTTTTGCTCAAATTGGTTTTAGTGATCAAAAATTGCCTCAGATCACACCACAGAAATTGCTATTCTTTAACTGCATGTCTCCCCAACTATATCCCCCATTTACATTTAAAGGGAATATACAACATTTGCAAACATCGAAAAATAAAACTACCAAGTTTTTGCGAAATACCTTAATAGGACGTTGGTAAATGACAGTCTAAAGCATCCTGTAAAATTATGGCACCTGGTATACTGTCATTTTCAAGAAAAGTGGTATTTTTGTATCAATTTCCAACGCTGATCGGCCGATCAGCGTTGGAAACAACTGGCTTTTTTTCAAATACTGGCCCCAATTGACTATTGCACTTGTTTGCAATCGATTACAAACCTATAAACGGGTACGAGCCAGCTAGACTGGTTCCCTGACCTTACAATTCCCCAATGTATGTAAACTCCTCTGTTTCTTGGTTTTTATAGCATTTTCGAACCCAAAACCTCCAAAAAGTCAGTGTAACTATATTTGCTTTATATTTCCAATCCCCCAATTCCATCCATTTCTGAAAATTACAGCAAAAGCAAATGATGTATAATTCCCTTTAACTCCCCGCATTTTCATCCCCAACACTATACGCCCTACCCGATCTATGATCGGGTAAACCAGCTTGTTTACATATATGTAGAGTAAAAACGTACGTGATCATGGTGATTGGTACCGGTACTTAAATGTCCTTAACCCTAACCCACCTCACTCCTCCAAAATCCTCCTGGCGGTTTTGGAGGATTCTAGAGGATTGAGGATGAATGGTGATTGAATCAAATGAGGATTCTGGAGGATTGAGGATGAATGGTGATTGAAGCACATGAGGATTTTGGAGGATTGAGGATGAATGCATTTTGAGGCAGGACTGTCTGACGATTTTTAAAAATGTAGGCGGAGTTGCAAAATTTTGGAGGATTTTGGAGGATTGAGGATGGTTGTAAGCAACAAGGGCCTGGGGGTTAGGTGTACATGTAATACATATGTATACCTCCCTTCACATTTTTATGCTAGAGTAGTCAAGGATAGTACATGTACTTTAGGGCAATTCCACTGTTACTCACGTTACATTTTTGATGTACTTTTGAGTTTCCTTGGGCTGTCATTACCTTACTGAAAAGGTTTAATAACTGTTATCCACATGGCAGATAGAGTAGACCTAGACCTACCTAAGTACCAAAGATGACATCCAGAAAAATGTGTTATGTATGATAAACAAGACGCACAAAATCGGTTACTCACGTTACGAAAATGAAACGTGAGTAACCATGGAATTGCCCTTTACATGTATTTCAGTTTTACGAGCTCTATGAAAAGGGCGAATGTTTTAATAGATTCTTGCTTTGATGACCATCAAAGAGTTTGAAAATGTTGAAAGATGTTTTTTCATTGTGTAATTGCTACAAATAATTACAATTGCGGTGGACAGCAGTTCCTGCAAATAAAATTGCCAATCAAATCTAATGGCCACACGTTGTTATAAAATTATATCTTACAGAATTAGATTTATTTGATATTTCAAAATTGTGTGGTGTTTAGGGCTGTGCAGCGGAACTGGTTACTCGACTACATGTATTATTATTATTATTATTATTTGTGGTTTATTAAAACACTGCTTATAGCAGCCCACAGGCTGAATTACAAAAAATTAGATGAGGTTAAAATCACAAAGAGTAAACGGTAAAAACAAAGGAAAATTGTAAGTACAAAAAATATAGTATACATATCAAAAATTGCACAGAAAAACAATACATGTACTATGCTAAAAAGAACCGGTAATTTCATTGGGCTGGTGGGAGTGAACTGAGTGCGCTATTAACAAGTCTGTTGAGATATGGGACTGGGCTATTATAAAAGGGCAATTCCACACCAAAGTGGACATGACACCAACAAATTCAAATACATGTGACTTAAACAAATTTGGCATCAAATGAAAGCTAAAAGTCTATATTTTCAAGATTTGAAGTCGGAATTTTATTTTTTATACATTTCGGTACCAAAAAATAGGATTATGTAATAATCCTGTTTTAATCCTAAAAATGTGATTAATAGTGATATGAAAGTATTCTACCAAAACACACACAAAAATATGTACTAATGCCATCAGTTTCTGTCATGAGAAAGTATTGGTCTTGAAAAACTGACTAAAACTTGTTTTTAACATTTTGCATAATTTGCTTCGCTTCAGTGACTTCTAATATTTCAGCCTTCGAAAATGTCCTTCCGTTACCGAAAAAATATGTATATTTTTAATTTATTTTTAAAACTTGTAGTATGAATGCATTGAAAGTTATTGTGCAAAGCAAGTTTAGGTAGGCCTTCAATATGACATTATAACTGACACTGCTGTACTTCTCGTTTTTTAATTAAAATTAATTAAATCACGTCCTTCCGTTACCAAATTGGTAACGGAAGGACGGTAACGGAAGGACGGTAACGGAAGGACAAATCGTATTTTTATCAAATGTTACGACATTTGCGCTCATGTTTGAAAAATGAAAATCACTGCAAATACATGCATGTATAAGGAGCATTGAAAGGACATTCATGTGACCCACTTTCACAAAAGCGGGATAAGCAGGGCAAGGTGTTTATTACAAAGAAAGGCACAGGCATGTACAACATGTACAATGTACATGTACATATATGCCGATGTACCAGTACTTGTACATGTATGGAGTTGTTGCAGAAAATCAAATCATAAAGTTGCTGTCATCAGCATTCATGGACAATAGAGAAAGATACAAATTCTGTGAAGCCATTCCAGAAGCAAATTAAGTCAAAAATGAGATGGCAGAAAGTACCGGTACTTATGGGCACTTTCATTCAATTTACATGTGTAAGACATGTGAGGTGCAATCTTTGACAAATTATGCCCAAGTTAACAATTTCAGTTTGGATGTTTATAAATTAATTGTTACTACTCTAAATCATTGTAATTTGATTTCAAACATTGATTTTAGAGTTCAATTAAAAGCAACACCTAACTGAAGCCATCAGTTCTACCGGTAGATGTTTTTACCTTAAATGTACATGTAGGCTGGTCGCCCCCCCCCCCCCCTTCACCCTTTAGGTAAACCACTGAACCTACCGGTATTATTATTAAAAGTTGTTAGTGAACATGTAACCAATATACTCAAGTGCTCAAAAACTGTGTATTTAAACTTTTAAGGATTGAGGTGATGGGTTTGAAGTCCATTTCTGTAGTTGTCTTGTGTTCGTGAATTATGTGTTTTGGGTGGTTTTCGTTTTTCTTTTATCATTAATTAGCAGGCTTCTATCTTTATCTCAATAGTTTCTTGGGTATAATTATTTATGCCAGGTCCACATATTGTTGATTTCACATTCAGTTACACATTTCAGCAATTTGTTTCACTTGTATAATTAGTGTAAATTCACATTTTGTTCATGCTATAATTGAGTAAACCTTTTGTCCTTCCGTTACCGTCCTTCCGTTACCAAATCATAATCTGCCTAAAACGTTGTAATTATATTACCGAAACACTTAAAGTCAAATGAAAGGCGGTATAGTATAGATAAAGCTTCAGGGATTCCATTTCCTACCTTTAAAATATAATTGCCCCATAAAATTCACAGAGTTTACGCAAAACGTGAGTAAGTTGGAAAACCCTTGTCCGTTTTACCGTCCTTCCGTTACCGACCTCATTAATATTCATAATTCATAAACGGGAGGCATTCATGCCCCCCAAAAGTGTGGAAAATGAAAGTAGCATTATAGCAATACAATTGTGACATTTGTTTGCTGTAACTATGAACAGTGTCTGTGATACACACATTTGAAATTTTGTTTAATGAGTGAAAACGTCCTTCCGTTACCGTGGAATTGCCCAAAAACGGGTTGTTTTACAAGATGGAACATGAAGTGTTCGTTTGGACCGGAGATTCATAGTATGGGTGCTTTTAGATTTGACAAACCACTCATTGAATTTGCTTGAGTTAAAGGATTTCATTGCAAATTTGTTACAAAGGGAGGTTCTGCGCATGTCCAAGGGTTCCAAACCAAAACTGGTCAAAGCTTGTTCATATCCAGTATATTTTTGACCCAATATAATGTGGCACACTCTTCTTTGTACTGATTCCAATAGATTAGAAAGAGTTGTGGTGATGCCCGAGTGCCACAATGGGGCAGCATATTCTATAACAGGCCTAATATAACCTTTATACACGGTCACAAGCTCTTTGTCAGTTAACCCTGTCATTTTGAGTTTCCTAAGCATGAAAAGTTTCATGTTGGCTTTTTTAACAATCTCCATGACATGGGCATCCCATTTTAAGTTGTTTTGCAATGTAACACCTAACAACTTCACACTGGGAACCTGTTGAAGATGAACATTAGAAATGGAATATTGAACGAAGGGAGGATCTTTTTTCTCTATTATTATTATTATTATTATTTATTCGACCCAAACGACATTTCAAACTTACAACATATCACAAAAATACAAAGGCATAAACAATCAAATGAGAAAAAAAAGTATGACCAGAAAACAAAATAATTAAACTAAATTATACAAACGAGATAAAATAAGTAACAGGATGGGGGTCATGAACAAATACAAGACATAAACAAAAACAAATATAATAAAAAACACACAAATTACACAAACGGGGGTCGGGGAAAGTAAAAGTAAACTTAATTACTGTTACCCGCAGGTATGCATTCCCGCACATATTTTAACACTATAACAGGGACCAACCAATGTGAAAAACCCACAACATCACCGAAAAACGTGGCCCCCCATGCACATGAACAGATTCGTGATGGCACAATTATTGGGATCAGTTACATTATTTCTAGGAAGAATGACTGTTTGAGATCTCTAAGAAAGTCAGGGAGTGAGTTGGTGACAGCAGAGTCCTTGATGTGGGAGGGTAAAGCGTTCCAGAGTCGGGGGAATCTACGGGAGGGAGAGTGAAAGAGAGCTTGAGTTACGGGCAGGAAGGTGAGGGAATGTGGGTGAATCAGGGTGTCTTGGATTGATGAAAGACTTGGATTGATGAAAAACTCAAGTATGGAATAGAGTACCTGTAGCCAATTTTACAAACTACATAGTAACTTTTCAGATGATGAAAGTGAAAGGTTTTGATGGTCATTTGTTGGGAATTTTCAACATGAAACCAGCTACATTTGTACATAGGAAAGCAAAATATATTTTAAATTGATGACACTCGCGAATTTGCAGTTTACACCTAAAAACAGAGCTCACTATATTGCTGTGGCACTCACTAATGTGGCAGCATTTATAGTGCAGACCTTCATGAACATGCGCAAAAGGAACCTCTGAGATTTAAACTTTGGGGTCGGGTTTCTTTAACGGGTACCCGGGTGGGTTTTTTTGCAATTGGGTACATGTACCTGGCTCCCAAACTACTCATAAACGCACAGCCCTAGTAGTGTTTGGAACTGCCATGGAGTTGAGAGCGCTGTGCACATGAGTATTTAAATTAAATTGACTCCTACGTCATAGGTCAGTTGACCATTGAATGCACAGGTGTTTTCAGACTCTTAATCAGCAGTGAGATGTTTTGAAGCTGTGTTTAGACTAGTGCAGGGGTTGGCAGAAGTTGGTACTGAACCTACAACATCTGTTGTCAGAGGTTTAGGAGCTTGCCCTAAAAGTGGTGCGGCGACGCGGGGTGGTTTTTTTTCCTACTTTTTTTCTTCTTCAAATGTTGGCTGATGTTGCTGATGACGCTTCGATCCCCTTTAAACATGTTAAACTCCCAAAAATATCCTTCAGGCCATAAGGCTTGAGAATTCTGCACCCACTAACGATCTCGACCGACATTCTTTGGGAAATTTGGATAGTCACTCAAAAATCAGAGAAAACGGTAATGTAGGATCTTTGCGTCAGACCAAAGCGACATCGTGCATGAGCTGCCAGGCTGGTCATTAGTCTGCTCCCTTACAAATTGAGCTAATTAAAAAGCGTTTACAGGTAACAGATACACGACCGTTGCTCCCTCATTCTGGCTTCCAGAAACACAATTACAAAATTACATCACTGCCTACAAATGGTGCCCAACTAAATTTAGTGCACAATATATGGGAGCGTAGAAAGGCAACATAGAGCATATACTCGATCGTAACCCCATCTAAAATTGTGCAGCAGCAGGATTCCAATCAAACCAGTGAGTTTGGCGATTTTGAGACATCATCTTACATTGAAAATTTTTTTTTTTAAATTTTGCCGACATGTACGGCTACAGCGACGCGCGCACGTACCAGAAACCGAAATAGGGGTTTATTTGACCGTTTGTCTTGTTCTTGTCTCACTGCAGATGGCAGCTACCCGCCGCCCCAGGGCCAGCCAGGATACGCCCCACAGGGCCAGCCAGGATACGCCCCACAGGGCCAGCCGGGTTACCCCCCACAGGGACAGCCTGGGTACCCCCCACAGGGCCAGCCTGGGTACCCCCCTCAAGGCCAGCCCGGTTACGCCCCACAGGGCCAGCCAGGTTACCCACCACCGGGCACCGTAGGTTACCATGCAGGCACCACTGTGGTGACCGCCCAGCCTGCTGTCACTACCGTCATTCAGCAGTCATTCCGGGAGTTCCCTGTCCAGTGCCAGTGTCCCAACTGTCACAATCAGGTGACCTCTCAGGTGACCTACGTCACGGGGACCCTAGCCTGGCTCCTCTGCCTGATCATGTTTTTCTTTGGGTGAGCAGTTTTTTTTTAACCACATTTGCAGACCACTGTGTTTCAAGTACAATAATACGAGCGTTGATGACCCTTCGGTCACCGCGTTCTTGACAACTCCAACTTCCATGCTTTGTGCATTTCCTGGTGTGAAGTCATGCATAATTCATGGCACACCAACATAGCAATAGCGACGGCTGCCTCAATAATTTATCGGGTAGGCAGAAGAAATATAAGGAATATGGCAAAAGTCAAAGTGATTGAACGAACCGGCAGCTTAAAGACCATAGAAGCGAACTTAAAAAATAAATGGAACTAGGCTTGGCTACAAGATAAAGATGACAACGGGGACTTTGTGTCGGACTCAGAGTGGCTTTTTCACACACGAAAAATTTCTGGGTTTTTTTCAAGCAGCCGTTCCGGATTTTTCAAGCAGACCCAGTTCCGGGTGGTTTTTTTTTCAAGCAGACCCTTTGGCATCTCTGGGTAACAGAAAGAGAGTTAGGAGGGACTTGAATGCATATCCACCATACGCCTGGTGCTCACAAGAAGAAGATTCAGAATATACTTGATCGTGCATAAGATTGTAATTGATCTTGCATTCTTCGTGCCACATGCGGGAATTGATGCTCCATATGGCCCTCCCAGGAAGATCTCTAAAGTGTCACAAAGCCCCATCTGCTGGTCGTGCACAGAGTCCATTGGTCAAAGGTCTGTTGACTCCCCAAACTATTTTTGCAAGGCAGCTTTTTAAAGCCTAAATCCATTGAAATCCTACCAAAACACTACAGTAAATCAGATAAACTTTCTTTGTACTTAAAGGGAATATACAACATTTGCAAACATCAAAAAACAAAAACTTTGTACCAAATTATTATGAAATACCTTACTGTTAGTGAATGACGGTCTATAGCCATGTCCGCACTGGCCTTTTTTTTTTGGAAGGTTTTACCGAGACGATGGTAAAATGAGAAATGGTCAAATGTGACCACTGTCTGCACTTGGACTTTCGACACGGGAAATTTTACCCAGACCGCGTGGGAGAATTTAACCGAGCTGTCACTGTGTCAGTATAATTACTCACCGTACGCAGAAAACAAACTGCCGATCACATTTTCAGCCTCCGAAACGCACATTCATATTACACATGCACACGCCATTTACATGCACAACATAATCGTTAACACGATATTATTTCATCTTGACACGCTATATCTTGACGAAAAACCCTATATTTCTGACACATAATGATGGAAGCCATGTGCGCTGTACGATGTTCCGTGCGGCAGCAGTGCCATCGGTATTTGTTGGTTCCCATCGCTAACAGAATCAAAGCTATGATGTAGGACCGGAACCAGTGACTACGGCCTACGTACGGTACCGGACCATGATGCGCCGTGCATGACTACAGCAGCCTAACATGACGAATTTGGATCGTAGAAAATACCTAACAAACATCGGTGGAGAAAGAGAATTTCTGCAAATTATTTCCCACAATGTGATCTCTCTTTTCTGTGTATGTATTTCTCCGTTGAAATATATTTGTAACGAGATTTTACTGCTTGGACTTGATGATACATCGCAGCGTGTTTCTACAAAATTTTCGGCCACTGCACGTGCAGGTTCGTGCGCTCTCTGTATGCATAACAGGGTGCTCGGGCCGGATGTACGCTTTCCCAAGCCACTTTTACCGACTCGCACTGTCCGCACTGTACTTATTGTCTCGGGAAAAGTGACCTGGTCAGTTTTCCTGGGCACCTGGTCAATTTTCCTGGGCAGCAGTTGGCCAGTAAAAGTAACCGCTGGACTCAGGAAAAGTAACTGAGAGGAAAACGTCCTAGGCTGTCCGTACTGGACTTAAAATGGGAAAAGTACCCATAGTCTTGGTTAGTTTGACCAAAAAAAGTCCAGTGCGGACAGGGCTTAAATAGGCCATCAGCCTGGGGGTTTGGTCAGTATCAAATCAGGGCATAAATGATTATAGTGCGCATGCGCAAGGTATACCACCCCTAGAGTGGTAACAAGCGTTTTGATGGACATTTTTTTTTAAATGGTGATTACACCCATAAAGGTGCCATCGCTGCAATGCTATCACATATTTTCCAACTCTTGAGGTGTATACATGTACCTTGCCAAAAATCGCTATGATGATTATTCCGCTCATTTGATACCGGTGGCAAACATTTTGGACCGAGGCTGATGGCCTAAAAGCATCCTGTAAAATCATGGCACCTGGTATGCTGTCATTTTCAAGAAAAGTGGTATTTTTGTAAAAAAAAATTTAAAAAAAATGCCTTTTTTTTCAAATACTTCCCCCAAATTTACAATTTAGTAAGTCTGCATTTTGTTTGCAATCGATTACACACCTGTGAATGGGAACAAGCCAGCTAGACTGGTTCCCTGACCTTACAATTCCCCGACGTCTATCAATTGCTCTGTTTCATCTTAAGTGGGGTCAGGAAACCAGACTGCAGGAACATTACTGTTTTTCTTGTGTTTCCAGCATCTACGAGCACAGACCTTGAAACAAGTCAGTGTAACAATATTTGCTACAAATACTAACCCCCAAATCCATCTATTTCTGAAAATGTCAGCAAAAGCAAATGTTGTGTGTTCCCTTTAAACAAATTGGGAACCACTTTTCCATTCTTCCTACTCGGCAGGTTGTGGATCTGTTGCTTCATCCCGTTCTGCATCGACAGCTGTCAGGATGCCATTCACAACTGCCCGGTCTGCAAGTACCAGTTAGCCACCTTCAATCGCATGTAGACACCCAGCAGCATGGGCTGTGAGATCACAAGAAAGGTTCTCCCCTCCCCTTCATCCTTTCCCTCCCTCAATCCAGACCTTGCATGGAACATCTCAAAACTTGGAGCACTTGGAACATTCCATGTGCAGTGGCACCAGTTCAAATTAGGGTACGCACAAGGTTCTCAATTAGAACAGTCTTGGAAAGAAGCTCATGAGTTTGTTTGTCTGATAAAAGAAAACGCAGCTGTGTACGCTTACTTTGGACTGGCCTGTTGTTGTGGTGGAACACCAGAGTTGTCAACAAATTATCACAAGTCATCACAGGTCAATCACAAGTCATGATAGTCTGAAGTCAAGTGACAAGCTAGTGTATAGTGACAAAGGCATTCCTTAGTCACTTTGCATCCCCTGTCTCTTATGACCCAACGTGTGATTTGACTTGTGATTACAACGCGATTACAACTCTTCTTTGGCAACATGGTGCAGTGTTGCCAGGAAAGCAACATGCTCACAAACCAAGATCCGTGTTTTGAGATTTTTCCAAATGGAGGTTATTGTATTCTTAATCACCGTTTTTTTGTTTTTTTTAATCAAATTTAACTTTTGTGTAGGTCTGATCTCATGTCCCCTTAATAGGCATAATTTCCCTGGCGCCTATCCAGTCAACCCAGTCAACAGCCCGTTGAAATTTTCTCTCCCATGTCAACTACATTGTTTGTCCAGGCCAAACTTTTCAAAAGAGGAAGGAAGTCATCCTGGGGAAAAAGAAACAATTATAGGGAGTGGTTTCTAAGGAAAAAACAGAGAGTGTTTTTCTTTGGTTTACTGACCTCTTGTTCACATTGAATTTAGTTTGGATATTAGCATATAGTTTTTTACCATAAAAATGGTTTGGATGCAGTTGTTTCCAGTACTATGTAAGGAAAATTGTTTTCCTGTTGGATAAACAACCAACCTGCCAAATTGCAGACAGATTTTTAAAAAATGCAGCACGTCTTTTAAAATATCCGTTCAGTGATTTTTCACTTGATGAGCAGGACTTCGTCCAAATATTGAAGCTTCATTGCATTGTGCAGTTCATTTGAGCTCTCTCAAAAATGACAAAAGTCCAATAAAAAAAACCTCTGATACTTCCCTGGAAGAGACCATTTCCGACCCCCTGTTGATGTCAGATTTTGATACTTCAGCCTGTTCTGTAATCTTGCTAAATCTTGCTTATAATCTTGTTATAATCACACAACTCACAACGTTTGCAAGCACTTGGAACTGGGAACTGTCCAAATTGAGGATGCCAATACACATTGCACAAATTATAAAATTGTATTTTGTTCTTAATACTTGTTTTTGTCATGAAATTACAAAAATATAGTAAAAACAATATAGTGATCATGGTAATTAAATGAAGGTCTGATTTTTTTTTTTATCATTTCTCCTTTTTTAGACAGCAAACATGTATAAGTTTTCTTGCATTTAAACTGAGGTGTTTCGAGCAAGTCTAACTAAAAGTAAGTAAGTCGTAGTTTTAAGCTGTTTTAATGGATTTAAGTGTAACTCAAATGTCTAGTCGTAATGAATGGTTTGCTAGTGTTTTTTTTTAGAGTAGAATATATGAGCTGTTACGCATGAGCGTTTCTCACGCATCGTGCGCGCGGCGTGCAATACTAGATCAAAAGGGATGGGATGAAAATGCATGGTGAATGGAACCAAAAATGCACAGTTATGACGTAGGCCGTGCAAAGGTTCGATTAATGAATACCGCGTGACCTACAATCCTCCAATCAAATGACAAGGATTTACTTGGGTGCTATATACAATCTATTATGAGTTACAGATAAAGCCAATATTACTTGTAGTTCCACAAAATTATGAACATGTGTTTATTAATGGTTATAGTACATTGTAGTATAGTCAAACAGGATTCTCGCATGAGTGCTTAATTGTCTTAATATGAGAAACATTTTACGATTTTTTTTTTTTTTGATTCCAGTTTTTACTAATTTTTAACAGCATTTAAAAGTCTCAACTATCCCAACTAAACATTTCTTCATGTATTTATTTATTTTTATTTTTTTTATGCAGGCTTTTTTATCAGGTTTATTTTGTTTTTAATGATATTCTTGTGGGAAAAAAATATTAGTATTCCAACTTGCAGGGTCATGCACTAGAAATACAAATGTTTATTCTGAAATGTTGAATTTTGCATTGTAGCACACGTGCATCGGTCTTTTACCAGTTTTATTTTTGATCTTGTTTTCTTTTTTACCTTGAAATTCGTGCTCTGAAAAAACAAGGAGACTTTCTTTATTTGAGTTCTCTCCGCATATTAGTTACCCAAATACTTGTTTTATTTTACAGCACATTAGATCGTTTATTTTTGTATGCTTCCGGGGTATCTCCATTTTCACCAAATATCAATGTACATGTATTCAGGTTTTTTATCTGTGTAGATTTTCAAAGTATTTTAGTGGCTTTTTGTCCTTAAAAAAAGACATGTATAAATAATGTATCTAAATATGAATGTCATGCATGCTATAGATTGCAGTTTTCAAAAAATCAAGTAGCATGCTACATACATGTGTAGCATGCTACATGTGTAGCATGCTACATGTACTTGATTTTCTGAAAACTGCAATATTTAGCCAGTGTCCGTTTGGTTAGCAAAAGGATACACCATGTTATTTTTTAGAGGCTTGGACTGCTTGAGTGTCAAGAAAGTGAAGCTGAATTTGAGAAGGAGATCGAGTCACATAAAACAGTGGATTTGTCGGTTTGTATTTACATCGTCATTTAGAACTTTTTTGGGCAGATCACACACGTAGCTTTTTAAGGGGCCGTATCATAAGTCCAACACCTCATAGGTCCGACGCCTCATAAGGCGTCAGACTTATTAGGCATAAATTCCACCTCATAGGTCCGACGCCTCATAAGTCTGACACCTCATAAGTCCTACAATGGACAAACGCTGTCTCAGACTTATGAGGCATCGGAGCTTTGAGGCGTCGGACTTACGAGGCATCGGACTTTCGAGGCGTCGGGGCTATGAGGCGTTGGACTTATGCGGCGTCAGACCTATGAGGCGGAATAAATAATTTTTGTGCCTCATAAGTCCGACGTCTCATATGTCCGTCGCCTCATAAGACTGAAATTTTGGACTTACGAGACGTCGGACCTACATGTATGAGGCGTCAGACTTATGAGCGGTCCCCCTTTTTAAAATGGGTAATCTGCAGTCTAACCTGCTAAATCTAACAAAATCCAACATTTGAGATTTTGACGTAGGCTTTGATTACAAGCGTAAACTGGCCATGCCTTGAAGCGTTAGTTCAATTTCTCCACAATGTATTAAAAGTTTGAAAGAAATCACTTGCTGTTGGATCTCCCGTTAGGGTTAATTGATTTTCTTTTAAATTATGATATTGAAGTGAGATTGGTTTGATAGCTTGCGATTGATTATGCAGTCTTGAAACAGTCAAGTAATGGACTTCTAGTTTAAATGACATTGATACTCCTTTTCTTCTGATGTACTACCATATAATTATTATGAATAAAAAGTAGATTAGTAGTAAATGGTGTGCGTTTTCTCCCCATTTGTTTTTGCGTTGAGGAACTACGTTAAAATGGTCACTGGTGACCTCAATTTGTATTTAACTCTCATGGGGTGGGTTTTGTTTGAATCAGCTTCGCCCCTAGTCTATGTAACAGGCCACAGCAAATGCCATGGTCTATGATATGTGAGCAGATTCGCTGATTAATTAGGAAATTTTGCTAGCTCTATGATTCGATTTAAAGACACATGGCAGCTAGTGGGAGCGGTTTGCTGGATGCCATGGGTTTTGCTGGAGGCCTCTTGACCTCCAGATTTTGACCAATCAGCGAGCGCTTTCTTTATCGGGTCTTCGGTCATTCACCCGTTGCGCGTCACAGACAATGGATACAAAAAACTGTGTCACGCGCTCTGTATCATGTTACGGGGTAATGCGCCCAGCTGTTGTATTACAAAACACTGCATTCGAATTGACCAATCAAACCATTTAGTCCTGATTTGGGAATGAAAATGACGTCACGATATACTTGCAGTAAAGTCGACTTTGATTGGCTGGCGCACAGCTTGCATATATCTGCATGTCTAGACATATCAGACGTTATACATGACTTCTTTGGTTCCGTGGATAACGGGTGATACTCGGACTACTTCACCCCATGGCATCCAGCAAACCGCTCCCACTAGCTGCCATGTGGCTTGAGATCGAATCATAGAGCTAGCAAATAGGATCCAAGGAGTTCGAACTTCAAAATTTAAAGGATGGTCGCCGCGCTCGAAAGCAACAATAGAAAGCACTGGCGGCCAGCTTACTCAGTCGAGTCTGAGTATCACCCGTTATCCACGGAGCCAAATCCTGGAGAACATCTGACATGCAAATTTATGCAAGACGCGCGCCAGCCAATCGGAGTCGACTTTACTAAATCGTGACGTGATTTCATTCCTAAATCAGGACTGTATTGAGGCCAATCCAGTCAGAAGGCAGTTTGCAGCAATTTTGTTAATTTCATCTTTTATTCATCTTCAATGATCAAATTCGACCTTTTGTATTGTAAATGTATTCGTTTAACGTTGCAACCATGGTGAAATCCGAATAATTAGATCATAATATTCACAGCGCTCAGCAGTTCACTTTGGTTTTGCATTGGCCTATAGTGGAACTTGAGTGGACGGCTTTTATGTGGACTAAAATATTGTGAGAATTAAAAACATTGAAACTGCGGTTATGACGTTATAGGGGGCTAAAGGCGTAATATAATTTCCAATTTTAGCATATCCCAGCATACAGTAACCTATGGAACTAGGATGATGTACGTTTGTGGACAAACATGGCTGTTTTGGCAAGCTGTTACTGTATTTTTATGTCATGTTTTTAAATGATGATACAGACAGGTGCAGTAGATAATAGTCTTTGAAATACGGTTTCTGGAACTTGCAGTGGACGGCTTTTCTGTGGTCTAAATTGGTGTGAGTATTAAAAGCATTGAAACCTATCATTAGTTGCGTAGTGACGTCCAACTAGCACGGCCTGCACGGGGCTATTATACAAATAATGAATGTTTTTGAGTGCAATGGTAAGAATGATTTCATAAGGTGACAGATGAAATGTTCCATTCCACGAGGCGAAGCCGAGTGGAATGGAACATTTCATCTGTCACGGAATGAAATTATTCTTTCCATTGCACGAACGTGAAACACTCATTGTTTGTTTTATATAACACCTGAATAAATCCTTTCATCTGATTGGTTGACTTTTGATTTTAAAAACTGTTTAAAAGTTCGACAAGTTCATCATATTAAATTTATGCAAACTGTTCAACAGGTTAAGGACAATCATGTTCAATTGATCTCGATTTAAAACAGCGCCACCACCAGCAGCAGTGACACCGTGCAATAGAAGTTCTATTCACCGTGCAATACGGAACCTCCATTGCACTGTGCGTTGCTAATTTTATTATGGTTGGGACGAATAATTCAATGACCTTTGATCAAAGATCCACCAATCAGATGACGGGGATTTATGCAGGTGTTGTATAAAAATAGGATAATTTCCATTTTAGGCATATCCCAACATATCCTATGGAACTAGAACGATGTATGTTTGTGGATAAACATCATTATTAATGGCTGTTTCAGCAAGCTGTTACTGTGGGGATTTTTTCAGTCATGTTTTAAACTGACAATACATACATGTACAGTATAAAATTGCAGAGTGTATATGATGAGGACAAAAATAGTTATGCAGACATACATGCAGGTCAGTCGTAGAAAAATGAACATTGAATGGGACGTCACGTTATGTGATGACGTCAATATGACGTCACTTCAATATTCATCTATAACACATCCCGGTCTAGATACATACCAATTTCAACCCAATTGGACCTTTAGTTCACATTACAGTGGACCACTGGTTTACCGGAAGAAAGGGTCACGTGATTTTGCACGTATCATCACTGAAAAATGAAGATCTTTTATTATTTTATCAACTCCCGTAAAAAGGAAAATCTGATCTGTCACAATATTGGTTTTATATTGATTTTCAAAGATTAAATCTAGAAATCGTTGTCTGCTTGTAATCTGATGATGACGTCATCGTGCCGTCATTACGTCATTAAGCAGATTCTGTGCGTAATTGTATTGGCTGGTGCGTTTGGCTGGACAGGAATCACCAGCGCCACCATGGATTTTGCTCTCGGCTTTATTCCTGGTAAGATACAGACATTTTCCCCCAAACTTTGCGTTGATTTCAACTTTATTTAAATTGATACCTTTACATGACATCGGTATTCGACCGAACCCTTTCCTCTCCTCTCATTAGAATGTTATCTTTTCCGTTACTCTCTTTCTAACTCTTTTGCAATGTGGCCATCTGTTAAGATGCATACTTCTATTAACAGAGATATGCATGAATGTATCTTTTTGTATTCATATACCAGAGTTGTGATGACTCGAGTCAATGACTCGACTCGAGTCCGATTCGAGTCACATCATTTTTGGCGACTCGACTCGACTCGAGTCTCTGCAAGCAAATGACTCTATTCAACTCGAGTCCCTCATCAAAAAGACTCGACTAAACTCGCCTCGAGTCGAAGGCTAATAACACTCGAGTCCCAAACCTGCACGAAAATATATTAAGTTTGCAGTGACTTGCGGTACAAAGTTATTTATGTTCGCGTACTTCGCGTTACCGTCAAGTTATCAGGCAACGGTGGAACACACCATATACATGTACATACACATGTATAATACACAGTGTCTAGCTAATAAAAGCCAAATTAATACAAAGTACATCTAGCTTCAATTAGAAATAATATCCTCTTGAGTGTCGACTCCCCGGATGGTGTCTACGGCGCCAATTTTTGTAGTAAACCACGCTGATGGTAACTGAGGTACTGAGGCCTGAGCCACAACGGGTTCCTACAGGGGCAGGGGCAAGGAGAAGTAATGGAGACACACTGCATGCACACAAATTGACTGTGACCCTCTCAGAGTATTTGTTTGAACTTGAAGGTCCACAGAACAGAAAATCAACCCCCCGCCCACAGCTGATAAGTTGCCTACTTTTTGCGAAATAGTAAGTCACCATATGCACATGCATGCATCACAAGTATTCCCATACATGGCCGTGGAATTTGCTGTCCTGGTCGTGGTGATGCGACGCTACAAGAGGTCGATCACCGTTTACTTCACGTACATATCGGTTCGCCATAATAAACACGTAAACAAGGTTGTGGGCATCCAATCCCTTCTTTTGGTGGTTAAAACTATATCTGTAGGTAGTTTTTGTTCTGATTATTGTTTCATAATATGAGGAGATCATCAAAGACATATACAATGTACAAAAACCACGGGGAAGACGATATAAATAGGCACATTTCTATGGCCTAATTGCTTCCGTAGCGCGCGTGTACGTCCAGCTCACGCGTGGTGATGAGGCTCTGCACGGATGCAGAACTCGCTTGAAGAGGCACTCTCTCAAGTTTAAAGGGACTATATCTATAATCGTCTTTCCCACTTTGTTCCCACATTTATAATAAATATTTCAAGCAGTTCGTGTTGCATTTCCCTTTCCCTTGTCCTTTCGTCAAAATGTGTGTAAATGTAATTCTGATACCAACTTAACGGGGGGGGGGGGGGGGGTGGGGGGGTAAATTATGGAGGGGGGGGGAGTTAACCCGGTCCGACTTCTGGCAGCACTGTTGATTGTCACCCGAAGCTTGTCTTGCGCCTAGGCGCTTCTGTCTTCTACCATCGTTGACATTATTGAACCAGCCGCTCACCTGTTTCAGGAGGCGTACCATCAATAATTGTTTCTTCTTTTTGGTGCCCCATCAGCGCTTTAAAGCAAACTTTATAATTTTTTTTGATTGATTGATTGATAGCATTGTCCTGGATCAGAGGTCAGTCCCGCCAATACAAGCCTTTCGTTGCAAATAGAGTTGCCGAGATTCAGGGATGTACCGATCTGTCTGACTGGAGGCATATTCCCGGTGAATGTAACATTGCAGACAAGATCTCCAGAGGTGCCGGCGCTGAAGGTAGCAGACCAGTAAATAAACGTCCATAGACCCCAATGGTAAATGCTCCCACTTCAAAAATTCGGGAAAAATACTCACAACTCTCCAAGGTGTTCGAGACACACATCAAATTAAAGCTTATTTCATCATCTTTCATTTTCTTTTCAATCTTCGGGGGGTCAACTGATGACTTTTAGGAGAAATTTCCAGCTGAAGATGATCACCCCTGAAAATAGTCCTGAAGCCCATCGCCATTTTGAAAAACGATGCCTACACTCCATTGCAAAATAAAGCGCTTTTAGGGTCCACATTACATCCAAATTACACAGAACTGCAAGCTCCCAGTCCTGTGCACGGCTTCCACCCATATTTTTTACAAACCCTCAAGTTCATGGCCCAGAGCATGCTCAAATACTGAAGATTTTGAGGGCATGCAAATCGTGATTTGGCCGGCGTAGGCAATTTCGGACCGATTTACTGGTCTGCACCCTGAAGATCTGGAAGTTAAGGGGAATGGGGATGGGGACCAGGGGTGCGTTTTGGCGGTCATAACCAAGAATTGGTTCGGTGGTTTCTCTTTGGTTAATTGTTTTGGGGTTTTGAGTACTACATGATCATGCGTAATTCTAACCCAATTAAAATTGCTGAAGAAATTCACCGACAAGAAACTACCGAACCAATTCTTGGTTATGACCGCCAAAACGCACCCCAGAATTTCTCAGGTGGCCAAAGCTCATCGCAATGAAGGGCGCCCTCAAGAAAGTGTTGCAACTTTGTTTCACCACGGATCTTACACAGTCGGAGGATGTCCAATTGTTCTGAGCTGCAGTACTGCAAAATGCATTGAGCGGACTTGCCTTAATTGGTTACACGCCGTGATAATGGGCATTAATACCCGTTGGCTTGCAATCGCGAATTTTCCAGGTGTGCCATTGTGTCGGGTTTTTGCATGACATCTGAAACGAAAATATTCATAAACTGTAGGCAAAACTACTCATTATGTAGGACATTCTTCCAAAATTGTTTAAAAAATTAATACTTCAGGTTATTACAGATGGTATTGTGCAGTTTTTGTTGTCACAGATCAAGTATTTACCCCGAAAATAAACGTCAAATTTCGAGAAGAACACCGTTTACTTCAAATTTCTAATTAGGCTTTCATTAAGAAGTTTTAGACAAATATGATCCCGAACTAATGAAACAAAAGCATTGTTCATTTTAAAGCTTAAGATATTGCGCTCGGTATTAACAGGGTTATGCAGTTATCACTTATCAGAATTCAATAATAAAGACAAAAACGTAGACTCACGAATATTCAAAAATATAATTAGCTGGCTTGACTGACCTCGACACCAGATCGGGCGCAGAACCATGCAAATCGAAAAGCCACCGCGGGCAGTGGTCATTTTATAAATTGACAAGTATTCATGGTATTTGTCACCAGTACGGGCCGTTTTAACCAGGGGTTTAATTGGCCGAGTCCGTGGTTTCACAGCGAAACAGTAAAGATTCGCCTCATTGGGTTGCACACAGCGGTCCGCTCATTGGCTCGTGTACAAATATGTATAGGTCAGGATAGCGAAAATTGGGAAGAGTACAAATCCCATAATATGCATGTATTGTACAATACAATTTACAGGCTGCATGGAAGCGGGTGTACGTTGCTCTAGCTTTTATTTTCCAGGGAAGGGCAGTAAGTTACAACGCTCAACAGTGTAATAACATGTACAAGTCTTTGACATAAAACTTGGAACTAAGTTAAATGGAGTAGACGGGTGTTTGTGTCGACAAAATTTGCGTGAGTATTAAAAGTATTTATGATAGCGTATTTACCCAGTAACTTTGGTCCCATTTGCAGGGACACTTATACGTCGGGGGCGTCATTTTCTGGAGAGAGCCTGGACACGAAAATGACAGTTGAATCGGTCAAGGTTTCAAACAATTGAAACTGACTGTTTGCCTTCCCAAATTTTCGAGCGGCTGTGAACCCCTCGTAGAGTGATTATGTTAAAATGGCACTGGTGGACGTTGTTTCCGAAGATAATAGACGAATTGTCTCTGGGTGAGCTAGTGTCTCGAGTAACTATTTTTTCATTCACTCATAAGTCACTGTTGTCTTTGCCCAATACGTCAGAGATCGATAGCAATGGTTACACTGCTGTAGAGCGCCCTTGCACCATTGTTTTGTGGTCTTTTTTTACATTCTCGCGCTAGAACGAGAAGGCGCGCTGGTCTTATCATGCCGTTAGATATGCAAGATCCACTATAGCCCCATAAATGTGGCCTATTTACTGGACTGCCTCCGTAAACATAGGCCACACGTCCACATGTACAAAAATCGTGTCGACTTTGCCAAATTTTGATTTTCACATTAAGGCTTAGTTTCTAGGGTTTTTTTTGCTTTAGAAGCATACTCACCCTCTTTATAGGCTAATCAGAAAGTGCTGCCTTTTTCAGATGTATATTTTTCGTGAAATTTCCAGATTCATTTTTACACGTTTGCGTATCAAAATTTCAACATGAAATTTCACAAAAATTAGACATCTGAAAAAGGCAGCACTTTCTGACTAGCCTATAAAGTGGGTTAGTATGCTTCTAAAGCAAAAAAATCCTACAAACTAAGCCTAAATGTGAAAATCAAAATTTGGCAAAGTCGACACGATTTTTGTACATGTGGACGTGTGGCCTATGTTTACGGAGGCAGTCCAGTAAATAGGCCACATTTATGGGGCTAGATCCACTATCGTTTTGGGAATGGGCCAAGACAAAAATTCACTGTTGCCTGACTTCTTTTTTTAAGTCTTATAAATCGTAGTGTTTCATCAACAAGCATTAAGTTTCTATTTATTCTCCAGAAAGCTGTGGGCGATCAGCAATAGGCAAAAGCGGTATTCTAGACATGACCAATGAATAGAATTTCTGTCATTCCAACCAGAACAACCATGGGTTCAGCAGGCGGAGTTACTGAAGGGGGTCGTGCAGGTTGGCTAGTTGTGCTCGCCTTGTGGACCAGACTTTTCCTTATGGTTGGAGTCCTGAAATCTATCGGTATGATGATTCCCTTGCTGCAAGATCAGTTTAATACCTCCACGTGGATCATGGGCTGGATATCCTCCATCATCGGCACTTCCACTGGAATATCTGGTAGGCTTCGAAAGAGAAATTCAAATCAGAATCCACCCTCGAAGTTTGTCTATGCAAGATCAAGACCCTGAAAAAGCAATATGCAGTGCAGGGGTATTTTCTAACAATCTAGCAATTACATGTCACAGTCGATCTGGTCTCCCGGAAATATTTTAACAGGAGCTTCTACATGTCACCTGCGTCGGTCGGTCTGTTTGTCTGTCTGTCCCGAAAATTGACCAAAAGTATGGTGTTCCAAGTGGCTTCAGCGTCGCATTTTTCGGCATCGCATTTTTAAGCTCTGGCATGGATCGTTTTGATCGATTTCTTGCAAAACGTCTTGTAACACGGCCATAGCTTAATGTCCACTCGCACTTCTTTTGTCTTAACCTCACCCAGCGGTTGCTGGCCAATTAAGATTTATATCGGGGGTTAATTATCAAATTCTGTACTCCCTTGGAGGACCCTAAAGAAGATGCCAATTACGCGAATGAGGATTCATCACCAATGTCAGCCAGTAGGGAGCTGAATAATGTATTGAACAGCAACGTTCATGCACCTGTGTTACGTAATACAATGTAGTTTGATATATTGCTTGATTTTTTAACGCTGTCGGGTAAAAAACAAAGTTACTTTCAAAGCTAATAAAGGGTCGGGCTCCCGAAAACAAAAGAAGTAAATAAGGTCGTACATCAGGAGTAAATTATCAGCATAGGGTGAACATGTTTTGTTGAGATGTAATGAGCAAGTGTTTGTCACGTACTCTTCACAGGAATTTTTGCGAAACTGATCGGCAGACGTTTCGGCCCCGGTTACGCGATCATGACGTGTGGTGTCATGATCAGTGCCTCGGTCATTATTGCGTCGTTTGCAACCTCTCCTGGCCATCTAGCGTGTGTTTTTGTTGTACTTTTGGGTAAGTAATGTTTTCTCCTTATACCCTTTTGATCCATCACGACACGATCTCTGTGGCAAAAACAGGCCCGTAGGAAGCTAAAATTTATTGGTCAGGCTCATCTCAGGGCAGGGAGCTCAGTTGATGCGAGCGCGTAGCGCGAAGCCCTAACGGCGTGGGGTTCGGGGCCCGCTTAAGGACCCCGACAAATTTTGGATTCCAGACGCTCTGTGGTGCGATCTGAGGCAATTTCTGACCACTTTAACCTTTTTTTGAGCTATCATAATTTAAACATCATTTTCAAGTTTGGAGTCAATTATCTTTTTATATATATATTTTTTTGCGTGAGAAATCCCATGTCGGCGTTAAAGCATGAGAATAACCTGAAATAATCTTACGCTCAATGTGTTAGAGTTGGCAGGCCTGCAGAGGCAGATCCAGGATTTGACCCAATCCCTTCCAAATGTAACCAAAAGCCACTCCCCCCCCCCCAACACTATGCATGTATCTATGCATGCATATTATCTTCGTAATTTGTACAAGACACATTTTGGAGCACTGCACATCTGCAAGTTTAACCAGTATATGTCACTTGATGAACTTTACATAGGATTTGTCAAAATTTAGCCTATCGTAGTGAAAAGTTTTGGACATTTGCTCATCGCAAAACTTTTTTTGGATCTAGATACTCTGTAGTGCAATCTGAGGCATTTCCTGGCCACTTTCCCCTGACTTTGAAATGTATTTGTGTTAGTCATCAAAGATGATAAATTACATCACAAGCATCACATCAAAACTGTAGCTTGACTCTCTTTCTAGATTTGTGCTCTTTAGCTTGATCCATGATTGTGTTTACAGGGAAAGGGCGTAATCATACATGTCGCCATGCACTACACGTTAAGTTAAATGGAATTTAACCATGAATTTTAGTTTTCCTCAGACTTGTACTTGTGTTTTTCTTAAAAAGAAGAGGTTTTGTAGCTGAGAAAATAGCAAGGAAGAACCGGTATTGTGCAAAGCGCAAGCAAAATTCAGGGAATAATCCGTTGATACTAATATCTTGTTGGAAAATTCCAAAATCATTTCAAGAAAGTTGCCGCCGTGAATCAGAGTTTATGAAGGGACGGAAAGCGGGATTTGCTATCAGCATCAACAGGGTTGTTCCTCATTATTTACCTTTTATGGGATGTGAATCAAATTGGAAGACGAGAGGCTCTGCCGGCTGATGTATTTTTTAGAAATTTAATTCACCGGTATGGATACAGTGTACGTAAATGATTGAACTGCCGAGCGTATTTGTTAAGGTTTTTTTTTTTCTAAAAAAAATACATCAGCTCGCAGAGTCTCTCATCCTCCAATTGATTCACATCCCATCAGGTAAAGAATGACGAACGGTCTTGTTGATAGCAAATCCCACTTTCCGTTCCTTCATAAACTCTGATTCACAGCGGTAATTACTTTCTTTGAATGATTTTGGAATTTTCCAACAAGATATTAACTTTAACGGATTATTCCCTGAATTTTGCTTGCACAAAACCGGTTCTTCCTTGCTATTTTCTCATTTAGAAAACCACTTCTTTTTAAGAAAACACAAGTACTAGTCTGAGGACAACTAAAATTCATGGTGGCGGCTAATCGCCATTCCGTTTAACTTAACATGTAGGCCTAGTGGCGACATGTATGATTACGCCCTTTCCCTTTAAACACACACACAAAAACAAAACAAAACACAAAAACAACACAAGAAAAAATTGGGGGAGGGCAACGGGGGCCATGTCCCCCCCCCCCAAAAAAAAAAATGGAAGCCATTTTTTTTTTCAGTGTCGTCGCAATAGAGGCAGGTACTGCATACACCACCATCTTTTTCTTTAAAAAAAATTGTTAAAGTGGTCAGAAATTGCCTCAGATCGCACCACAGAGCATCTAGAAACCAAAAAAAGAAAAAATCCAGCCTTGGGGCCATGCAAGGCCTTTTATACATTAAAACAAAAAGATATGCCTGTCATTATTGGTACGGCCATAGCCGTACCTGCCGTACCGCTTCCTACGGCCTTGGGCAAAAACAAACAAACATTGCTTTAAGGTAATGAACACCATTTGCAAAATAAAAAAATGTGTTTTTTCCTATTCAAGAAACAACAATTCAACAACTATTTCCTCTTTTTTTGTTCTCTCAAAATTACAGCATACAAGGCGCAATTTGGTTACACAGGATGCTTGATCTTATCGTTTACTGGGCCTTATGCACTAGTGGAATATTTCATATTTTGACCTTTTCCTCTTTTTTTTCATTTTGCAAATGGTTCCCACTACCTTTTAATGCAATCCGTCACGGCCCATATACTTTGCACTCAGCAGCCATATAGCATTAAAAGTTGGTTTATTTCTGCTTTTTTAAAGCTCTGCATGGATATGGCAGGGGCTTAATTCTACATGTCACTTTGTGGTCGGTCGGTCTGTCGGTCCCCGGAAAATTTACCAACAACGAGCCCCTGGGTTTCCCATAAAATACCAAATTTTAATTTAAAAACAAAAATAATATTAATTAACAAATTAGATACTTAACAAAAAAAAGTTGTACCCAATCGTTAAGTTGTTTATGAAAATGTTGTAAATGGAGGCAAGATATGTGCAGTAATGATGTAGTCACGTGGTATTTAGCGCGCTATAAGCTTACGGGCTTCAGTCTGTTGGTCAACTTTCAGAACGTGATTTTCACGTGGGACGGCCACGGCCCGGGGTGGTAGGCACTCACAATCATTTCATGCAAGACTTTCAATGCAAGATTGCCACAGTTTATACGTTTATATTTTCTTGACACAACAGTCTGGGGTAATCCATTTTTATGCGACTTGAAACAATCATATTACTCATGTGCGTTTACACAAATTCACCAAGCTATTAACATATAGCAACACCCAATGGCGCAGCGGAAGAGCCTATCACTCGCTGGCAGAAGGTTCGTGGATTGGTTCCAATCAAGATGTCCACTTGTTTTTTCTTGTTTTTTCCCCAACAGTCTTTGATTTTTTTCCCCTAGAACTGTTATTTTCCCCCTAGAACTGTTATTTTTTAAGTCGGATACTGATTTTATAGCAGAAAAGTCCTTTTTCTTTTCCAAATCGGGGCTTCAGAGGACTTATTTTTAAAAGAAGTCCGGAATTTCATTAGGCCTATTAAAAATGCCCGTAAATTTACGGACTCCGTAAAGTGAAATATTCCGTATTTTCGGCGTAATTATACGGATCTTTCCGTAAATGCAAATATTAATTATGCTAATTAGCGTGATTACAATCAACCACATCGACCCAAACACCTACACATAATATAGTACATGATAAAATCCATTACACTCAACGGAAAACATTGTGCAAATTTCCATGCTAGCCGTCTTATATCTCACGATTGCGGACGTTATATGACTTGCTCGCCTTTTCATAGCAGCAGTCGGGTTTCTAGGCAGCCAATCAGCGTTGGGATTGTAGGCAGCCAATCATCGTTAGTGGGTTGCCGCCAAAATGCTAGGCCAATCCGTAGGCAGGAATACGTATTGATAGATGTGTGTGTCATTTTATGTCGCGGCTTTAAATAGTCCAGGCAAAATACTTCATTTTTTGAGTGAACCTCAAACAAATTGCAACAGAATTTTTTTCACCACAGTGCATTTCTGTAAGGTCCCTAAAATGACATACTAAAAGTCCAAAAAAATCCAAGTGGTGGAAATATGCCTAATTTGCATAAATCCAAAATGGCCGACAATTTTAGGACTTTCACATTGATTTGGTCATATTTCTTATACTCGATAGCTTTTTCAGGTACTTAAAACGACAATTGTAGTCCGTTTACATTGATTTCATAATTATTCTAGTCCTAAGTAACTTTCAAGATCCCCATGTTTCCCAAATTTGCCATATGCCGTATAATAATTTGCATAAATGCAATAATAAAATAGCATAAATTAAAGTTAACATTATGGCTGTCATGTGTGGACATGTCACAATTGAATTTTCCTGATAATCCAAGTTCAGTTATTTAATACATAAATATCACACCACAGTGCATTTCTATAAGGCCCCTAAAAAAGGTCCAAAAATCCAAGTGGTGGAAATATGCCTAATTTGCATAAATTCAAAATGGCCACTTAAACCATGATTTTCATATTGATTTTGCCATAACTCTCGTCCTACATTGCTTTTTGGGGTACTTTAAACAACGATTTGTCCTTTTACATTGATTTCATCATTATGCTAGTCCTGGGTACCTTTCTAGGTCCCTATGCATGTTTCCCAAATTTGCCAAATGCCGTATAATAATCTTCCCATACAAACGGACAAACCGCCAGCACCACCATCACTACTTGAGGTCATCAGATGTGGGTGTAAGAAGCGTTCTTTCGTTTTGGACGGTTAGTCATGACGGTTCGTGACAGCTCGTCATGACGGTCGTCCTGGCAAATCACATTCCTCGCTAAAACGAAGGGGCGTGATCAATGGATCTTGGCCAATCAACTGGCTCCTCTGTACGGTAAAGTTTGTTGTTCGGGAATAAAGACTTTAGATTATTATTCAAATAATTATGGAACACACACACCTACCGGCCAGGGACTGCCACGTCGAATGCCATGGGCGTCGCCAGGATTTTTTTCTAGAGGGGGGTAATGCACATTTCGCCCCCCCCCAAAAAAAAACATACCTGTACTTTTGCCAGCATATTCTCAATTTATCTTTTTTCGAGGGTGGGCATGGGGGCATTTACCCACCACTTTTTTGATGATAAAAAGTAGTAATTAAATAGTAAAGTCTGTCAGGGGCAAGTGTGGCCCATTGGACCATGGGCAGCGCCGGCATTCAGAGAATATTTCTATTCCCCCTGGATGGGATGCTAGTCCATCGCAGGTTACTCCACAGCTAATGCCGGCACCCATTTATACTCCTGGTTGGAGAGAGGCAAGTGTGGATGAAGTCTGCCCAAGGACAAAACATATGACCAGCAGCTGAATTCGAACTCCTGACCCTCTGATCATGAGTCACAAACCCCAACCACACTGCGGCACAAAAAAGGAGTTTGATCACTGCTTGCTCAATTGGAAGTTGGTTGCTGCCTCGGCAAATAATATGGAAGACATAATCTAACTTTTGAAGCGCTTTTCTGGTGCTGCACATGGCTACCCGAAAATAAAAACGTCAAACTTCAATTTGGAGATTGACGGATCCTCTAAAGTCCTTGGAGTTAATGTAACACATGCCTGTCATCTAGAAATACACAAAATTATGGCTGTTTTGTCTTTGCACAGACGTAATAAAATTTTATTATGAATTATCGAAAGAACGGTTCGTGGCTAGACTGTACGAATCATAATTTTCTGCATAAGCAATAAAATATGCTTATTTTCTAAAAAAAAAAAAAAAAAAAAAAAAAAAGGATTTTGTGGCTTTTTTTTTTTTGCAGGGCATAATAGAAGTTTGCTCTGTTATTTTTTGGTCCCATTTTAATAGTTTATAAAATTAGGCAGCTGCTGAACGGCAGAGGGAATTGCAACCGCCCCCTCTAAATCTGATACTGTAGAAGGAGGCTTGTTGGAAATGAGAGGCTGCAATTATAGTCCATTTGTCTTTTGTTCTTCCTCGTTTCTACTCATGAATATTAATTTGTGAAGACAATTTTTTTTTTAAGCCAGCCATCCAGTCAAAGTATGAGAAGCAGAAAAAAGCTGCCTAATATGGGAGACGTGATCCACTTTTTTTGGTTCAAATTATGACTACTCAAAAACATAAGCAGTGTCGGTAGACTTCAATTTGGAATTTGACAGAGCCTCTGAGTCCCTGGAGTTTATGTACCATATGCTTATCATCTAAAAATACATGCTTTTTATTATGGCTTTCTTGTTTTCGCAGGCCGTAATAAAATGGTTGCTCTGAGCAAACGAAAGAATGGTTCGTGGCTACATTGTACGTTCTGTTGAAACTAAACTGGTGAGGCACCATTGCAATCAGTTATGGCGAAAAAAAAAGAGAAGTGTATGAAATAAAATAATTCTTGTTATTTCGCCCTGGGGTTGTGGTGCGTGTGCCCTTGGGCAAAGCACTTAATTTGCCACTCATTTGGCCCACCCAGGATTTTTTGTAGCGGGGGCAAAGCAAATTAATTATCCCCCAAAATCCTTGTATTCTCTCTAGCATATTCTCTATTGATCATTTTGTTTTTGGGTGGGCGGGGGACATTTGCCCACCCCACCCCCAGTGACACCCCTGCAGACGCCCATTTTGTTAAATGTGTATTAAATTAATAGCAAATATGACTTAAACAAGGCAGGAGGCACATGTCGTGCAATGTTTAGAATTCTGAAAGAAAAGAATTGAGAAAAAAACCTCTTCCATGCAGGCACAGATGAAGTCGCACAGAAAAATGGCCTTTCTTGTTCAACTGCTTGCACTGAAAACCGTGGCACTAGTTGTGCCAACTCGCCACCACCAGACATTGATCCTAAGGCTGCTGAAGATTATAGTCTGCCACATAAGTGTTCATTCTAAGATACAATGATGTACGTGTAGATGATAACAATCAGACTAACATTGCATGCAAGCCAATATGGATGATAGGCCGCCAATATAAATCTTTGTGATATTTCTGTATTCATAACTGAACTTGGATTATCAGGAAAAGTACAATTGTTTTCTCCCTTCACAGTAATCATATATGATAAGAAGTTAAGCTACGCTTTCATTTCATTTACTATTCCGTATTTTGTATTTTGAGTTGCATATTCGAAACTGATATTGTTAAGTGATTTAGCGAGAATCACTTAAATAATTGCGACTTTAACTATGATTGTGTTTTTATTTAATTGACTTGCTACTTGTTCCTTTTTAGTTGTTAAGAATTAGTATTTAACTTTGTCATTCTGTTCTTCGATGAAGATTACTCAATATGTATCTTGCGCCTCTTAAATCAGACTCAATAAAAGTGCAAAACCTGATGAATAGTTACCCCCCGCAACCCATTTTCAATGGCCTAAGTCCCAACATGGGTCCCAATTGTGCTGTAACTTCAACTTTACTTTACTTTATTTGAATTTATGCAAATTAATATAAGGCATTTATGCAAATTATTATACGGCATTTGGCAAAGTTTGGAAACATAGGGTCGAAAGGTACCCATGAATAGAATAATGATGAAATCAACGTAAAAGGACAAATTGTTGTTTAAAGTACCCCGCAAAGTAATGTAGGACGAGACTTATGGCCAAATCAGTATGAAAATCATATAATTAGTGGCCATTTTGAATTTATGCAAATTAGGCATATTTCCACCACTAGGATTTTTTTTTACTTTTTTTTCGGGACCATATAAAGATGCTCTGTGGTGTGATACATAACTGAACTAGAAGTTATTAGGGAAATTCAATTGTGGAATGTCCACACATGACAGCCATAATTTTAATTTTAATTTATTTGCAAATTAATACGGCATTTATGCAAATTATTATACGGCATTTGGCAAAGTTGGGAAACATAGGGATCTAGAAGGGTACCCAGGACTAGAATAATGATGAAATCAATGTAAAAGGACAAATTGTTGTTTAAAGTACCCCAAAAAGCAATGTAGGACGAGAGTTATGGCCAAATCAATATGAAAATCATATAATTAGTGGCTATTTTGAATTTATGCAAATTAAGCATATTTCCACCACTTGGATTTTTTTGTACTTTTTTTTTCGGGACCATATAGAGATGCTCTGTGGTGTGATATTTATGTATACATACATGTAACCGAACAAGAAGATATTAGGGAAAATTCAATTGTGATGTCAACACATGACAGCCATAATTTCAACTTTAATTTATGCAAATTAATATACGGCATTTATGCAAATTATTATACAGCATTTGGCAAATTTGGGAAACATAGGGATCTTGAATTTACCTAGGACTTGAATAATGATGAAATCAATGTAAAAGGACTAAAATTGTTGTTTAAAGTTCCTCAAGAAGCTAATAGTATGAGAAATATGACCAAATCATTGTGAAAGTCCTAAAATATGCGGCAATTTTGGATTTATGCAAATTAGGCATATTTCCACCACTTGGATTTTTTTGGACTTTTAGTATGTCATTTTAGGGACCTTATAGAAATGCACTGTGGTGAAAAAAATTCTGTTGCAATTTGTTTGAGGTCAAACCTTATATTGCCTGGACTAAAAGACAAACGTGAAAGTTTAGTTTGAAAATAATTTCCCTCCTCCTCCCCTACAATCCTTCCTTTGTAATGTGTTGCAACTGGTTCGGCTGAGAAAGAGGTTGCGTTTTTTCGTGCCAAATAAGAAGACGAACACCCAATTTTGTTTGGATATGGAATTAGCCAACTTCAATAGGATGGGACACTTCGCTTGTACATATACCTCTAAAGTTTCATGTGCTAGATGTAATTTCGTAATGAAATAATAAAGCGCCGTGACGGCCCATTCCCTACCATACCTAGGAGTTCATCGTTATTGTAAACATAAATGTGTAACAAATAGCCCGTGACATCCCACACGGATTATACTGGCCGCATATTCCAGCAGTTGGAACTATTGATTGTAATTTACTATTCTAAGAAAGTTTTCTGGAATAACTATAATTTGTTGACCTTTATGGTATATGGTTTTACTGTAGTGATTCCTATTGAGTAGAGAACATTCACACTGTTGTGTTCCTTTTTGATATGGTTTGTGTGGACAGTGGTCATGGGTATCACTATCTATATTGTGGTTACTGTTATCATTGAGTTATTGTTGCGTTTTTTGTTGATGGTTTGTGTGGATAATGGTCTTGGGTATCACTATCGGAACACATGTACATGTAGCCTGTAGATATCATTATTCATTGATGATTTACGGTGGTCAGGAGTACCGCCTAATGCTTCCGGTTTGCCCAACGTTTTGGTATTCCGGTGAATTTTCTTAAATTAAATTTGGAGCTGTGGCACACACACACACACAGCTACCCACACGGACACCCACCCACACACCCAACTTGGGTGTCTGTCTACTTTATTCGAGTTTGAGTATAAGTACATATTATTTCACCTTCAACCGTGTACACATGTCCAAACTCATGTTAAGGGTCTGTTTATCTTACAGAATGAGAAAAAAACCTTTCTTGAAATTTTGCTGCCAGTAAGAAAATAGCGTTCCGTTTTCCTGCAGCAAAATTTCCGAAAAAGTTTTTTTCATTCCGTAACATAAACAGAACATTAACACGAGTTTGGACACGTGTACACGGTTGCGAGTGGAATATCAATATGAACTAAGATGTACGATATTATGTGTTTGGGCCGATGTGGTTGATTGTTATCACGCTAATTAGCATAATTGATATTTGCATTTACGGAAAGATCCGTATAATTACGCCGAAAATATGGAATATTTCACATTACAGAGTCCGTAAATTTACGGGAATTTTAACAGTGTAAATATACGTGCAGACTTGCATACAAGGCTGTCAGCACCACTGTTTAGGAAACACAAAACCTTATCTGTTTTTAACTTGTACAAATACCATCTTGGGGTATTAATGTATAAATTTGAAACAAACAATCTACCCAAAACTATACATTCGCTATTTAACAAAAAATCAGATATTCATTCTCATAATACAAGGTCAGCCTCAAACCTTCGTCACCATAAAGCTAGAACATCTCTTTACTTGTCGACTGTCAGAAATAATGATTATAATAATATAGGTTTTCCCGGACAATTTCGGAAAATGTGTACACGACTTTGTAAAAGAAGCATTCGATTTCGTGCGAAATAGAACGAACGTTCCAAATCTCTGTTTAACAAATGATAATTCTTTTTCCGTGACAGCCAGTTGTAAAAGATCAGCGTACGATTTCCCGAATGTGCACTGCATTTAGTGTATTGACATTTCATTTTAACGCGAAATCGAAGGCCCATCCGCAATCCTGTTTTCCTTTCAATTTCTCATCAATCTTTTTCGCTAAGTGTGCAGCCGATTTCTCTCGCCGTGTTATTTAACGTATGCCTGGTCAAGCATTGGAATTCATTTATGTGTTAAAGTAACAGTTAAGGAATGGTTGATTGAATGATTGAATGATTGAATAGTCAAAAAGTCCCCATGCAGATCCCAACACGACACGTGATGTGTCCCTTTACCGTCTCAATAATGTGGCTACCAGATTATTTTGAGTGATTTCATATTGGTCATATAATATGTCATTTTCACATTTCATTGGCCTACATTTCTCATAGGCCTTTGTGTATAGAACAAACACATTAATGATCAATAAGGCATACATTGATTAATTAATGAATCATTAATTAATGAATCAAATTTGTTTCATGATTTGTATAGGCCTGTATAATTTATTTAAATTGAATGCAGAAAATGCGAATTGAAATTGTAACAAATGAAAAAGAATGTTCAATTTAGCCTGTGTCACAATAGACAATCGATTTTCTGCGAATTGGATTGCACATCCATAATAATCGGCAACGCATACGTCAAACCGAAAGCCTAATCACATATTTGTAATCCCTTAAATGAAACGTTATGCACATTCATTCATTTGATTGACGCAAAATGAAATCGAACGCTAGCTATTGCGAAAATAAAACCAGGATGTACGTCGTTCTCAAACTCTGCGCCAAATTGAATTTATGTTTTCCAAATTCAAACGCACATTTTCCGAAATTGTCCGGGAAAACCTATTATATATTAAAATTTATATAGCACCCGAATCCATAATATGCTCTTAGGCGCTGTATACATTTAAAAGATAAAGTAATTACACTATAAATATTTCAAAAGGGCGAACGTGTAGATCAATACATCAAATTGCATTGTAAGTCCAGTGAGGAAAAAATTAGCCATTACAAAGCATAATAAGTATTCAATTTTATGTCATCTCACGGTTTGTTTAAAAAAGGCATTGTTTTATCATTCCTTGGCCACTTTTTGCTCCTTTTGCTCTTATTTCCTTTCCTGTATTATGGTAATTAATTGATTTTCTTCCTTGCAATGTAGGCCTATGGATATACAAAAAAGTCAATGATTCATACAAATGTGAATATTTTGCTGTTAATTTAAATTCTTTTCAATTTAATTAGCATACAAGTCATGTATTCATATATTTCAGCCTATACTGTTTGTTCATAATGTATTACTAATAGCCTGTCGTCTGTCGTTCTTAGTATAGATTCTTGATAATTATGGGGTTTTTGTGATATGAACAAATAAACCATAAACCAAACCTTTTTGTGCATTCACACTTGTTTATAGTAATAAAAAATATACAAAAATAATGCCAACGAAATGCACTTTGTAGGCTAATCCATGCGTATGTCTGTCTCTGTGAACCACAGCACGCACCATATGGTATTATGAGTATCACCCGTTATCCACTGAGCCAAGTCCTGTATAGCGTCCGATATGTTTAGACATGCAGATATATGCAAGCCGCGCGCCAGCCAATCGGAGTCGACTGTACTAAATCGAGACGTCCTTTTTTATTCCTAAATCAGGACTAAATGGTTTGATTGGTCAACTCGAATGCAGCGTTTTGTAATACAACAACAGCCGGGTGTGATATCGCGTAACATGATACAGAGCACATTACCTTTTTTTTAACATCCGTTGTCTATGACGCGCATAGGGTGATATTGAAATTGTCACCGAGCATAAGTACCTGGGAACGTATATTGATGATCACTTGAATTGGAATGTCAACACTCAAAAATTATGTTCTAAGGCTAATCAGCGAATACTGCTTGACAATACCCATCCGCTGCATACTTTGTTAGTTTTTAACAAGTCCGGCAGACTACGACAACTCAAATCCAAGACAAACCGTTATCGCCTGTCCTTTGTACCAAGTGCAGTTTCTCGCTTCAATAACGATTTTAGCAGATAATGTGTTTTTAAAGAACATGTACATGTATTATAGTTTTAAGCCTGTCATTACACAGTGTTTTCATTTCCAGTTGCCTTCCTTGCCATTCCCCCTTATCTATCCATTCACTTCCACCCCCTCCTTACTCGTGCCATTCATCGTTCCTTCCGTTATCAACCCCTTCTTTCTCCATGTCCCTTTGTGTGCGTGTTTGCAAGTCTTTATTTCTTTCCTCCTTGCTAATTATCCCTATTTTTCCTCCAGCATACCTTACCTTGTCCCATAGGCAGCCTGTTCAATGTGGTCCATGTGTGTGTTTTTAGGGTTGTACACTGTTTTTGAGAAACACGTTTATTATTTAATTTATTGCCTTTTCATTGAATGTTTTAACGTGTATATTGTACGTTTATATATATTTAATTTTCTGTATTGTAGGTATTTGAAATTGTATGTGCAAAGCGAGAAGGAAAGTTTCATGCTTGCATGACGAATAAATAAATTGAATTGAATTGAATTGAATTGATGACCGAAGACCCGAAATAGAAAGCGCCCGCTGATTAGTCAAAATCTAGGAGGTCAAGAGGCGCGGTCTTGTCTAATTAAAGCTTTAGTCCGTCATTTGCAGCCATCCGAAAAAGTAACTGGCGTATTATTGTTGAAAAACATACTTGGTTGAAAGATAGTAAGTTGACTAAATTCCCTGTGAAATTATTCTTTCTGGCAAGCTATTATTTTGAAGAAATCAACGAAAGAAGGCCTTTCCGTCGGTGCGTCTTAAGACGCACCGTATAGGAAAAATTAAATTAGTAGTTCGTTTTGTTATTCGGCGCAGCGCGCGCAAGCATTGGCACAGCCATAGATAAGGGAATAAATGTGTGCTCGAGAGGTTTTAATCACTCTTTTTAAGACCGCTTAGAGTCTGGGTGCTGATAATTACCCGAGCCGGAGGCTCGGGTAATTATCAGCACCCAGAAAAAAAATATAATATTTCGGTCAAAAAAAATATATTTCGGTCAGAAATCCCGATTTTGTTCAACAAGTTCCCTTCATGCTTTTTTAAACATCCCTCTAGCTAAATAATGGACTTTTCAGCTGGCGTTTAAGATGTAAACAACCCTTTTGTGGAGATTGACGCGCGCGTGGCACGTTCTGTGCGATGTCGCGCAGAACGCACCTGGGGCGTTGCGTTTTGAATTTAGAACTATAAAATTCTGACTCACTGGTAGTGTTGCGCATGCCTACGTGAGGACTGTGAACGTTCAACCAATAAAACAGTAAGAGGCACTGGTTTTTTAGGAGTCCACATTTTATGTGACACTGGAAAAGTGTTTAAGACCAGCTAGCGATGTCTTTATCATCCGTTTAAAAAGACCGGCCACGTGACGTACTTGTTGTGCTGTCCTACAATTTAAATTCACGGCAGCTTTTAAGGGACAACACCCAAAACATTTTTTTTCACAACAGACATGTTGCGTGACCACCTCCATTAATTTCTTTGATACACAGGCGCATTGGTTTTCACACTACGTGTACTTACAAACAAGATTTTAGCAGGATAACTTTCGTATGGTACAACATTCATCGGTTGTTGACAAAGGGTAAAGGAAAAGAAAAGGGAAGATGATTATCATGGAATGGTATAAAGATGCTATATTATATCATTTCTGAAATCTAATTGGTATCGATCACGCGGCCTCTAGGTTTTGGTCTTTGCGTACATCAGTCTTGGCCTCGGAGTTGGCAAAGTATTTTACTTGATTAGGCCTGCTGAGGACTCCGTGTATGAATAGTAGATGGCGCTTTGTGACGTCTTTTGAGAACCCAGTTGGCCAAGTGGGAGCAACCTCGTCCCTAAGGCGTCAAGCAGAACGCTCTCAACAGCTGCTCTCTCCCTCTCGTACTCAGACTGGTTCTATATTGTGCATGTGCAAAAATCTTGCACATGAGATTGTAATCTTGCACATTATTATCGGTTATTGCATTGTTGATATCGGTGGAAGGACTCCGCCCCCAATCCGGCTCCTTTTAAATCAACTGCTTTGGTTTCAGTAGTGGAGGGGGACTGTTGAGCACAAGTTGACCTTTTCTAAAGAAATATGTAAAGGTCACATAAATATGTAAATATGTAAATATGTATATATATAAATATGAATTAATAGGGTTATGAAATTCCGGGCACAGTTTGACCTAATGAATGGATGGGATGAATAGGGAATAGGTGTGGGTATAAGGAACCGGGTACAGTTTGACCAATTCTATGGGAAAGATTGCATAAGGTATGGAAAAATATTACAATTTTAGGAGAATATGTATCTACATGTAATTGCAACTAAGTGGTGCAATGTGAACGAACAGCTGGGTCGGATCTTTAATCCCCCAACAATAGACGGGAGAGGGCTCGTGCCAAGTCAGCGCATTAGTATTGTTACGAAGTTAATCCGATGATACAAAAAGTAATTGGATTTCCGAATGCTCGAAAGCAGAAAGCAGTGATAGATGGCAAAAATGAATTTTGCGTTGATCAGACTGAAACGAGTACGATTGTCTATTTGAAGAATTATTTTAAAGTCATTTTTATTGGGTTTATGTGTATTGTGCACGTTGCGTTTTCCAAGTTATAAACAAATACTCACCGCAGCATACTTGCAGGGTACAGCCTGTGTCGGCCAGGGGGGTATATGATAAATCCACGATCCATAATCCATGCGTCTGTACGGAGACCGGTGGTCGATCACCCCTCGATGATCGTACCGATCATGGAGCAAATAAATAACTCCGTCCGTGCGCCTATATTCCTCTTGTTAATCGATACAATACCAATGGCACTCTTCTACACTGCCACCAGAATCATCCAAGTAAAAATATATGTCTGTGCGCGGTGATCGTAGAAAAGGGAAGGTTTTGGCATTAGCCAGAGCAAGTGTTAGTACACATGCACACTACTGTACACACGCCGTCCGATCCGATAGCGCTCAAGTTTTCTTAATCCGTGACGGCTAAATTATCGATTAGGCTCTATTGCAGAGGCGCGTACAATACGGAATGGATTCAGTGGTTTAAAGCCATAACAAAACGTGTGGGCATGTGGTTTTTAAAGGGAACTACGGCCTGGAAAGTGCCCGATTGAGTGTATAGGAATAACACAACCATCATTGTGCATTTTGTAATATTTAGGACTAGAACGACCCCCAAACCAAGCTATAGCCTATCCATAGTTAAAAATTCATCGTCTTTCTAAGGATGTGTGAGAACCACTTTTTTTTTTTGGGGGGGGGGGTGTTGAGGGGGTGGGGGATTGGCGTTCGACGGGAAAAATGGTGCCCCTTTAACGCTGTCTGGACAGGAATGCACCGAACCCTAGTTGTACCTCCGTGCCGTATTTGTTTACAAAATCAAGGATGACTGGGTTTTATCTACGACCATTTTACGGGGATTATTGAGAGGGCGTGTCCAAGCACTAATTTTATGACTGAGAGTAGGCTTTTACGACTGATAAGACAACACAAACAAAGAAAAATACAACTGCAAAAAGTATATACGTTATGACATTATTGCTTTATTGACTTTATTATTGCTTTATTAAAACACTCGTGTTTTTATTTGTCTGTCCCAATGTATTTCTTCGCAATTATATCGTCATTGTAATGTTGACTAGTCTTTAATCGTCACTGTCTTCCTCGCTGACGTCTTCTTCATCTTGATGGAACAATCCGTCAAATTTCATCTGGTGTTTAGGCATAATTCTGCCGAGAGCCTTTTGTACGCTAATGCCCTTATATATTTTTTCATCGAGATTGTCCACAATATCTTGATGAGTATCGTTATCTTTCAGATGTAGGTAACTTGACAGAAAATCCTTGTACTTGTCAAAAAAGATTTGCTTGACTGCCCAGAGGGTCTTCCTATCGGCCTTTTCCTTGGCCTGATCTTCACCCATACCCTCGTTGATGTACTTTTCATGTTTTTCGCTCCAGATTTCACGAGTCGCTTCTTTGGACTCTTCCAACCAGTCTTGGAATGTAGCATTGTCTTCTAATTCAGAACTAGACTCATCTTCATCGTCATCTTCTACCTCCGAGTCCGTTTCCGAGCCCGATTCATCCACGTCAGGATGATCAGATTGAATAACCTCAATTTCAGAATCATCGTTAACCCCATTCATTTCAGATTCATCTTCATCATGAGCGTTTTCGGTATGTCGCCAGAGATTATATCTCCGTCCAAAGCTTTTATCACACTGGTTACTACGGCATAGAGTAGGATGAGCACGGTAAAGAGTAGAATGAGCACGGAAAAGAGTAGGATGAGCAGGGAAAAGAGTAGGATGAGCAGGGAAAAGAGTAGGATGAGCAGGGAAAAGAGTAGGATGAGCAGGGAAAAGAGTAGGATGAGCACGGTAAAGAGTAGGATGATCAGGGAAAAGAGTAGGATGAGCAGGGAAAAGAGTAGGATGAGCACGGAAAAGAGTAGGATGAGCACGGAATAGAGTAGGATGATGTTTTAATGAGAAATGACGTCAATAAAGCAATAATGTCATAACGTATGTACTTTCTGCAGTTGTATATTTCTTTGTTTGTGTTGTCTTATCAATCGGAAAAGCCTACTCTCAGTCATAAAATTAGTGCTTGAACACGCTTTAAACCACTGAATCCATTCCTTATTGTACGCGCATCTGCTGACTATAGAGCCTAATCGATAATTTAGCCATCAAGGATTAAGAAAACTTGAGCGCTATCTGATCGGACGGCGTGTGTACAGTAGTGTGCATGTGTACTAGCATTTGCTCTGGCTAATGCCAAAACCTTCCCTTTTCTACGATCACCGCGCACAGACATATATTTTTACTTGGATGATTCTGGTGGCAGTGTAGAAGAGTGCCATTGGTATTGTATCGATTAACAAGAGGAATATAGGCGCACGGACGGAGTTATTTATTTGCTCCATGATCGGTACGATCATCGAGGGGTGATCGACCACCGGTCTCCGTACAGACGCATGGATTATGGATCGTGGATTTATCATATACCCCCCTGGCCGACACAGGCTGTACCCTGCAAGTATGCTGCGGTGAGTATTTGTTTATAACTTGGAAAACGCAACGTGCACAATACACATAAACCCAATAAAAATGACTTTAAAATAATTCTTCAAATAGACAATCGTACTCGTTTCAGTCTGATCAACGCAAAATTCATTTTTGCCATCTATCACTGCTTTCTGCTTTCGAGCATTCGGAAATCCAATTACTTTTTGTATCATCGGATTAACTTCGTAACAATACTAATGCGCTGACTTGGCACGAGCCCTCTCCCGTCTATTGTTGGGGGATTAAAGATCCGACCAGCTGGTCGTTCACAGGGACTAACGTATGAATCTCATATTCGGGCTAAGATCCAAATGTAACATAAAAATATATATATTTTTTTTCCATACCTTATGCAATCTTTCCCATAGAATTGGTCAAACTGTACCCGGTTCCTTATACCCACACCTATTCCCTATTCATCCCATCCATTCATTAGGTCAAACTGTGCCCGGAATTTCATAACCCTATTAATTCATATTTATATATCTACATATTTCCATATTTACATATTTATGTGACCTTTACATATTTCTTTAGAAAAGGTCAACTTGTGCTCAACAGTCCCCCTCCACTACTGGTTTCTCCTCCATATATAGGCACAGGATTTGGAATTTCTGGTGTGCTGATGAAAGAGGTCATCGGCCGCTGCTTCACCACGAACTACGCCACTGCTACGGGCATCGCACGGACGGGTGATTCTGCCGGGCTGATTGTGTGTGCACCACTCTTTCAGTTATTCCTCGATACGTATGGATGGAGAGGAGCCATGCTGCTCATGGGCGCAATCTCTATGCATCTTGTCGTGTGTGGCGCCCTCATGGTACGAGCAGGAGCATCTCCTACGAGCACATACCAAGAGCTCTCTGGAGACGATGTCATCTCGGAACCAAGTCAACTTCCAGCTTGTTGCGACGCGCTCTCCAGGAATCTTTCCAGGAATTTTGAAATCCAGCTGCTGTCCGATTACCGTTACTGGGCAGCGGCAAGCGTAGCCTTCTGCACAAAGTACGCTTTCAACATGTGGATCATTTACTTTGTCTCACAAGCACAATCGAATGGATTTTCCTTGGAGGATGCCGCAACATTTGTAACAGTTGCAGGGGTTGGCGGTTTACTCGGCAGACTAGCTCAAGGGATCTTGATGGATCGCAAGATAATACCACTCTTCCCTCTAACGGCCATAACAATAACCGTCTGCTCTGCTTCGTTCTGCGCAACTCCGTTTCTGACGTCGTATTGGCTAATGATGACGTCATCGCTGACGATTGCAACATTTTCCGGCGCCCTCTACTGTTTACAAGACGTTATTTGTAAGCAGGTTCTGGGCGTAAATTTATTGGCCGGGGCTTTTGGCTGGACAGGAATCACCAGCGCCACCATGGATTTCGCTCTCGGCTTTATTCCTGGTAAGATACACGTGCATGCCGTTTGAACATGTGTTTTATAGCCAGACATTTTTCCCAACATTTTACGTTACTTGCAACTTTATTTAAATTGATACCTTTTCATGACTTCGATATTCGACCGAATCCTTTCCTCCGTCTCCTCTCATTAGAATTGTATCTTTTCAGTTACTCTCTCTCTCTCTCTCTTGCAAAGCGACCATCTTTTCAGATGTCTACTTCAGAGATACGCATGAATGTATCTTTTTGTATTCACTGTTACCAGAGTTGTAATCGGACTCAAGTCAATGACTCGACTCGAGTCCGATTCGAGTCACATTTTTTGGCGACCTGACTCAACTCGAGTCTCGGACTTGTTTCAACTCCAGGCTAATAACACTCGAGTCTCAAAACTGCGCGAAAATGTATTAAGTTTACAGTGATTTTGACTCGACTCGACTCGACGTTCTTGACCTCATGACTCGACTCGACCCGAGTCACTTCCTTAAAATGAATCGAGTCACAAAATTCAGTGACTCGTTAAAACTATTGTTACTGAAGTAAAATAACAACAAAACTCCAGGAGTGTTGCTGAAGGCAGGGGGTACATCTTCAAAAAAAATATTCTTCAGCAAGTCCTCAGATAATCGTTCATGATTTTCTTGATCGAAAACATCGTCATTTTGCGAATTCACGATTTTGTTTCTAGTGACGTCATGATTTGTTTATGGCTCCCACCTGGCACCTATAAGAAAGCGCACAATGTAAACAATACTTGGCCTCCTTACGTCTAAGGCCTATTACAGTTTCTATTGTAACCTTTTTCACTTTGTTTTGTGGACTTTTTTTAGGTTGGATTTACGACACGACAGGCAGCTACACCACAGCATTTATTTTCCTGGGCTCCGTGCAGTTCATTCCAATGTTTCCACTCCTGATTCTGAGGTACAAGGGATGGGTTGAATGATCATAGTCACGCACCTTACTAAGCTCCGATCCGTAATGTTGTGACCACTCACAGCCGTGATATAATAATTTATGTCCGACACGCGTGCACGAAAAGCCTGACACACGTGCACGTGATGCGATGACGAGCGCAGCTGGAACACGGAGAGAGCATGGCAGAGAATAATAATCGATATTTATGTTGGAAACTTGTGTAAACCGAGGATGATGAACCCCAGAGCTTAAGTTTGGACAGGTGGTGGGGAGCAAGCACAGCATGCATCGTAAAGCCAGACGGCTAAGGTCGACAGTGACGAGTGAGTATGGGATCTATCCGCAATGTTAGTTCGATCTACAGAGCATCAATAAATTTACAGCTTTACATTAGTTTTGGTGCTGTAACAAGTATATTACATAAACCTCCGGGTCACCAACAAGCCGAAACATAATCCTCGGTAATGGACAATTGAATCCAACGTTTCCCCCAGAACTCAAACGGTTACAGAATTGTCGTTAAAAAGCATACTTTAATGCAAAAGAGATATTGCAAACCCACTAAATAGCCGACAAGCCCCGAAGTTACTGAAAATGTACTCATTGAACTATGGAATATGATACAGTGCTGCAGAGCTACTAATGCTTTGTCAATTTAATGGGTTTAAATGCATCCTTTGTTTTTCTGTGTGAAATGCATGTAAAAATGCGGGTTTTGTTTTTAGTCACGGTTGCAAACGGATTTAGGATATTTTCGTATAAACATTTACGAAAACGTCACGCCCTTATATCACTATTCAGAACAAACCATTGTAGCTCCAAACATGAACATATACATTATCTTAAACGTCTTTGAGCCAGTTTGGGTGTAGGCCTACATTTTATTTCGGTGCGTGCTCTGTTTTCGAACTGTAATTTAAACAACGCATTATTAAAAGTTAACATATTTGAAAGGAATTGTACATGCAAGTCTTTGATATTTGCCGGGGTTTTTTTTAAAGAAAATCATTTGCAATAAGCCGTCCGCATTCCTCCGTTGTTATGGACGGTCCACTTCAGATCAGATAGGATCAAACATTCCAAGTAAAAAAGCTGAGCCTACTGTAGTACAATGTATGAGGTTGCAGGCCAGTAAACAGCGCCGAAATTTAGTGCAATTTAGAGCATTTTGTGGGGCATGAACTTGTAAAAAAAAAAGTTTGTAGAAAAAAAGGAACAAAAAAAGATGGATAAAAGCGAGCTCGTATTTCTGTAAAATTTGGATGAAATTTGGCCCTACAATACATGGCTGTGTTTTGCAATGGAGCGCAGGCATCATTTTTTTTAAATGGCGATGCGCAACAGGACTACTTTTGGGGGTGATCATCTTTGGATGGAAGTTTCACCCAAAAGTCATTGTTAACTCCCTAATATTGAACAGAAAATGAAAGATGATGGATATAAGCTTTTATAATGATGTGTGGATGTGTCAAACACCTTGAAAACTTGTTTTTCTTCCTGAATTTGGATTAAGGTTTCAAAATGGTAGCCTCCATGATCATGAAGTAACAATGAGGGCGCTTTATCTCATAATGACACTTTTCTGGTGAAGAGCAAATTGTGCGGCTTTTGAGGGGGGAGGGCCACCTGGGGGCACTGGACATTTTTTGGGGGGGGGGTTGCCGCCCTCCGGCTACGCCTCTGCGAAAAAAAAATACTTTAAATATGAGAGGGATTTTGACTGCAATTTTCAGTGTGGGAAAGAGAAAATCAAAAACCCCACCCCCAGCTCTGTCAAAAAAAAAATTCCATAGCAATTTATGAGAAAAAAATGCGACCCCCCCCCCCCCCCCACCCCTGCTCTCACACCAAAAAAAAAGTCTGGTTATAATGTACGCCTTCGCACAAAATACAGACAGAGCCAGCTTGGTTAGGGGGTATATTTGAAAAGCGCCCCCATTGAAATTATGGCATGATGACCCCCCCCCCCCCCCCCCCGCGAAAATTCCTGGACGAGGTGGACGCAGGCTAGAATGACCACACGATATACGGCCACACAGTACGCCCTTTTACTCGCGTCCCAAATGATATTCCATTCAAATTAACCTCATCCTGATCACGCAAGCATCAAGCTAGTGAGTAACATAAAGACATTTTTCCTTGCTATACTATACGTACCGCAGGAAACATCATGATGGTTGCATACCAGTAAATAAACTGTCATAGACCCCAATGATAAATGCCCCCACTTCAAAAATTCAGGGAAAATACTCACAACTCTCCAAGGTATTCCAGACACACATCACATTAAAGCTAATTTCATCGTCTTTCATTTTCTTTTCAATTTTTGGGGGGTTAACTGATGACTTTTAGGAGAAATTTCCATCGGAAGATGATCACCCCTTAAAATGGTCCTGAAGCCCGTCGCCATTTTGAAAAAAAGACGCCTACACTCCATTGCAAAATAGAGCACTTTTAGGGCTCCAATTTCATCCAAATTGCACAGAACTACAAGCTCACAGTCCTGTACACGGCTTCCACCCATATTTTTTTACAAACCCTCAAGTTTACGGCCCACAATATGCTCAAATAGCGAAGAATTTGAGGGCATGCAAATCGTGATTTGGCCGGCGTAGGCGATTTCGGACCGATTTACTGGCCTGCAACCTGATGAATGGAACAAAAGGTGGTGCGCCAATGCGTCCGAACTAAGGGTATATTGTCTTGAAGTAAAGGGCCCAGGCCAGGCAAAGTTGAATAGATTGTACGAATTTTATCTACACACTTATTCACAAACGTGGAGATTAGCAGTGGTATAAAGCCAGAGATCGTATTTGCATAAACTATCGTTGTTCAAGAAAAACTGTAAGTGGGAGAATGAGACACGGGACTGTAGATTCGTGCAAGAACGGACTGGGCTTGTGTACCAGCAGCCAGTAACGGCTTCCCACACAACACGCGCACAATAGATCGGCAATAATCTTGTCATCTGCCACTATGAGCGTACATGTATCTTGTCAGTGTGACAAACGGATCTCGTGGGTTTCCGTTGACAAGATAGGTTCTTAGGTTCTCGTCACTATGACCAGAACCCAGGCACCAAATCTGTTCAGTAAGCGGTAAACGTCATTCAACCATAACGGGCTCAAGCATCCATCATTCGGATTAACGTAGAAAGTAGATGTACATGTACAATGCTAAGCGCACTCTATCTCTAATAGTTCCTCTTTGTCGGACTGGAAACGGGCGATACACTGGTCATCGAAATCATTTAGTCACTTTTCCGCAAAGTCTTTGAAATATATTTTCTGGAACTCGGGAGTGGACGGCTTTTATGTCAACTAAACTGGTGTAAGTATTAAAAGCAACGAAACCTATTTTAACAGGGGCACCTAAATGCATTCAGGCCACAGGATCATTTGCATTCATCGCAAAAGTAGCCAATTATCTTTGATCGGACTGGTACTAAACTTAACTCCTCGGGACCTCGAGTGCTGAAAAAACTTGCAAAACGAAATCAGGCCAACTTTACTCACGCTTTGGCTGACAAAATTCTCCAAAAAATGTGATGTCAACTTGAGGCCAAAGACTAGACTGCTGCATGTCCAACCATGGCCACTATAATTAGGCTTTTTCGTGGCGGTAACCAATCAGATTATGGGACTCACGTTGTACTCCCGGGGGTGTCTATACTGCTTAGACTGTTGTTGAAACTAAGAAACAGTAACGAGGTTCGTTCATTCCATGTTAGCGCGTTCCAACCGCCTATTCGGTTCGTTAGTGTGACGTCATCTCAACTTAACCATTCGTACTTCACACGGTATATAGCATAGTCGGGATTACATTAAAATACATTGTATTTCGCGCTCTTTTTTAACTATTTTGTGCAATAATTAATAGTCGGAGTATCACCCGTTATCCACGGAGCCCAGACTTTCGCCGTGGTCTACTAAAGTGGACCAGCCAAAGTGGAATATTACACTTTGGACGGCATTTTTTGGTAATAGCAGGCAACCATGTCAGATCAATCAGTCAAAGGATGGAAAAGAAAAATGTAGGTGGATGCCACCCTTAATTTGGACCCAAATACACCTACGTTGCATAAATTGTTAATCCCTGCAGTGTAATATATTTATTCCCATATTCTGGTATATTCTTTATTTTTTTATTTTTTGAAAAGTTTATTTTGGTGATTCTACTTACACACCCTTACTTAAATAACATTTTCTTAAGCATGTAAGTGACTGAATTATTATGAGGACCAGCTCAAGAGGGACACTGATCTCACATCTGCAGAGGAGCTGCGCACCTGCATGGTAGATCAAGACAGCTGGAGGAACAGGACTCAGGGACTGGCTCGTGATGTCGTCACAACCCAGGCGACCCCGACATGATGATGATGAACGATCTAAAATTTGAAGTGAATTTGAAGCTCATCAATGCTGAGGTTTGGCAAGACCTGCTTGAAGATTCAATTCAATTCAATTCAGTTGACATTTATTTAGCAGTCTCCAATAAACCAATACAAAGTTAGATAATGTAAATACAATACAGTTATATTTAAACAAGCGATAACAAATGTGAAGGTAATTACCACCAGAAAAAAATGCTTTAATTGAATCTAATAATTTAAATTAAGATTAATAGCAAGCGATGTCTAGAGACAAGGTAAATGCGCGCAACCTTTTGGTATACTATTGTAATAGTAGCCATTTTGGATTGTTACGATGTCCTCATAATTATTCATTCAATAATATGCTTAGGAAATGTTATTGAAGTAAGAATGTGTAAGTAGAATCACCAAAATGAAATTTTTCAAAAATAAAAGTACCGGTATACCGAAATATGGGAGGATATATATTACACGGCAGGTATTAACGATTATGCAAATTGGGCATATTTAGGGTCAAAATTAACGATGGCATCCAGCCACATCTTGTTTGTTATGGTTCAAAGAATTGATCTAGCATGGACGCCAGCTATTACCAAAAAAATGCCATGAAATTATTTTCTAGAGAACTTTTCCACATTTGGCTGGCCTACTATTAAGGGAGCCAGTTTGCCCAGAAGGATATCAGCAATGAATGAGGGAATGGTCCCTGGCCGTCTATGTTTTGTTTGTGGTGCAGGCGAGACGAAAACACCATGTTGCTTTGAATTCGAATCATGAATTGATATATGAAAAATAAACACATTCAGGCTGCGGCAAATTGTGTGCCGTGTATATTTATACCGCATAATAACAATAGTAACGCAATGCATCATTCAGAATGACAGGTATTAATTTTCGAAAGCAAATGAAAAATGAACCAATGCGTGTTAGGCGTGGTCGGGATTACATTAAAATACATTGTATTTTAACTTTTTTAACTATTTTGTGCAATAATTAATAGTTATCAAAATACAAAAGTAAAATAAAAAAAGATGGCCCATTGAACATTTCGGTACAATTATGACCTTTGAGAAATCCATGCTACATGTATTAACAAAACTGACCTTAAACACCTGTAGGCCCCTATACATGTATTTCATGTCAGTCCGGTCGGTAAGCAGTTTGCAGCAGTTTTGTTAATTTTCATCTTTTATTCATCTTCAATTATCAAATTTGACCTTTTCGAATGTAAATGTATTCGTTCAACGTTGTAACCATGCTTAAGGGGATTCGATTAATCATTCAACCGTAGTGATTGTCGTGTAATGCACAGATTGGGATCATAATATTCACAGCGCTCAACAGTTCAAGTTCAATCTTTTGTTTTGCATTACAGTATTTGAAATATATATATATAGGATCTGGAACTTGGAGTGGACGACTTTTATGTCAACTAAATTGGTGTAAGTATTAAAAGCAAATGGAATTTGATCGGGGTGATGTAAATCAATAATAGCTTTTTGCCCTTCACCGACGTATAATAATAATACTAATAATAATAGCTTTATTTACAGATGGTAGCCATGTCACCTGACAGATGATTTTCAATGGGCCATCTATCAATTAAAACACTATAAACACTGTACACTCAGTGTGTTACCTCCCGAGTGAAAGTTGGAGAAAAAATCACTCGGGTGGGACTCGAACCCACGACCTCCTGCTTTCTAGTGCAGACGTCTTACCACTCAGCCACCGAGCTTGCGAGATCGGTTGGCTGGTTCGAATCTGGTTGAATCTGGTTCGACTGTTCGACACTGAGTATACAGTGTTTATACGTTGGTGAAGGGCAAAAACCTATAATTGATTTATTAAAGCAACGAAACCCATCATAGTAGTGTCGTGACGTTCGATCAGCAGGGACTTAAATGCATAAGATAATTTCCATTTTAGGCCTATCCCGACAATAACCTATCGCATTATTACCAAAAATCTTACTTGGATTAAAAATCGTACTCGTACTGATCACCTCGTGAAATTACTCCGTCTGGCTTGCCGTCATTTAGAAAAAAAAATCAAGAAAAAGTAGGTGATTTCTACGATTCTATTTATGGTTTAAACAGCACTGAGGGGTGTTGTTTCCAACGACTAAAGACCAAGTGTAATCTAGGTGGTGACTGTTCTGTTCCGACACCCCTATCGGTTCCGACACCCCTATCGGTTCCGACACCCCAATCGGTTCCGACACCCCTATCGGTTCCGACACCCCTATCGGTTCCGACAACCCGCACATACGATTGTGTTACTTCCGGTTACGTTTTGGATTAGGGTGTCGGAACATAGGGGTCTCGGAACGAGTGCATACCCATGTTCCCCAATACATGTACCTATGTTCCCAATACCTATGTTTCCCAAGCCTAACCCTAACCCCCTAACCCTAACCCTAAGGATTTCGGGGAACATAGGTGTTGGGGAACATAGGTATTGGGGAACGTCGGGTAGACCTCTGTCGGAACATAGGTGTGTAACCATCTAGGTGAGCTAGCGTCTCGACTAAGTATTTTCTTGTATACATTCACAAGTCAGTGTTGAGTGACTTCTTTTCGTGTCTTTTAAATCGTATTGTTTTATCAAGCATAAGGTTCTTTCTATCACAAAAGCTGTTTGTGGGCAATATAGCATTAGACAACAGTGGTACTTCTAGACATGACCGCTAAATGGAGTTTCTGATATTCACACCAGCAAAAGCATGGGTTCAGCAGGCGGAACTGACGCGGGTCTCGCCGGTTGGTTAGTTGTGCTCGCTCTGTGGACCCGATTTTTCCTTATGGTGGGAGTCCTGAAATCCATCGGTATGATGATTCCCTTGCTGCAAGATCAGTTTGATACCTCCACGTGGGTCCTGGGCTGGATATCCTCCATCATCGGCACTTCCTCAGGAATATCTGGTAAGCTTCGAAACAGAGAAACAAAGTAGAAACCAGCCTCCCGACTCCAAGTTTGTTTTAAGCAAAGCCCTTAAAATATATGTTATACATGCAGGGGTTCTGACAATCTAGCAAAATGTTCACCCAGATAAACTCTTTTTTTTTGCCCAATCGGTGGTCGCCCAAGAATTTTTTTTTGGTCTTAACCTGCACCCAAGATGCTGACCAATTAAGATTATCAGATTTATTGTCACCTTCTCTACTCCTTTGGGAACCCTAAGAAGAACTCCATGACAGGCACTACATGGACTAATCACCGATGCCTGCCCATGGGAGAGCTGAATATACATGGTGTCTTAAAAAAATCGAACCTCAAAGCGTTCCATTTTTCACAGCATTGTGCGTTTGCAACTTCCCTTTTTAACATGCATTTTTTTTACTGATCTATTGCTGCATTTGTCTAACGCTGTGGAGTTTTAAAAAATGGGAATTTCAAAGGTGATTAAGGGCCGGGGTCTCGAAAAAAAAGTACAGTCTAGTTTAAATTAAGGTTGTAGATCTGGAGGATATTTGTCAATACATTTTTCTGTCGATGTACTAAGACAGTTTTTGTCACTGATCACAGGCATTTTTTCGAAACTGATCGGCAGACGTTTCCGTCCCGGTTACGCGGTCATGACGTGTGGTGTCATGATCAGTGCCGCGGTCATTATTGCGTCGTTTGCAACCTCTCCTGGCCACCTAGCGTGTGTTTTTGTTGTGCTTTTAGGTAAGTAATTGGTTAAGTAACTATGCCCCTCATATTACCATTATGATCCAATACGACGAGATCTCTTCGGGAAAAAGTGGTCAAATGTCATTGGACATCATTTTCCAAAAAAAACACGTGTTTTTGCCGAGTCAAGGAACCACTATACAATAAATCTGTTTACCCAAAAAAGCATGACGAAATTCCAGCTCAGTAAATTATCATACTTTTTAAGAGAAAAAAAAACGAAAATGCAGCTTGATTTTCTACATGTATAGGTTATCAGCACGAATGTATAGGTTATCAGCACAATCAGCACGATAGTTTGGTACTCATACATCGAGAGCAAATAAAAGGCAATCCTTCTTTTGTCAACTTAATTACAGCATACATGTACTAGTGCAATGATTTCACAGAATGCTTGATGATCTTACTTTTAAGTTACAATCAAGTAGGATGTTTCATGATAATAATGTTGACATCGGTTTCCTTTTTTTAATGTTTGCAAATAGTGGCCAATGGCCATTACCTTAAAAATGCAAACCATCGCAATCAATATTCTTTGCAGACAGCAGCCATTGCATTTCTGAGCCTTTTTTTTTTTTTTTTCTGTTTTTAGTAAAAATGAATGCACAAGAGTATACTCATGCACTCGTATCCCTGGCTCTGTGCACCAAAGCACAAACCTTTAGGTTAATTGGCTGCAAAGTGCAAATGCACTACAAATGTACATGCAATAGATTTTGTGGACAGCGAGCTGAAACGCTGAAACAAACTTGATAGATTTTACTGCATGACCTGGCCAGCATTCGACGTGCAATGTCAAGACCGAGACCAGTTTTGGTCTTGAAGTTCCAAGTCTTGGTGGCAAAATCTTTTACTTAATTAGGCCTATTAAAGGACTCCGTGTATGAATAGTAGGCGCTTTCATTATTGTGACCGCTGTCGGGAACCCAAGCTGGAACAACCTCGTCCCTAAGGCGTTGTGTAGTACGTCCCCACTAGCTGCTCTCTCAGCCTGGTACTCGGACGGGATCCATATTTTGTGCAGGAAAATCTTCCACATGTAAATCTTACAACTTAAAATGTGTCATTGCATTGTTGAGACCGGGGGGATTCGCCCACAGGCCGGCTCCTTTTGAAATGAACTGCTTTGGTTTCCCTCCCTATTATACAGGCACAGGATTCGGAATTTCTGGTGTGCTAATGAAAGAGGTCATCGGTCGCTGCTTCACCACGAACTACGCCACTGCTACGGGCATCGCACGGACTGGTGATTCTGCCGGGCTGATCGTGTGTGCACCACTCTTTCAGTTATTCCTCGATACGTATGGATGGAGAGGAGCCATGCTGCTCATGGGTGCAATCTCTATGCATCTTGTCGTGTGTGGCGCCCTCATGGTACGAGCAGGACCTACGAGCACATACCAAGAGCTCTCTGAAGACGATGTCATCTCGGAACCAAGTCAACTTCCTACTTCTTGCGACGCGCTCTCCAGGAATCTTTCCAGGAATTTTGAAATCCAGCTGCTGTCCGATTACCGTTACTGGGCAGCGGCAAGCGTAGCTTGCTGCACAAAGTACGCTTTCAACATGTGGATCATTTACTTTGTCTCACAAGCACAATCGAATGGATTTTCCTTGGAGGATGCCACAACATTTGTAACAGTTGCAGGGGTTGGCGGTTTACTCGGCAGACTAGCTCAGGGACTGTTGATGGATCGCAAGATAATACCACTCTTCCCTCTAATGGCCATAACGATGACCGTCTGCTCTGCGTCGTTCTGCGCAACTCCGTTTCTGACGTCGTATTGGCTAATGATGACGTCATCGCTGATGATTGCAACATTTTCTGGCGCCCTCTGCTGTTTACAAGACGTTCTTTGCAAGCAGGTTCTGGGCGTAAATTTATTGGCCGGTGCTTTTGGCTGGAGAGGAATCACCAGCGCCACCATGGATTTCTCTCTCGGTTTTATTCCTGGTAAGATACATATGCGTGTCTTCGTACATGTACTTCTACTTTTGTCTCCTTTTCCCCAATTTGGTTTCTTGCGTTATTACAATTCTATTTTCACTTTTTCATTTCATGAGTGTTTTACATTCCACCAAATCCTTTCCTTTTATTTCATTTCAATGTTATCTTTTCGGTTTCTCTCTACCTTACCTTCCATAGATCCTTTGCATTGAAATAACTTTTAAAAAAGAAGGAAAAAATTCACTCTTATTAACAAATGGGTGTTAATACAAAGGCTAAATTCAGGGTGAGCTAAAAAAAAAAAAAAAAAAAAAAAAACCCAAATGGAAATCCCTATTTTTGTAAAACAAATTTGCATGTATAGTGCGTTCAAGATCTAGGTTATGAAAGCTCAATTAATAAACTTTCTTTTAGTGCAAGAATCATTCAAATCACTCATGTACTTCTGCAGTTGTGGAATTGTACACACAACACAGTGTTTTTAACCTTGTCCACGGATCACAATAAAGTTAAGAGATATTTCAGCAAAACGCAAAACTATATCAACAGAAAATCATCAGAACACTCTCTTAACCATGATAAATGGCACTCAGTGTCATAACATTTATTTTAAAACCTGCTGCTTCCAAAATTAACATAACATGCTTTATAATTTCAAGAGTTTATAGTTTTGCCCTGCAAAACTATAAACTATAGGATTATTCTGATATCTAATTCAGGAAACAATATGGTTTCATTTTTACTAAAATATCACGTACCTTAATCCGTGGACCAAGGTTAAAAAACGATGTTTGTGTTCAAAATTCCATAACTGGAAAAGTACCGAAGCGATTTGAATGATTCTTTCACTAAAAGCACGCTTATTAAATGGGCTTTCATACCCTAGATATGAAAAGCGCTACATGCAGAACTTTTGTGGGAAAAAATAGAGGGCGCTATTTGGGTTTTCCCTTTTTTCTTCTTTTTTTTTGACTCGCCCTGTGTACCTTTTAAACAATAATCTTTAGTTACCCTTAGGGTAATGGTGCATATTTTTCTCGATCAGAAACACATTCATTGGTAATTCATACGTATGTATAAGATTTTAAGAAAAGCACACTAAAGTGCAAACGAAGCTTGACCGCATCACGTCTCTGGCTTGTAACACTCTCTACTTTGACTGGTTTTTTTGTGGACATATTTGTAGGTTTGATTTACGACACGACAGGCAGCTACACCACGGCATTTATTTTCCTGGGTTCCGTGCAGTTCATTCCAATGTTTCCACTTCTGATTCTGAGGTACAATGGATGGGTTGAATGATCACGGCAAAGATCTACCGTACATGTACATGTATATAGGAGAAGATCGGACACTCAGCTGAAAAAAGTGAAACAGGAGGTAGTTGTGCGTGGAGAAGGGTGCCCTTAGCGTTAGGTAGGTAAAAAAAGTAGGTTTGCTCCATGCACTTTATGTGATAACTTCGTTGTGCAATGTCACTAAACTTTTTTTCTTTCAGATATGTAACATTTTAAAGGAGTTTATTCTCTGGTGCTTCATGGGAAATTCCTGAGTGCCTCTTAAACAAATGGACAGTGTACAGCAGTGGCGTAGCCAGGAATTTTTCAGTGGGGGGGGGGGGGGGGGGGGGGGGGCGCTGGGGGGGCTGGAACATTTCATGGGGGGGGGGCGTCATGTAGATCAATGATAATTTTTTTAGAAATTCAAAATCTCAGTGGGGGGGGGCGACAAGGTTTCATGGGGGGCTGTCCCCCCCCCCCCCCCCCCCCCCCCCCCCCCCCCCGTGGCTACGCCACTGGTGCACAGTATTATTCTATTGAGCTGACCGTAACTGTACATATTTATACAGTGTATACAAGATTCAGAGATGGGGGATGGTAATATGAACAATTTCCTCCAAAATCTTTCCACTTTTCATCATGTATATTATTGTTTATGGCTTACTCTCAACAGCATTTTTTAAGTAAACATTTTTTTTTTAATTAATTGTTAAATTTATTCATTAAATCAGTCATGACTTAATTTTTTTCCTTTCCTAGGAATTTGTGTGTTTTTTTATTGTACAGTGCTTGTGATGTCCCAGCGACATGTAAAATGTGTTTGAAATAAGAATGATTATTATACATGTACCGTCAAAAATAAGGGGATACTAGCATTTTTTTTCTCATGTTATCAGCAATGGGTTAATAATTGTACTTGGAAACTGATCGTATATTCTTAATGATAAAATAAATTTCGGATTTTTTTTTGAAACAAAAAACTTGAATCTGGTTTCCACGTTTGAACAAGTTCAGGAAAGTTGTGGACTTTTGAAGCAATTGCTCCTCGAGTCCCTGTCTCAACCCAACAAAAAAATGTTTATCAAAACCTTAAAGAGACTTTTTAACTGACCATAATCAAACAAATCTAAACCGTGGCTTTGCCTCCCCCACAAAAACAAAAAACTCCATAGCAGTAGCAAATGTTAGGTGACGTAACATGCAAACGGTCTCCCACCCCAAACCCCCCATTAACAAAAATAGTCGTGAGAAGGGTGCATTTGTACACTATTAGGTATTCATAAATACCTCAGACAGTTTAGCTATTCCTATTGGTCGAGAGCCCGTCACGTGGCCGGTATTAAACGGATGATAAAGACATGGCTTGCTGGTCTTAAACACTTTTCCAGTGTCACAATAAAATGTGGACTCCTAAAAATCCAGTGCCTCTTACCGTTTCATTGGTTGAACGTTCACAATCCTCACGTAGGCATGCGCAACACTACAAGCAAGTCAGAATTTTATAGTTCTAAATTCAAAACGCAACGCCCCAGGTGCGTTCTGCGTGACATCGCGCAGAACATGTTACGCGCGCGTCAATCTCCATAAAAGGGTTGTTTACATCTTACTCGCCAGCTGAACACTCCATTATTTTGCTAGAGGGATGTTTCAAAAAGCATGAAGTGAACTTGTTGAACAAAATCGGGATTTTTTGAACGAATTATTTGAAATTTTTTTACGGATAAGGTATTTATGAATGGGAATAAATATGTGCTCGGTCGGTATTTATCACTCGTTTAATACCGCTTAGAGTCTGGGTGCTGATAATTACCCTCGCCTCCGGCTCGGGTAATTATCAGCACCCAGACTCTAAGCGGTATTAAACGAGTGATAAAAACCTCCGGAGCACACATTTATTCCCTTAATATAGTGTGTATGATTTTAGGATTTTATCAGCGCTCCCCATTGAAAATGTGGTACGAGCTTTTTAGGTGGAGTGGACGTAATAATTCACATTGAACGACCTCCTGCTAGAGAAATTTCCATCCACTTCCCCTGCTATTCTTTTAACACAGGCTAGCCACTAGCAGTCAGATCATGTCAAGCAAGCACTGTGACCAGTCAAAATAGGTCAACAGACAAAACAGGCTAGTTGTGGTCACCGTCTGATTTATCAATCACCCGGAGTCAAAGCATAGCTGTATCGAGTTTTAAATAGTCCCGGCCAGTCAATCCTGTATTATGTAGGCTGGGAATTCTTAACTGTTGAAAACAGTCACTTGTTCGATTTTGACTGAAAGGACTACATTTTGTACTTGGCACAGAATGTATGTTTGTACATGTATAAGAGGCCTATATACGTAATACGTATGTTAGAAATAACACCAAGTGCATGATATAAATCCATTACTTGCTAGCTATTACTGTATCGAATCAGGATACAGGAAGCAAATTACCCACCCTGGGGTTAATATTGGAAACGAGGATGAAAACAAAGTAACCCCTGGGGGCGAGGTTGGGTAAAACAGAGTCAAGTACATGATGTAAATGTAATGTGAAAGCAGTAAGAATTGAAATATTCTACATTTAATTTTCTAAAACTGAACCAGGACATACGGGTTTAATGTTGGAAACCTGTGGAAACATACGATGATAAATCCCGAAGCATTCCTGACTCGAGGTTGAAAGAACAGTTACCCACAAGAAATGAATGATGCACTCGGAGATCCATTCAGTTATACAATTATTAGCTTTATTACATATAAATCTACATATAATTCTAAATAGCTGTGAATTTGCCTAACAATAAACATTAAAACGCGTTTATATACAATGTATCCGTAGGAACTTAAAATCACTAGGTACAAATCCATACGGAACGAAATCAATATCAAATGGAAACATTGCTCGTACTTTCCTAGGGGGCGCTGTCGGCCAAAGTTCTTTGAGCTCTCACTGAACGGATTTTGTTTTCCTGGTGACACCCGGGCCCAATTTCATGGCTCTGAATTTCGCTTTAAATAACCCGGATGTGCACACAAAGTCAGTGGACGTCGCGATACGCGAGATTCGACCTTGTTGCACGGAGCGTATTCGCGCGAGATACGATTTTGTTGCAGAATCGAGTCAGACCCTTGTTGCACCAAGTTAGTTGACGCGACGTGTTTATCGTTAGCGACAAATCCCTGCTTAATACTTTTACAGAAAATCCCGTGTTTTACGGTTAAGTGTATTTCAGTTGGGTTTGCGAAGAATTTTGGCTTCTGCGCATGCGTACATCCCGTCACTAAGGATTATGTGCTTACAGGGCCATGAAATTGGGCCCACCCAGGCCCTGGTCAACACTTATAGCAACGTGGGCATGGCACGTGCGTCCGTTGTGAACGGTGTGATAAGGCGATGATGAGCTACCAAAGGAATACATGTACACGTCTTAAACGTCTATGGACTTTGGACGTTTGCGTCTCCTCCTGAGGGGGCCGGAGGTTTCCCTGTTCCGAGTTTTGATCGTACCTACATACGATCAAAACTCGGAACAGGGAAACCCCCGGCCCCCTCTCGGCTTATCTTTCAGTGGACTCGGACATTTTAAGTGAAAGTATACACACGTCATGCATGATACCCATGTGTTACTTACAATTTAAAAAAGCCTGAAATCAGGCAACCCTGATCGATGTACCTGTTTAATAGACCAAAGACATAATGAAGTCACACTTTGTTTACATGTGCGCTTTCCTATGGGAGCCAGGTGGCGTCAGTCAATCGTCCCCACCTGGCTCCCACATAAGAAAGCGCCCATGTAAACAAAAGCGTGACGTCATTATATCCTGGGTCTATTGCACGATGCTCATCACGGAGGGTTAACAAAATCACCAGAGTCCCACTGTCCAATGCACGGGGAGGCATTCGAATCAACCAAACTATATATCTCTTCCATCTCTGGGACATGCCTGCTGGGGTTTTTTTCTTCTTCTGCAACTTGGTAAAGTTACTTTACCATAATATTATGTGTGGAACGGTTGAATGAATGAATCACCTGATTTGAGTAAACTAAAGTTTCGATTTCTGGAAAAGATCTAAGCATGAGATCCAAAGAAAATTTAAAAAAACAAAATAGTCCAGGTAAAGTACAAGTCTGTGGAGGTGATTAATTTTGTAAAACGAGGGTTCGCATATTGTTTTACGATGTTGCTTTCAGAGAGTTAGATACAGTCCGAACCGACAGAGTTTCCCGAGTTTTTCCTGCCGCATCGACGGCAGCACTTGGGGAGGATCTTCAAAAATGCCGTCCGAAAGTCCTCCCTCAGGATAGAGTAAATGACCGGGTTGCATGCCGGGTTCAGGAACGCCATCCAAGAGGCAAGCGTGCTGATGTAGGAAGGCACAGCCTCGTTGTCTCCCATGGCCACTTTGATCAGCTTGGTCAGACAGAAGGGCGTGTTACAGATGATGTAGAATATGACCAAGGTCAGAATGAGCTTGATGGCCCGAGTTGCGTACTTCTTTCCACGGACTTGTCTCGGGTCCGTTCGAGCTTCGTTTGGTTGCTGAGTATCGCTTCTGGACGACGATGTATATTGAGATTCGCGTCGCGTGGTTGTAGTGGTATGAGGGACCTCAGTCAGGTGTATAACTGGAACAATACGTGCAGCATGTCTGCGGGCCACTTTTAAGACGCCCCAGTAGGAATACACAATCACCACGATTGGTGCCAGGTAGCAGATGGCGCAAGCACTAACCGTGTAGGAGATGACAGACGCTCCCAGGCCGATCTCCCAATCGATGGCACAAACGATTTCATTGTCGTCGTATTCCACCCAGTCAAGGACAAGAGGAGGCACCGCGAAGGCGAGAGCCACTACCCAGGTGGACAGGACCAGCGCCACGGCGCGCCTCCTTGTCATGATGAGGCTGTAGAGCAGTGGGTGAGTGACGTAGATGCGACGGTCGACCGAGATGAGGGCAAGGGTCAGCATAGAGGTGATGATGAAGCAGTAGTTGAGGAGACACACCTCTTTACACCAGACGGGGGAGAACACCCACCGGCCTTGCCAAACAGATACCAGCGAGAACGGCATTACTAACACTGAAAGCAAAAGGATAAGAGAAACTTGGAACGTGAGGGTCATTCAACACTGCAAGTATAGCGCGAAAAAAACGTTAACTAATGGTCTTATGGTGTACATGTACATGGTGTTGATCACTTTGAAACCCATGCAGCTATGCATCAACAGACCAGACCAAGACGTAGTAGTGTACCAATAGTCCGGTTGTGGCGTCTGCTTAGGTAAGCAGGCATAGGCGGATCCGGGGAAGGAGGGTAACGGGGCCAATTCTCCACCCCCCCCCCCCTTCCCCCTCCCCCAACAAAACAAATATGAAACTAGAAGAAGAGTGAAGACAACTGTTTTTTTTTAAATCGATGACACTCATCCCTTTTCCTTCCGACCATGAATTCTTGAATTAAAAGAAACAAACAGGGTAAAAGGGCGCCCTCTAACGGCAAATGAGGTCCGCTCCTCAAATTGGGGTCCAGACAGTATACCATGCAGTTGTACATATATTTTGGCAGGACTGATCAATACATGGTTTTATCGTGCAGACATCTTTGTCTGTATGAGGCCACTCAACACAATCACTCAGATCCAAGTTACCATCATGAAACTGTACAGAAGACTGTGACCATTTAGACACCAACCTGAACATCCGAAGTCAGTCAGGGCCAGATTGACGATGAAGATGTTGGCAACCTGGGCGCGGAGGGAGGTGCTCCGAAAAATTGCGAGGAAGACTATCAGGTTGCCGCCGATAGCCAGTAGCATCAGAGCGAACAAGCTGACGGACAGACAGATCTGCAAGGAAAGCGGGCGACTCGTTTCAACGAGACTGGCGTTCGTGGAGTAGTTCATGTTGAATTCATTCTGTGGCAATGAGAAGTAATGGAGTTTTAGTTAATATTTCATCCTTGAAAGATAGCCTGAAGTGGCCTATAATTATGGGCACCTTTCTGCAGAGGACACTTTTAATCGGGTCCTCGTTTTCTGGTGGGGACTCAATGGGAGTGGTCATACACGAGTGTATGTACGGGACTATTTCCCCACTAGGCTACTTACCCGAATATTCTTTTTGTAGTGAAAAGCTTCCGAGGTCCATTTCTGAATTAAAGCGACAATCCACAAAAAGCAACGTTTGCGATGATCTCGGTACGATACGATGATTGTTGGCTATCACCATTAACTCTAAGAATAATATCTTATACCAAATAGGCATTTATTTTGAAATTTTAATCAGTTTCGTTTTCAATTGTTACCAAAACAGATACAGTGTAGATACCCACGCAGCTTTGCACTGAGGTCTATCGAGCATTTCTTTATCGGTCACCGGACTGATGAAGATACAAATGAATACGGGGAAACCTCGAAATTTCATTTTGCTCTGTCAACCTTTTCATGACACGTCTCAAGTAAAGACACCCTCCGCAAGAGGAGGACTTTTTCATCAAGTATAAAATACTTTTAAATTTCCGAGAACAGATTTCCCATCGGAACTTGGCGATGTCCTCGTTTGGTTCCCTTAAAAATTTGATAGCATTTACTTTAGCTGTACCCTGGTGTTGCTTTTCCCATGCGTACTTTTGCACCTTGCTAGAGATTAATAAAAGGGGAGAATCAAGAGAAAACTCTTTTTCAATTTCATTATTTTTTTTTACTGCATGTATTCGATTTCTTTCTGTCTTTGGACTGGCTCAGTTATAGTCGAGTAAGTAATAGCCAAATTAATCGTTCTGGCAAAATGAGACAGAGCTGGTGGGTAGAGGTCGAAATGAGGGTTTGCGGATATAAGGGAAAGAGAATAAAATTCTCCTTGCAGTACTTCAATTGGACAGTGTTAAGGTGTGTTTAAAGTTCGCATTCATCGACATGACAAAAAGTCTAATACATGTACATATGTACTGAGAAAAAAGGCGCGCATGGCTACGGCGACGCGCGCGCATACCAGAAACCGGAGACTTGGTTTTTTTTGGCCTAAAGTTGAGTTTGTTATTTGTGAAAATGAAAGATGGCAATTGCTTTTCCTTAAAAAAAAACGTTTATTCGAGACTTTTTATACTTATGTGTAGTAGACATGAACAATTACAAATTTTTTTTCAATGAAAGATGATGTCTGAAAACCGCTAAACTCACTGGTCTGACAGGAATCCTGCTGCTGCACAATTTTAACGTGTTTTTAGATTGGGTTATGGTCGAGAATAAGCTTTATGTGGCCTCTCTGGACTCCCATATAATTTGCACTAAGTTTAGTCGGGCACCATTTGCAGTCATCAGCCGACATTTGAAGAAAAAAAATCAGGTAAAAAAAAAAAAAAGCCGCGTCGCCGCACCACTTTTTGGGCAAGCTCCATACCAGAAACCGGAGACTTTTCTTTTTGGCCTTATCTATAACAATCAAATTTTTCTCTGCTAGAGTTGAATCAAAAAGTAAAATAATTTTTTTTAACCTTTAATCATTATGATTTAAAAAATAATTTCAAGCTACATCAGCTTGAAAAGTGGGATGCCTCGCTAATGGAATGCCAACTCAAATTTCACCGGCCTTAACAGGAAAAAAGTCATTTCGCTTCCCCATTAGTTTGTCTCGTCTCGTCTCTGAAGTTAAACCTTTCGGGAAGAAAAAGGACCTAATTTTATCAGATGGGTAGGCTTAATTCTTAGCCGGGTCGTGTTTGTTGCTTGTAACAACCGCCCTTTGGGGATTTTAAAATCGAAATCCGCATAAATAAAAATGCACTCGGCAGAATGAAACTCTTCTCTGCGCCCGAACCGAAACATAAATCCTTTTTTCCCCGCTGTAACATGTTATAGGAAGGAAAAGGCCACACTGCATACTTATCATTCTCCTCGGCGGGGAATTGAGCTAGTAATTATTGTACGAGGTACGTGTTGAACTTTTCGGTGTTATAGTGCAAATTATGCTCCAAGGAACATTCATCCTTGCCCATTGCCCACAGTCACAGACACGCGACAGGGTTTACGAACTGACACACACCTGATGACAACAAAATCTAATATCAAAGAATGTGAATTCGTTTTCGCCTAAATTCCCTTGTTTTCGATCCAACGAAAAACACAATTATACATAGCGAAGGAAGGTCACGTATAACATCTGCAATATTATTCAAAACCAGGTTTACTATAACTCATTCAAATAAATGAATGCTTGGTGAACGCCCTCCAATTAATATGCAGAATAATGTTATTTTTAAAAGAATACCAATTATTGTGACACGCACATGCCGAAGTTTAGCTGACACTCTACTGTGTGACGGTACTATTGAAGGAAATCAGCAAATTGTACTATGAAGTCATGTCTTCATCGCAAATAAAATCGATGTAAAATCTTGAGGCTGCTTTTAGCGTCGTGGTTTCTTGCAAATTTTCAAAAGCGTCGAGCAGGCGCTGCGCTTAGATTTCCAGGTACGTTGTACAATGTATACAGGCCTACTATACAACACCTGTCGTTTGCAAATGTTAATACAATTTGCCCTGAAAGAAAGAACGTAATTCCTTACCATGTCTAAGAAGGCCCTTCAAGACACATCTGCAAAAATATCAGTACATATTCCGTGATCTGAGACCAGCTTGGTCACGTCGAAGCACGTACCTCAAACTGACATGCCGCGTTCTTCAACTGGCTGTAACTCGCGCAAGTATTAAGTGCGCACAAGCTCGGCTTGATGTCTATGATTACTTTGTAAATCACACCTACAAGGCGTTGATTGTCCTTCCATTGATCCAATCCTTAATGGCATCAGCCTAGGGCCAACTTCGTGGAGCTGCTTAGCACAGAAATTTGCTTAGCACATAAAACATTTGCTTATTAGCAAAAACAGGTTACCAGCCAAAATTCCATGCAATTGTAATAGCTTGTGACTGGTATCAAGCTGGTTTTTGCTAAGCAGCATGCCATGCTAAGCAGCTCTATGAAATTGGGACCTGATCTGGATTTGGGTTCAGATCCTCGTATTACATAACCTATAAAATGAAACTTAACTTAAACATTTTAGTAGTTTGGCCTACATAATGATATATAGGCTTACATGACTTGTATTACATTTAATTCATTTATTTCGATAGTATTGTTAAATCGGTGCGATTGCTTTTGATGGAAAGTGTTTGAATAAACCACACTGTTGTTACAAACTTGCATCAGTCGAGTTCGTGGCTCAGATGAAGTCATTAATTTACCCTGCAGGTGCAGATTTTTTAAGAGAAATTTTAAGGGGCTTTCTAAACGAGTCAGTTAGGGAGTAAGCGGAGGTAAGGGTAAGGCTTAATTCTGAGGCCTCCTCGGAGGGCGAGAAAGGACCGGAACTGAGGCTACACTGAGCGCACTAATGATTCACCAACCATATTGCCTTTCGCCATGTCCAATCAAAGCAGCGTCGTAATCAGGCAACAAAATAGGAAATGAGGAGTAGGTCTATACTCATTATCGACGGCCATATCTGGGAAAAAAATCGCAATGAAGGTGAACAATCACACACTTTCTTACCTACGGTGTTCCTCACTTGGAGCTCTCGAACATTCTAATTGCTTCCAGATGAGGATTAAAATAATTACAAGTATTTCTTATTCCTGTTTTAACCAAATCTCCTATGTGAGGCTATTTTCAACACAATGAATTTTCGGGCAGGAGTTGGCAAAGGTAGGAGCTGCAACCGTCGATTTTACTTCGGTACACTCTAAAAAAAACTGTTTTAGCAATTTAACACAATGTTTCTATCACTTTGTAAACATGTTTAGAAACTAAACATTATGTGTTTATTTCCTAAACATCAATGTTCATTTGCTAAACACTATCAATCCATAATCTGAACATGTTTAGCGTGATAGCAAGAACTTGTGTTTAGAAAGTGTTTAATTGCTTAACACCGTTTTTGCAGTGTACACGTACCCCGTTCATGCGTAGTGCATATCGCTCATGAAGCAAAATAATGCGACATTTTTAGGTACAAAATCCGTGATATCCACAGATTTCAAAAACCAAGTCAAGAACTTCTGCCATGCAAGTTTACCTTTCTGATCAGCAAGAGGCGATTATTGTGAAGACAGCTAGGATTGTCTAACTCATCTTCAGGGGTGGTAAAGTCATCATCTTTTCACAGCTATTTCTTCACGCCTTCTTACTACGCATCTATAAGATACTCACGTTCATGACGGCGATCGTGCGTGGTTGTCGTACATGGTGTTAACATGTAAGACACTTGTTGAAATTTCAAGTTGCTCATTCAACTGAATAATGTATTGATGATATATCCATTCTATCTCAGCGTTTGCAGATTCTACATGTCTCCGCTTGTAATGATGTCCGCGGCATGTGACCCGTAATGTACCGTGACCATGTACATGTACCGACCCATGAACGTCATACATGGCGTTCTTTACTAGTTGGGGTTTTTTTTTACCTACGTACTAGCCCAGTTCTTCTCTTTTTTTTATAGTTACTCATTTGCCGTACCAAACAATAGCTAATCTCCCGCCAATCCCTGTTTCTTGGAGGTAATGAGGAGACAATACCCCATCTGATGAAAGGACCTCTTGGGGTCCATAATTGCTGTATTGTCCATCCTCTCAAATTATGCTATACGGTCCGTGTGCAGTGGATTGCTTGTATGAACTCTTTGCGTTGCTGGATGTACAAGACAAAGAAGCATTTTTTGGTAGGCCGGTTAGGGATACCAAACAGTATAGGCACAGCCAATGGCAGACGTAAACAGCACAACCAAGCGGGCGCGAAGGAAAAAACAGCCGCCCTTAAAACGTCGACCAACTAAAACCTCTTTAAACAATTTCGAATTTATAAACACAAACATACTATATTTATAGGCGTCGGATCTTTGTACAACCGCTCTTTGGTCATAAGGCACTACCCAAACCGTCTACGGGCGGCGGTCGTGGTCTGGCACCTTCGGTCTCGGATGCGCCTTTAATTTGGGGGCAAGTCATCCATTCGCTCAGCGCGTACGTACGGGTCCTTTCCACTTCATATTTTATTTTGTTTTTTAGACTGTTTCTAAGCTTTGCTTCACCGAACTGTCCCTTAAGCACCCCAGCGATAATAAAAGGAGTTGATAAGCAGAAACCAAACAGCTCGTCAATGTTTTTTTTTTTTCAAAGCAAAAATCAGTATAGGGTATACCACCTATGACGAGCATTAATTACACTGCACGAAATGTTGGCAGTTACACTTTTTTGGGGGGTGGGGGGTTGGTCAAGCAGGTGTGCAATGAGCTAAGCAGTGATATGCAATGAAAGAGACCCTGACCATAGCTTGTACCGCAGAGCAAGGCACATGCTTATAGCATGAATGGGGATTGATATAAAAGGTCTGTGGTTAGGAGGTCGATACTGAATGAATGTCGGAGATTATCCAGGCGCGGCCGCTGTTGACTCACCACTTTCACCATGGACAGATGAGCTTGGTTTCAGGCTCCTGAATCGCCTGGTTTTTTTATTATTAGTCCAGCATCTTGATTGGTTCCCAAACCACTGTGATATGTTTGCTCTCTAATTCCTTCAAGTCCTCCGTACTCTAATTACATCCGCCCACACGGCTGCATGCCTATCGTACCAAACTCTTTTTTGTCAGGAGTCGCAAATTACGTAATACATTCGCCCGTGAATATGCTGGTCGTCACGTCTTTTTATAAATGATCGGCACTGTGGCGACTTGTCAATTAAAGTCAAACACGATGTTCATAGATTATGTTTAAACATGTCCATCGTGCTATTTTGATTTAAATGTACATCGTGGCATAATGCTCTCAGTCACTGGCGGTGGAACCGGGGGGGGGCAGGGAACCGGCCCATTGGCCCTCCTACTTTTTCCACTGGGGGTATGCCCCCCCCCCCCCATGACACTGACAGGTCCCAGTCCCACAATAGTGTACTCTTGGATAAAGGGCGTCCTATTAATAAATGAGGTTTAACCCCCCCCCCTTCGAATTTGCAACTTTCAAAAGTGTAGATCCACAATCTAAAAACTGAAGTGTTAAATCCAACTTTATAAATGATAAGCTCAACACTTCCTATGTGTTCGGTCAGTGACCACACTTTAAAAGTTGATTCAACACTTTCCAAAGTGTTACAAATTCCAACACGGTTTTATTATTACATGTACTGTATGTCTATGGGTGAGCGCTAGTGAAGCAGGTTTTATGAGTAGCGCCCTCTGTTGACTAATTTCACTCAGATAATCCTGGCACTCGGCTTTTTTCGCGGGTGCCCTTTATCTTGAAATGTATTTTCTCTACGTGGGAATAGTAACTGGCCTTTTCGTACGTGCAGAAGGGATCTGTGAGGTGTGCTGATGTGTTGATGAACCGAATTTAATCGGTTAAATTGTTCATTGTGAGGATCAATCATAGAATTTTTTTTACATTGTGTAAATGTTAAAGACATAAATCGTCTCCCTATGTTGACATTTTTGTATGTTATATTATTGATGAATATGAAAATGGGTCAGAATATATTGCACCGCGTAAGATAAAGTACGACGAGTTCCACTTCCAGTGCTCTCTCGATCTCATGAATATCTGACGTTTATAGGGAATGTACATCATTGGCTTTTGCTGTAATTTTCAGAAATGAACTATTTGAGGGGTTAGTATAATACTCTTAATAGATCAAATATTGTTACACTGACATGTTTGAGGTTTTGTGTTCGAAAATGCTGAAAAAAACAAGAAAAACAAAAATGTTCAAGTAGTCTGGTTCCTTGACTCCACTAAAGATAAACGCAGTAGCTATTGTTACGGCAGCCGTATCGCATTTCCCATCGTTACGGCCTACTGCAACTTTTATAAAAACGTAAGAAAATTTAAAATTAGAAGGAAAAAAGTGAATTTAAACGTTATGAACTTCAGACTTTATTTCCCTTTTAAAAAAAATCCTCGGCACAATTGCAGAATACCCCGCCACTCGATCTGTCCACCTCGTAGCCTGCTACGAGGTCACGGTTGATTGACCTCAATAAACATTCTCAGTGCTACTTGTATGCACTATGCGTCATGCTCCATTGCACTCCCACTTCGTGACCGCGTAGCTGCCAACAGGGTAGTTGGTTTGGACTTAGAATTTTTTCAGCAACTCCCATTCCTTTTGTGTTGCTTCGTTCTCAAGCATATTCAAGGGGACTCCCACTCCGTAGCCTCATAGCTGCCAACAGGGTGGTTGGTTTGGACTTTACTCGAAATCCTCCAAAGCCTCAGGTCAGAAAAGGAAAAAAATTCGAGTGCAAAACTGAGATGCGAACCCGCAACCTCGCGGTGCAAAATCCTACCCTCTATCGACTGAGCTATCGCACTGCTCGCTAAAACGTGGGGAAACAAATAATTACATGTATATACCTGCGTGCGTATCAAAAACGTATCGTAGAGGGCGCTAAACAACGGCTGCCGTAACGATAGCCACTTCGAAAGATAAAATGGATCAATGCATAGATGCCGAAAAATTGTAAGGTAAGGGAACCAGTCTAGCTTGCCTGCACCCGTTCATGAACATGTAACCAATAGCAAACAAAATTTGGACTGAAAAAAGTGTAAAGTTGGAGCAGTAGTTGAAAAATAGTTAGGTTTTTCCAACGGTGGTCGGCCGACCACCGTTGGAAATGTATACAAAAATACCATTTTCTTGAAAATGACTTCACACCAGGTGCCATAATTTTACAGGATGCTTTAGACTGTCATTTACCAACATCCTAGTAAGGTATTTCGTAAAAACTTGGTAGTTTTATATTTCGATGTTTGCAAATGTTGTATATTCCCTTTAAAAAGCCAAGATTGTAAGTTAACATTATTAATGATGCGCAAATGTGTATCTGATCATTTTCAACCAGGAAGATGTCAATTTGATCCACGTTTTGTATATCCATTCCTTCAATATAATACATGTCCTAATTATTATGTCCAATGTTTGGGTCCCCGTGGTCCCGGACCGGACCGGGGGGGGGGGTGCAATTCTGAAAAAGTGACCCCAGTGAACAGTATTTTTAATTTGTAAAGTGGTTAAAAGGGGAGAAGGGTATGTAGGCTAGCCAGGCCCACCTCTAGACCCATAAATGTGACCATGGTGACGGTAATACATGTAATACTGGACTACCTCTGTATTAACCGTCACAAATCCACATATATTTATATGGACGGAGAGTCCGTTGCTAAGGGAGCCGAAAATCCATTCGAAATCGCAATTATTTTGTCACTTCATACTCGCACAATGCCGTCTACAACTGCTTAATATCAACAAAACGTTAAATTCGGCACCTTCAGAGGTCTAGTTATCTTGTAATTTCGAGTTGATGAATTCGGACGACTTTTACAGCCATTGTTCACGAAAGCGTCGTGTTGCATGACGTCATGGGTTGTGATAAATTGCGCCCTCACTAGCTTGCATCAAATTTTGACAATGTGCATCTGTACGTCTGTTGCCTGTCATTCAGTTTTGGTCAAAAGTGCGCCCGCATATATGCACTTAACGTTGGAATCTATTTCATATTTACCTGCAGGGGAATCAACCTCTGCTTTATCATTAAGCTGACCAATCCTTCAGGAGACGTCAACAGACTGATTCAAAATGGTAGGTGATGATTTCCACCTTTGTATTATTCATAACCACCGTCAATCATGGCATGAATCTGTCAAAAACCTCAACCAGGTTTTGTTTAATACATGTATGTGAATGGACTCTGGCAGATACAGCTCAGCTACAGTTAGTTTAGTCCGAAAATTTGGGACTCTCAATACTGTGTATGAGAGTCCCAAATCTTAAGCCTGGTTCATACATGTACTTCACGCGAAAGCGAAGCGAAATTCGTGACGTCAACAATCAGAGATGCCACTTTTCCGGTTTTAACCGGAATTCCGGTTTTTGAAAATAATCTCACAAAATTCCGGTTTTTCCGGCCGTCAAATTAACCAGAAAAAGAGAAGAAAAACTGTGGAAATGCGTTGATTTTTACCTCGATTTAGGCGCACGCATGGCACAACGTTGTTCGTTGAAGTAGTCTTAAAAACAGTCTTTGTGTATGTTGTTGCCGAGCCTGCATGCGATACAAGCGGCCAACGTACTTGCACGCAGTATACAACGGCGCCTCGCGCGTGCTTCACTGCGTGCGGGCGTGTTGTGTGCTAAGCACACATAGCATTCAGCCTGGAAATCAAGTCTATCATTTCAGCTAGCGGTGGTTTCCAATCGCAGTGATATATGTGAATACAAAAAATGCGGGTACCAACCATGTTTTCGTTTAGCGCATCGCGTAGTGCATGTATGCAAGGATCATGTACACCGACAGCAGTGTTGTGGAATTGTGCATGTTTCGTGTCGAATATTACGTTGGAAATTCGGGTAGGCAGAATAAATATTAGGAATACGGAAAAAGTCAAAGTGATTGAACGAACCGACAGCTTTAAAGGCCATAGAAGCAAAATTAAAAAATAAACAGAACTTGGCTTGGCTACAAGATAAAGATGACAACGGGGACTTTGTGTCGGACACGGAGTGGCTTTTACACACAAAAAGTTCCGTTTTTTTTTTTCAAGCAGCCGTTGAAAAGCAGACCCTGTGGCATCTCTGAACAATACATTCGAAGCGCGTCCACCATTGCGACGACATGAATTTCGCTTCGCACATGCTTTCACGTGAAGAGTGAACCGGGCTTCAAGGTATTGAAAACATGCAAAACCAGAACATAGACTGGCACCTAAAACAACCAGTCCAATACAGCTTCAGTACTGCATCAATCAACCATGCCAAAAGAATTTAAGAAAAAGCGGGAACTAGTCTCAATTTACTACACATTTCTCCATAGTCAAGCCACCAGACTATTGACACTATTGACACTGAATGAAGAGGTCAGTCTTTTCAAATAGTTGGACCATGGTTGGACATGTACCAGTCTAGTATTTAGCCCCATTTTGAAATCACATGACTTCCGTCTCATGTGCAAAATATTGAAGAAAAATGTCTCCTTTAAAAATTGAATTGAGTCTGCAAACTTGGTTGATGAAATACTGAGGACATTTTCTTTGCCCCAGTGGAATTTTTGGAGAAATTTGCTGGCTAAACTGTGAGTAAAGTGGGCCTGATTTAGTTTTGCACGTTTCAGAGCACTCCAGAGCCCTGTCTGCAGTTAGTTCTTTTTCATGAAGCTTGTCATCTCGTTGTTTAGTCGAAGCACAAAAATGTTCTGCGAAGTGTTTGATTTTGAATCATGCAGGATGTTCCATTGCAAACATTCCACCACTGGGATTTATGGGTTGATCGGCCAGTTTAGTCCCAAAAAAATAGTTCTGCTTCCGGTTACCCTACTTACCCTATTTTGACAGCCCCTACCCTGATATTTTTTTGGGGGGGGGGAGAGGAGTGAGGGGGGGGAAACCCAAAAATCATCAATCACTACATTTTACCCTTGACTACATGCAGACACCTCCATATGATCGTACACAAAAAAATTGACAACAAAAATAATTCAACTTCCTGCCTACCCTATTTTCAAATGCCATGTAATCAGAAGCAGAACTTTTTTTGGGGGGGGGCCTTATTATGTCATTTTTTCGTCCGCTGATTACGAACCGTGGTGAATGGTCAAATGTTTCTGTAAAGTGTGCTCAAGCGTGCAAATTGATATATTATGTGAATCTTGTGAAATGTTGTACACATTGAAGAAATTGAAGAGATTTTGTAACATGCTGAATAAATATTTACCATTTTGCCCCATTTCAGCCAAGAGAAATTCACGAGATCAAGGACCTGCTCCTGACAGCCAGAAGGAAGGATGCAAAGTGTGAGTATCAGTCTACTGTGGGTAGGCATTACATTGTCTGTGTGGACTTCCCATCAAAAGAGGTCCACATTAACCAGGTAGAGGCGACGTTGTGTGGACTTGGGCAAGTCCACACAGTGTTTCCCCATTTCTGGAAAACAGGTTTAGAGGCATTTTTGGGTTAAGTTTATCCGTGGCTAAATGAAGAGAAACACTAAAGGGGATCATAGAAAAAAAAATGGGTTGAAAGAGTTTTCACAGTTTGAGAAAAATGAGTTTTTTCACTGGTTTTTCTTAACTACACGAAACCAAGGGAATGTCTACACTTGGTATGTAACGTAAACATGTGTGTATGCGTTTGTTTATGGTGTAAATCGAGGACACGCACGTGCAACATCATCGGTGAATCGAGGACAGGAACCAAATCGAGGACGACCTCGATTCCAAACCTGTACAAAACCAATGAGAGGAACAAAAGAAAATCCTCGATTTACACCATAAACAAACGTGGGTGAACTTGCGGGGGGTGCTGTTTGGCAAAATACCCAATTTGGAATCCAGCCACTTTACAGTTTGCGTCCATGACTTTATATTTGTCTTTCATGACCAAGCACTTTTTTGAATTTGGGTAGCTCCATCATTTCAAGTAAGGTTTCAGCAGTAGGTGCACCTAAATTTCACCTTTTGGAGATAATTGTTCTTTTTTCTGGGGGGGGAGGGTTGTTAGGCCAAAAAAAAAAAGTCTCTGGTTTCTGGTATGCGCGCGCGTCGCCGTAGCCATGCGCGTCGGCAAAATGAAAAAGGTTTTTTTTCAATGAAAGATGATGTCTCAAAACCGCCAAACTCACTGGTTTGACTGGAATCTTGCTGTTGCACAATTTTAATGTGTTTTTAGATTGGGTTATGGTCCAGAATAAGCTTTATGTGGCCTCTCTGGACTCCCATATATATTTGCACTAAGTTTAGTCGGGCACCATTCATGCCATTTGCAGTCATCAGCCGACATTTGAAGCAAAAAAATCAGGTAAAAAAAAAAAAAAAGCCGCGTCGCCGCACCACTTTTTGGCAAGCTCCATACCAGAAACCGGAGACTTTTTTGGGGGGGCCTTAGTGGTACCAGTATGTTTTTGCGCAGAAAATTGGGTTTTTATTTGAAACGTGTGGATATGGCAAATTCATGTCAATATGCTGTATATTATACATGTTATTATGGAGTCGGATATGGTCATAGAAGTCCAAAATTTTCCAATTCTGTTTGGTTTTTATATCCGTAACCCTAACCCCCTAGGCCTTTGTTGCTTACAACCATCCTCAATCCTCCAAAATCCTCCAAAATTGTTCAACTCCGCCTAAATTTTTCAAAATTGTCAGACAGTCCTGCCTCAAAATGCATTCATCCTCAATCCTCCAAAATCCTCCTCATCCCAAAACTTTGCACTCGTGTTTAAATGAAGGATAACCAACGCCAAATCCTTCAAAATCATCAGACAGTCCTGCCTCAAAATGCATTCATCCTCAATCCTCCAAAATCCTCATGTGCTTCATTCACCATTCATCCTCAATCCTCCAAAATCCTCATGTGCTTCAATCACCATTCATCCTCAATCCTCTAGAATCCTTCAAAACTGCCAGGAGGATTTTGGAGAAGTGAGGTGGGTTAGGGTTAACTAATAATTTCAGGTCTACGACAACAAGATAATAATTGTTCCAAGATCCTGTGTTGGTTACATCTCCTTTTTTTTTCCCCCTGCCAAACAGCCGTGAAGATCAAGAAGAACAAGGACTGTGTCAAGTTCAAGGTGCGATGCAGTCGCTTCCTGTACACCCTGGTCATCAAAGACACAGAGAAGGCCGAGAAGCTCAAGCAGTCTCTCCCTCCAGGTAAGACAATGCTTGTTTCTGGTTATCTGCCCTTCAATTAATTTGCAGAACTCAAGTATTTTGACTTTTTTAATTCGGCACGGGGATGGCATGGTGTTCAGAACCTTTTGGTTCGGCGAATTGAGTTCGGCACGGCACCATCCTTTAGGGCGACAGGGCTGCCACCCTATCGTCGTTCCGAATGGCAGTGGCACTGTTCTAAACCCCGTGCCATTGCCGTGCAGAAACTCAATTCAGATCAAAGTTGGGGCAAACATTTTAGGAATGTGCATGCTCACGATACCCTCTCTCGCGTCCCTATCACGGGGAGTGAAATTGGCGCGAATAGTTTGATCACGCTGAAAGTTGATTGAACTGCTTTAACCGCTTCTACTGCTTTTACCTGGCCAGTTACTCCAGATGCATTAAGGTTTGACTGTTGCGTTTGGGCTTTAGTGTAACTGCAGTGCTGTAGACGAGCTATTGCCCCACTCAATTCAATAATTCTTGAAAAACTTAGTATTCCTGCTGAAGCATTTTAAAGGGAATGTACAACATTTGCTATTGCAGCGATTTTCAGAAATAAATGGATTTGGAGGACTAGTATGTTATAGCAAATATTGTTAAACTGACTTGTTTCACGTTTTGGGCTTGTATGTGCTGGAAAAACCAAGAAAACCTATCATGGTCTTGTAGTCTGGTTCCCTGACACCACTTAAGATGAAATGGAGCAATTTATAGACTTTGGGGAATTGTAAGGTCAGAGAATCAGTCTATCAGGTTTGTACCTCTTCACAGGTGTGTAATCAATTGCAAAGAAAATGCGGAATAACTAAAAAAATGAAATATTAGGAGCAGTTTTTGCAAAAAGCCAGTTTTCTCCAACGCTGGTCGGCCGACCAGCGTTGGAAAAATACCATTTTTCTTGCAAATGTCAGCACACCAGGAGCCATGACTTTACAGGATGCTTTAGACTGTCATTCCCTAACAATCCAGTAAGGTATTTCGTGATAATTTGATCATTTCGTTTTTTGACGTTTGCAAATGTTGTATCTTCCCTTTAAGTTATTATAATTAAAGCTGAAGTAAATCAAGATAAGGCCAAAAAAAAAAAATATTCGGTCTCTGGTCAGACCAAAGTTCCGGAATTGACGCGGCCATGCGGCTTCTTTTTTTTTTTTTTCTTCAAGCTTGGATTGTACAGACAAGGTGGGGTACTATTTTGCTTTTTTGGTGTCCTCATGTACATTGGTGTCCTCCATAATTTGCCCTGGTGCTTTTGATTATTTGCCTTGGTGCAATTTCCCATTCCTTGGTGCTCTTTGGTAAAAAAAAATTGAGGAGGTGCGGAAATAGAGGGCGCTGTTGGAGCTACCGCGGAACATTTTGGGAAAAAAAAGATCGACGCGCATACTTAAAATCGACGCGCGCGCTGACCAGAGACCGACTTATTTTTTTGTTTGGCCTAAACTGGGTTTTTTTTTTATCATCTTGATCATCAATTTAAACATTACATCGATTTTTTGTATATCAATTTTTGCATGTTCAGGTCTCCAGGTTAAAGAAATCAAGTGAGGCACCAACCCAAAGGGTGGCGGGAGTGACGTTCTTTGACGCCAACTGTTCAACTTTGACCTTCAACCTTTGGACTGACTTGAAACCAGACAATTCAACAGCGAGACGCATTATGAAGGCAAGTGCACTTGTCGTGGACCCTTCGGAAATCTGTTGAAGGGACAGTCTTAAACAACACTCCTGAACTTTTTGTTTTGATGTCTTACGAAGATGTATATAGAATAAAGTTTCAAGCTATGGCTTGAAAAACAAAAAAAACGAACTTGGAATGTGTTTTGTCTGGTTTTACTGAGAAGTGTTTCTGAAATGCTGTTACTTTCATTTATTTCTTCGGTTGCACCACGAAGTGACGTATCGTGTGCACAAAGTCCATAGACTTTGTGGTGCACCCAACGAATTATATTAACCCCCTCGGCATTACAAATGTACATATAACATGTATCCAAATTAACAACATTGGTTTTAGTTTAATCAAATCCCATTCTAGACCCTTTTTTCAAAATATACCAGTCCCCTGAATCTATTTTATTTTTCAACAATATTCTTAAATGAATTCCCCATTAAAACCATTGGTTTCAGGGTGTCATGTAAGGAGCAGTTCTCTCTTTAGAAGTATCACACATAAAGACGAAGTAGGTTGGAAAAAACATGTATTTAATTTGACCAAAGGGGGAAAAAGGTTTAGAGCTGATAAATATTTTGAATTCGTGTCAGAATCATATAATTGTACAGTTTAATGCCAATTTATAAATTCAAGTTAACAGATTTGAAATAGAAATTCTTTCAAACAAAAATCATCAAAAGCGCTTCTTTTGTCACATAGCTACAGTCAAAGAATTCAGCTGCAAAACTGTCCGGATTTTGGATCAGTAAACATTTTTACACAAAATTAAAAAATGGTACTATAAGGCCCACAAAAAAAAAGTCTCCGGTTTCTGGTATGCCGTTGCCGTAGCCATGCGCGTCGGCAAAATGAAAAAAATTTTTTTTTCAATAAAAGATGATGTCTAAAAACCGCCAAACTCACTGGTTTGACTGGAATCCTGCTGCTGCACAATTTTAACGTGTTTTTAGATGGGGTTATGATCGAGAATAAGCTTTATGTGGCCTCTCTGGACTCCCATATATTTGCACTAAGTTTAGTCGGGCACCATTTGCAGTCATCAGCCGACATTTGAAACAAAAAAAAAGGTTAAAAAAAAAAAAAAAGCCGCGTCGCCGCACCACTTTTTGGGCAAGCTCCATACCAGAAACCAGAGACTTTTTTGGGGGGCCTAAGGCTTGTTTTTCCTTGCTACCTTTCTAGTGTGGAAGGAATACATCAATAATTTGATATTTGGATCAGTAATTGGATCAGATTTGTGCGTACTGGTATCACTTGATGATTCCTGAATAGCTGCCCTGTGATAAGTGATGAATGAGCATACAATTTGACTCAATTAGCATCTGTATCAATACAAATTTGTTGAAAGACATGTACAATTGAGCTATTCAATTGTTTCAACATCTCCATTATTTAATAACATCAATAAATACAGAAAAACGTGCTGGCATTTTCCATTTAAAAAAATCCACCAGTACCAAAATGTACAAATAATGAGTGTTTATGAGTGCAATGGTAAGAATAATTTCATGAGGTGACAGATGGAATGTCCCGAGTGAAATGGACCATTCCATCTGTCACCGAATTAAATTATTCTCACCATTGCACTCACAAACATTCATTATTTGTGTAATATACATACAAAAAAATACCATCACAAAGTAAATCAAAAGTAAATCACAAGTCCTTCCACAAGTCCAGTTTAATACAAGTAATTACTAAAAGGATAAACAAAAATTATTACATTGAATGCATTTGTCGCAGTTCATCCGAACTAATAGCTTGTGACTGGAGGACTTGTGATAGACTCGACTGCAATGCTGGCCGTGTGTTCACCGGTGGTGGGCCGAGTTTCAGCGGTGACTGCGGTGATTTTGGTGATGACTCGGGGATGGGCGTTGATAGGAGGGTCGAGGGTGTTCTCGGACTGACTAGTGGGGGTGTTGGGCCAGGTGAAACAGCCTGACTGATGGGTGCTGCTCGAGAAGGCGGAAATTTGAACACACGCTGCTTGTCATCGGAGGCACTGTCTGTGATCTCCAGTCGAGGGGAAAAGGGTGATGTCGTGAAACCGTCTGATGGATAGAAAAGAAACCGTCTGATGGATAGAAAAGAACTTCTATAATTTGTCAAGTTTCTTTTAGGAAATCAGAATGATATTCAATTTCTCTCGTGTTGACTCTGGATAGATTGGACAGGAAGAAGTACAAAAGAAAGCATTAAGTAACATGTTTTTTAATATAAATAAAATAGTAGATAATGTTGTTTTTTTTAAATGTTCTCTTATTTTCGATTGTTTTAAATCACTGGGTTTGCTTTACAACTAGTTTTGGTTTTGAGTTGCTGGTATGTGGTGCTATATAAAAGAAAAAAGCCAAAAATCCAGGCATGAGATTTTTGCAGACTTTTGCCTGAATTCAGATTTTTTGAATCCGAGAGAAAGACATTATCGGCATAGAAAGAAATGCATCTTTCAGACCTTTCATCCAATTTCAGACTTTTTTTTTTAATTGAAAATTGCATCCCTGCAAATGTCGCAGGGAAGGGGCAAGGTGCCCCCTGCCAACCACACCCTCGCTGGGTACATGACTGAACACGGGGCGTCTTGGTAGTTTTGTTGATTGGTCGGTGTAGATGTTTTCACTCACCACGGGACATGCGTCGCTTCGTTCCTGGGACTAAGTTGGGTAGCAAGCTGCTGATTGTATCCCCGATGCTGTTGGCCTGGACAAGGGTCGATGCCTTTATCTCAAAGTATCCTGAAAATTAAGCATAAAGTCACGCAAACTTTTCACTGGGTGAATTTGAAGTTGGTCCCTAGTTGATCCCTTCAATTTTACCCTTATTATGAAGTAAGGGCGTGGAACTTTTTTTTCACCGCCTTCCGACTTGGAAGTTCCAACTGAAGTATGATTTACATGAAAAATATGATATCTTTCGGCTTCCGAGATATTGTGCTGGTAGGCGCATTACAGAGGAGACTTGATATCGTTAACAAGACAGAATTAAGACCAACTACATGTAGTATTTTTAAACCAACTACATTGTAGTATTTTTGTACAAGGTCATCAACAACACAGTAAACATTCAACCAGATGCACTGCAACCGAAAAGTAACAGACAAAGGAGGGGGAACAACTGCCAATTTAATGAAATCACCGCAAGAACCAATGTCTACATGCAATCCTTCTTACCAAGAACAGTCAGAAAATGGAACAAATTACCCCAAGATGTCATCAATGCCCCAAACGACAATCAATTCAAATCATTGATTTAGTTAATTATGCCACACTCCAAGCCTCTAAGTTATACTTCCTCGAGGAGTTCTGAAGAGGATAAACACCAAGTACCAAGAATTAAGACAATAAAATCGGTCTCTAATTGCTATGTTTTTTTAATGATGGTCTTTTATCTTGAGTGGGATAGAGAACCAATTTTAAGATTATTGCAATTAAGCTCAACCTGACCATAGACCCTCTTCATAGACATTATCATGTTGCGGCCGTCTTGATTTGTTCCCATTCAAATTAATGGACCGGTAACCAAAGCGAGGCTGGAAGGAAAAATAGTCTGGTTCCTTTTTGCACAAAAAACTTTGTCATTCATCCTGTTATTGGATACAGGGAACATGACTGGAATGGCGCCAGCATAAAGGTCTATAATGTCCATTTCCAGACTCACCATTGCCTGTCTCGGAGCTGTCCATCTCGAAGTATACCCTGGCACCCCAGACCCCGTACTCGGTCACCTTACCCAGCTGCCACCGCTGGTAGTGCTTAGGGGGGTTGATTGTTGCCAGCGAGATTGCATGCTGGGTAATGTGGAGAACAACCTTGGACTCAGGTGTGGCGACTCCCGTCATGGGCACCACTTCCCAACTGTCTTTAGATTTGAGGGAGGGGGAGGGGAGAAAGAAGACATGTTTACACTTCTATGAATCGTCAATAATTCTCGTCTGGTCAGTAAGAAAGACTGAAAATAAATACATGTAAATGTAGCTATCTACAGGGCAAGTCAAAAAATCGAAACCCAAATGTCGGGACCATTGTTTAAGTGAAGTTCTGCATATAGCACTTTCAAAGTCTAGGATATGAAAGCCCAATTCATAATCTTTCTTTTAGTACAAGAATCATTCAAATCACTCGTGTACTTTTCAAGTTACGGAATTTTAAATACAACCACCGTTTTAAAGTTCTGTCCACGGGTCACAAAAAGGTAAGTGTTCTTTCAGCAAAACGAAAACAAATCACATAGGGATGTGTGTGAATTGTTTCCGTTTTGCTGAAAGAACGCACACCTTTTTTATGATTCGTGGATAGAACTTTAAAATGGTGGTTGTGTTTAAAATTCCCTAACTTGAAAAGTAAAAGAGTGATTTGAATGATTCTTGTACTAAAAGAAAGCTTAATATGAATTGCATGTGTTCTACCGTATATCATGAGGATTTGAAGAGATGAGACTCACTGCTGTGAAAGTACTTCTTGAAACCTGAGTGCCATTTGACCAAGTTTGGCATGTCGTCATGAAGCAGGATGGTGTCGGTGACCAGTAAGATGGCGAGATAGCTGACCGTCTTGCCGGGCTTCTGACCCCGTCTAGTGGAGTCTTCGAAATCGCCCCTCTCTATGCCCACAAAAGTGTCCTTGGAGATGGTGTGGGCTATCTTTAGTATCCTCTCGTTGGAATGCTTGAAGACTTTGAGTTGGAAGATGCCTGTTCGATGGAATTGAAAGTGGTCAATTTACGGTATTTTGTGACTATCCAGGTTAAAAATTAAAAGTGGCATCGCTTTGTCTTTTGGGTTGATTGAATAGTGTCATCTGCATTGTCCTGCCCTGCCCTGCCATGCTCTGCTCTGCTCTTATATACTGTGCGTTTACTTTGCTCTGCGCTGTGTCGCTTCAATTACTCCGTTTCGCTGTGTTGCCGTGCTGTGCTCTGCTTTGTAAAATGTGAACTCACGATAAAGCCTCCCTTAAATTACCTGTACTTGTGTCACCTTGGAACACCACCCATCTCTGAAAAATGGTCAAAAAGAAAAATACTTGTAGTTGAAACACAATGCATCTCAACACTAAAGTTTATAAATCCTTTTCATACCTCGTAAAATTGTCTTGATAAAGTGTCTTCGTCATCAATATTCGGATATTTATCGCATGCATTTTTCCCAGATCATGTGGGGCTATATACATAGAGTCGTAAAATATAGCTTTCCCGCATTGCAGCTATAATATTCAAGCAGAAAGTAGATCTATGACCTTGTTTACCACGGGAAAATAAACTACACAAACAGTCCAATTCAATTGATTTACCCATGCGATTGTTCTCTTGTGTAGTTTTGAAAGGAGAATATACCACTAGAAACCTTTAACCTTCAGTTGACACGCATGAGTAAACGACTCGTAAACGAACGGGGATCTCCCCATGTATTTTTCCAACCGAATTTGAGAATAGAAAATGAACAACGCCCAATACTATATGGCACTTGAATAGACGTACAAAAGCGTACAATGTATTGCCAATGAATAGGCTCGAGTTCTGTTTAATAATAAACAGTGTACTTGACGGCACCCAAATAAATACTGTGTATAGAATGCCTTGTTAGATTCTGGTATACTTTGTAGACCGTGGTTTTGGGTAGAATGGTCCGTATTTATGGTCAAACTTTCGAAGTTTTTTTAAATTTGCTAGCTTCGTTCCGAGCGACTGCAACAGTCGATTTTTCGACTTGCGTTGCGCATGTATGTATTGTCGCTCCTGTTTTGAAATGCCAAATTTTTCATGCGCTTTATATTAACTATAGGCCCTATTAAAAAAAAAAGAGTAAAGTCCGTCATACATGAGCCAAGTGGCCCATCAGGCCGGCGTATATCTCCGGTGTCAGTAGCATGAAACGACTGAGAATATTTCTACTCCCCCTGGATGGATGCTAGTCCATCGCAGGTTACTCCCCAGCTAATGCCGGTAACCATTTATACTCCTGGGTGGAGAGAGGCAAGTGGGGGTGAAGTGGCTTGCCCAAGGACACACAATTATGACCAGCAGCTGGATTTGAACCCCTGACCCTCTGATCATGAGTCACGAACCCTAACCGCTACAGGCCACACTCCCCTTCATTAACTATATTATAACCGAATTAAGTTAAAATGTAACCGCGTGAATATATAACTGTCTGTCTGAAACGGTCCTTCTATCTAGGCAAACTTCCGGTGTGTCGATGCCAGTTTTAAAGACAGTTCCAACGGAAAACAGTACGACCTACCTTTTTGCTGCCTTTCGCAGTGCGTTGCGTCAGGAAGCCGTCCTGGATACGCGTGCACCCGCCGGTACAACCCTCCTCGCCGTCGCCTGGTAATGGTATCATACCGTACGGAACCACGACTGAGCCCTTCGACAAAGCTCGGTTAACACTGGTCCAAGATCACTGGTATGGATTCGCACCAATAGTCGCAGTTACTTGAAGGTAGAAGTCTGATTTGGGAATTCGCTTGCTTATGAAGTCTTATAGTAAAGTACAAATATGTACCGGTGTACCACAACGATATTTAGGTCTACCGAAGGTAAACGTGTACTGAAACACGCAGTTATTCTGTCTCTGACGGAGCCGTATCACGAAACTATCGAACCGTTAAAATGAAAAACATCACAGACTACACGGGGTGACCTTGATTCCTGCAAAGTGCTTGCAACCGCACGGAACAAATTGTATTCATCTGCCCAAAAATAATAACGTCATGCACGTGGATTTAACAACCGCATATATTTGGGACTTTCCTAAACGGAAGTTGCAATGTAACATCCGTTTAACTTGGTAACGTAATAGCATTGAAATGAAATGTTGGGTCTCCCAAATGCAGCCCTTTTATCTGAGTGTATATATTTTTTAAAGTTTCATCTTTTGAAATTTATCAAAACAGAAGAATATTGTTGCGGTTTACCCGACCTTATGACTCAGACTAAGTTTGAACGTGTGACTAGACATGAACGGCAATATGTGCTTAACCACAGAACAATGAAATCGAAACCAAAGCGACGGAAATAAAACATCGAAATTATTGAAAATATGTAATATTAATGACTCATATCCTTTACCTGGTGTTTTTAAAATAAAGGCCTCAATATGTTGCCTGCACCACGACTTGGTCAAGAAAACATTTTGGATAAACCACAAAAGGGGGGAAATGACGTCAAGACAACACTTTGGATCTGAAGTTCAAGATCTAGAAACGCCTTCTTCAACCCAATATGAAAATAACAAGGTCACGCATTTTGGTTTTTAGTATTTAATATATTTATTTACAATACATTGCACTTAGTTTTGTTACAGACGATACCTCAGGCTATACATGCACAACTAGACAGATCATTTTCTTTCCTTTACTGAAATTTAAGAGTGTAACGTTTCCATTGTAATTCAGAATTATAATATTTTGATCGACAATAAACGTTTCCATTATAATTAAGAATTATAATACTTTGATCGACGATAAACGTTTCCATTATAATTACGAATTGTAATATTTTGTTCGATAACTTTTCCATTATAATTAAGAATTATAATATTTTGATCGACAATAAACGTTTCCATTATAATTCAGAATTATACTATTTTGTTCGATAACGTTTCCATAACGGGCGAATTTCACGGACCTACAATCTCTTTTCTAGCTTCTTTTTTTCCCACTCGTTCTATCTGGGACATGACATTGCTAGCTGGCTGTTGTTGTTGTGACCAGAAAAGGGAAAGTGCAGTCCGCATTTAAGACGGAGAGACAACAAGTGTGGATGGTTATCATTCCCTTGTGGTTTGCCCTTGTATTTTGATCGATAAACGTTTCCATTATAATTAAGGATTATAATGTTTTGATCGATAAACGTTCCATTATGGTTAAGAATTATAATGTTTTGATGGACGATAAACGTTTCCATAATTAAGCAATAGTATATTTTGATCAACAATTAAATAACCTTTAACACCCGGTCGTTAATGTTTATGATCGGTTGGGTAGCTCGTGTCAATTATAGGCATTGTTGTCTATGGCTATGGCTACGGCCGTTCACCGGATGCGCGCCGATTTGAAACCAATCGAAGTCGTAGCCACAAAATTCCCCAATTCAGACGTGGCCTTGGTCCGTAAAGCTGCTATGTATGTAGATGAAGGGTCTTTCGTCCAGCTCAGTCCAATGCATTGTGCTATTATGTAATTTTGTGTAAATTTTCAAGTGTTGACACTTTGGGTCACAGGGCCACATGAACATTCCACTAGAACTGCATAATGGCACCATGGTTACCCCGTTGCCAAGGACAGGACACATTTAATGAGCGAGAAGTTGAAAACAGGTTTCGTCAGTCCGCGTCCAAATTTAATTTGGGCGCCGTCGGTAAGACACCTGTGTATGGCAAGTGACTTTCACCGCTTCCGTAGGCGCATGCGTATACAAGCTGTAGCCATTCGAACGTACCCTTGTTTAGATCATGTGGCCTAGAATGACCATGGAGTTGGTTATCAGACCAGGATACCAGCTATTATGCCTAGTCGGTCTCTGTTTCTGCCTCCACACATTGTCTCAATCTTGTGTCTCGGTCATAAGGTTAAACAACAATCTCTCCAATCAAGACCACTGGTTCATCCGTCATTTACACTGGCCAATAAAAATCATAGCTCTTCCCCGCCGAGCAGTGAGGGCGCTATTGTCGGGAACTTCTTCTGAAGCGTTGGAGACGGAGTGTACCTCTCTAAATGGGAATACGGAGGGAAAAGTGACAAAGAAGAGTTGAGCAGTATAATCTTTAATAAGCATGATAAATAAAATGAATTTGCAAACTGTTTTCAACACTACTTTTCTCGAACCCTACAGGCGCTAGGCGCGCGCTGGTGACGGCTAATCTCCATCACAACCTCGTCCCTGGAGCCTACTTTATTTTCGACATAGCGTGGTAGTGGTTCAAAAAGTACTGAGAAGGAAACACAAATACTTCTGGGTAACTAACTCATGCCTCAGTGATCAATGCAGGTAAATTTTCGTGCAATGATGCAGAATTCGAAAATCATGGCAAAGGTTTAAAACTAATATGCAGGTGAGTTTGAGCGAACTTTGTTTGAATTTCATACCGGGAGATGGCGCCCTATCGCTGGGCAGCGGTGGGCGATCGGAGCTAAGGTCTAGTGGCGGCAAGCCGACCGGTGCCAGCACTCTGTCTAAACACAGCCGGATGCGTCTCGCGTGGGACTCCGACTCCGCCTTCATTTCGAAATCTGAAGAGGAAAGTTGAACAAAGAGATTACAACTTTCTGCCGTGTCGAATGGGAGCTCACCAAATTGTAATGGATTAGTACGATACACTGTAAAAAATAATGGGTAAAACACTGTTGGGCAATATAATTTTACCCAACATTGGTTTGAAATTACCCAATTTGGGCAAAATTTTCCAACAATTGGGAAGAATTTGCCCAAGAGTTTAACCCGTTGATATGTTGACCAACGTTGGTCTACATATCAACCCATTTTGCCCAACGTGTTTACAATGCAACTTTACCAACCTATGGTACCGACAGACAGGAAAAGTACAGCGCAGATTTTGTTCCAATTAATATCATGGTAACATAGTGAAAACAGTAAATAGGCATAATGCGTCCTTTCCTTTTTACATTTTACAATGAACGATCTCTTTTTTCCTATCTTGTTAAAATACCTGCTTCGGCACTGGACGCAACATCCACCTTAAAGTAGAATATGCCGTCCCTGGACCAATAGTCGGAGATTCTCGACAGTTCCAATCGCTTGCAGCACTTGGGTGGGTTCATGGTGACCAGGCTCAATGCATGACGGGTAACGTGAAGGGTCATCTGGAACTCGGGTGCCACGAAGCCTTTTAGTGTTTTCACCACCCAACTCTCTGAAAGATTAAGAAAACAAATGTGGCGTTTTTAGAGGTGTGGTGATTGTCGTTTCTTGTGTAGACGAAAACGGTGTCATTTTCTCTGCATGGACACACACAGGTTCCTGACGCAATGTCATCCGAAAATTGAATGTTAAGTGACGGGACCGGGAACTAATCTATATTAATGGTATTGCGGAATTGTCCAGTTCGGTGCACAGAAATCCATGAAGTCATTTGGTAATCAGTTAGATTATGCTTTACCAAATGCACCTTTCTTTTCTTTGTAATTATGCTTTACCAAATGCACCTTTCTTTTCTTTGTAAACATTGGCGCCATTTTATATGGGCTGCCACAAGCACATAAATTGAAGCCGTGGATGGCAACATATTTTTCCAAACAAAGTCCCCATAACGCCCTCAATACAAAGTAAAACGGAATGTTTAGGAATTGTGTTGTACTTGTAGTAGCTTTGTTGAAAATGTTGTATTTCCAACGACCAAATCATATTTTGGTTATCTGTAATAACTCTTCTTCATTTTTGCAGTGTTGGACCTTCCATAGTTTTGCAACCCGTGGTTGGCAAAAATGCAGTTTGACAACCAAGCGTAGAATGGTCTATAATGCAAAAACTACCCAAAATCATGATCTACAAAACAAGACACAATGTGTTTTGTGAGAATGGCCACCACTTATTTGTCAGGGGTAAATTCGGGTAGTTTTAAACTTAAATGTTAGGTATAATATATTATTATAAAAATGTGTCAAATTTCAAGCACTATGAAAATTATCATCAAAAGTGTGTGGGGGGGGTAGTGATCATGCATGATCGTACCATTGCTAAAGTACGACTTGACCACAGTGTCCCAGGACCGCAGCTCCATGCCGATGCCGCCCTGGTCCCACATCGCAGGTTCTTGAAACACCACGGTGTCAGTGACCAGGATGACGGCCCAGTAGGCTGACTTCTCGCGCTTCTTCTTGGGCTTCTGGAGCGCGCCTCGCTCGGTGCCCACCAGCGTCTCCTTGGTCAGGGTGTAGGAGCTCTTGAGGAGCTTCTCCTTGTCGTTCTTGTAGATTTTCATCTGGAAGAGACCTAGAGGAAGGCATTGGTACTATTCAATGTTTGTTTTCAATTTAAAGAGGCGCTGAAATGAATTTCTAATAGGTGTTGCAATATTGTGCAGGAAACGCAAATCACTGTGGGTAGATTACCGTTATCATCAAATCACTTGCATTCTGTGGGCATGCATCTTGCATTGTGTTGAACCCGGTCACTTTAATACTGAATCAGTGTGATGACATCTAATAATATTGACTGGCAATGACGTCATCACGTCCATGCACCCTGGGGGACTTTAAGTGACCACAAGAGGGTCCTATTTCCCGAGGCCGAAGCTAAGGGAAATATGACCATCTTGTGACCTCATTACCAGTCAAATTGTGTATAGAGACTTGCAGTGCCCCAAGAGAAGGCGCTTTTGAAAACTTTTTCAAATTTACCCATGGGCCCATGGGCGTCAATCGGTGGGGGACCGGGGGACAAGTCAACCCCACTTTTTAAAGTTGGGGGTATCATAATTATCTTTAGCTCAAAATAGCTGATTCAATGACTCCAAACTCGAAAATGATGTTTAAATGATGATCATTTGCTAAAACAAAATTGGTCACAGTGGTCAGAAATTGCCTCAGTTCGCACCTCAGAGCATCTAGAATCAAAGCCCACGCCGTTAGGCTTCGCACTTCGCGCTCGCATTATAGTTTTGATCAAGGTATACCCCCCCCCCCTCTTTTGAAAAGCGATTGACGCCCTTGCCCATGTCAGCTTGTGATGACACCCCAAATAAGAAAAGGTTGGTGTTTACGATCGACGAGACAGCGTCCTTACATGAACTGCTATGATGCCGAACCAGATAAATATTAAGCAAACAACAGTTACAGATTGCCATGGTGAATGATGATCAAATAAATCATAACTACAACAGGGAGTGCATGAAAAAAAAATTGCCCATAAAAAAATTGTGCATGAAGAATGTGGGATGGACCGTGACACGAACTTTTGAATCTATTACAAGAACCAGATCTTACCGGATTGTTGATTCCCTTGAAATACCACCCATCTCTGAGAAAAGAAAAAATCCATGTGGGAGAATAAAAACAAATCACTGACCAGTGGAGCGTTGTTCACTTTCATTTTGAAAACTGAATGCTACCTGATCCGGGAGCTAACAAGTCTGATAAATTTCGGGTTATGGAGTGTGCATGCCATCTCCCTCGAGTGTCTTGACACGTAAAAAAATATTATTGTAAAACAGAACCAAACAAACAAATTCAGTATTTGTAAAACATCAATATGAAAACATCCAAAGTCTGGCCCTGTGCCCCAACCCACATCCTGCATCTTGTTGTCCCCTCTCACAAATGAACACGATATTCAAGAGTTCGTCCCAGTCACGCGAACGTGTTTTCGTTCGTTATCTTGGCCCTGCGTATACGTACACCAACCCCATATGGAACGATAATGTTACACATGCAAAATGTTACACAATGAATATGAACTCTGTGCAGAAACATTGCCGACATTTTTCAACCCGATCAGATCATTACGCTCATTGTGTGTCTCAACCATTTTGGAAAACATAGTCACTGACTCAGGCTAGGAAGACCGTTCGCCTTGGTTGCTAGCGTTCGCAAACGTTGGTTGCAAACAGTCGGTCCCACTCGCGCAAACGTTGACAAACATTCGCATAAGTTCGCGTTAAGTGCAACGCACCCGGCCCAGTGTATTGTTAATACCTTTCTGACTTTGCCGTTGTCCAGGTTGAGTTGGTCTAGATAGCCTGTCCTCAATCTCGTGCATTCATCCGATGGGTCCATATCGGGGACTGGGTCGCCAAAGGCTGCCATACTAGCGGGAAAATACAAAGGAGAATATTTCAAACACATCCAAAGGAAATTCGCTTTGTCTTCATGTGAAAATACGGACACTAGTAGGAACATTTGCAATTGACCAGTCACCAGACACGTATCTATACCTATACCAGAAAATATTTGCTCAAAGTGAGGATACGATCGGTGGGTTATCATTTGAGAGAAAAAAATCATTTGTTGGTTTTCTTTACCTTCGTTAGCAAGTTAGATGTTCTGCATCCTTCTTAAGATTTTGAATGTTGTTTTTACATGTTCACAGAGTGCAAGAAACTACCAGATAAAGCAGTATGTATAGGACTTACTGCATGGGTCCTGTTAAATGTATATCTGGACGGTTGTATCGAAATAGAGGCCATGGCAGCAATGGGAACTTTCGGCCAGTTGAAATTGTTCTTTTGTAGTAACGGCGTAGAGAGTCTCTCTTTTGTTTTACAGTGCAGCCTCGGTTTGATATTGCGATTCCGCATAAAGAGCCCGAGTAGTTGAGATATAGGTTGACTGTTGACTGCTGAGGTGACCCGGTGTCATATATGAAAACCCGACTCCTATGAAAATCGGACCCCTTTTCCCTATTATTGGTTAATCCCTCGCACGTGACAGGTCGCTCTCCCCCATATGATCCTAAAAATTGAATTTTGCAATCTGGACTAAAATGTTGAAAGCTGTATCAGAAATACCACATCAAATCTTGCTTTCCTCTAGTATACCCGTTCCGTCCGCATGTCCCGTTTCCGAACGGAGAAAGTTTTTTTTTTAAGCTTATGCGGTGACATTTCGAACAACCACCACGGTCAACACGTTCCATTCGGCGTTTTGCCATTCAAGGCTTCGATCCGTTGCTCGTGGTTTAATCTCCGTCTATTAATGTACTCAATGTGGCAGGTGTTTCAGCGCGCCAATGCCGACCTGCCCCACTTAAAGTGGCTATATATATTTTTTAATAAATCCGTATTTGTGCACTTATCGCCCTACTTGTGTTTGGACCCATGATATAATATAAACCATCGATGAATGTTTTTTTGCAATTTTGCGGGTAGGCCAAGGCCTATAGGCTAGGCCTACTTGTATTTTTTTTCCACGCGTATAAGCCGTTGCTATACTACGACATATTGTGTTCAAGATTCCTAGCGTTCTGCGTATTGAGTTACTTTGCTATGACCAGACGGAGCCCGACAGCGCCGGCTTGCGTTCTCGGGTCACCAGACGAACCCGTGGCCCGTTTTTGCATTATTATGAATTGTGGCTTCATAGCGCGATCCTACAATGACTCATGATTTCGCGTTTCTTATGTGGAAATGCACTGAATGAGACTGCAGGTGACTAACATTATGTCTCGTCGCAACAGCTAATGCGCAACTTGTATGGGTAATCGGGTGTTGTATGTACATGTATCTGTTTAGTATAGTCCTGCAGATGTATCAATTTATGATTTCTATACAGCTTTAGCTTTAATTGTTTGAGATTCTTCGTACATATTCTATACGACCACATTACCCGAAATTATTTAGCACCGGCCGACAGCTCAAGAATTTCAATTTGTACGTCATGATTCATGGCACACCATCTCACACTTTTTAAAGTGGCCAGACTTGACTTTAAATTACATATATTTTTTAAATATTAAGTCGTGTTCTTTACTGACGTCATTTAAAAGTTTAATATGCATTCAGGGTGATGGGTCCACCCACAGATGGTCCACTTGCGTTCATCGGCCTCGTTTAAAGCTTCTTCTGGAATAGGGTGTATAATGGGAGTAATCTCTACGGTGAAATACAGGGTGGGATAAGGAAACCCAAATGTCACACACATTCCTTTGTGAATTGTTTTCGTTTTTGCTGAAAGAGCTCTTACCATTTTTGTGATCCGTGGACAGAACCTTAAAACTATGTGTTTGTGTATAAAATTCCGTATAACTTGAAAAGTATATATGAGTGTTTTGAATGATTCTTGTACTAAAAAAAAGCATATTAGTTGGGCTCTCATATCCTAGATTTTGAAAGTGCTACATGCAGAACTTCATTAAATAATTGGTCCTGCCGTTTGGGTTTCCTTTTTTTTTTAATCACCCTATAGAGTTTGATTGAATGATTGAAGTCGAAAATTCAATTGATCTTTGTGTTTTCTGAAAGTGACAGAAATTCCTTTCACTTCTTCAAGTTCTAACGGCGGAGACCATTAACTCAATAGAAATCCTCCTTTATTCCCATATGAAAAACGTCTCGTGTGGAGCATTATTTGTGCGGATGATTTCCAAAAGACATCGCAACAGGCGCTCTCACTTAACTTAGAGGGATGTCTCCTAAGACGTTTCACTGCGACAGAAACACAAAAAGGAATTTGGTGCCTTAAGGTAAATATGAAAATAACTCTCGTCGTGTGGGAAATTTCAGCTTTGTAAATGGACTACTGAACGCTTGGGATATACGCTGAAGGCGGTCACAGGTTGTTGAAAAGACATTTGGGTTCTGAACACTAATGGAAAACGTATCTTGTGCTGACAGTGTGCGTACCTTTACCCGCTTATGGAAAGAATTATTTACTGAGACAAATTCCAGCATCTAATGCAATAAACTATTTATAAATGAAAAAAAAATACCGCAATTCCTTAGCAATTTTGTAAGACGCTGACATTTTCTCATAAATATTTATGTGAAATTGTGTGCCCCATTTATTCTCCATCACGCTTGATTGTTGATTTTGCATTTTCACACGCAATGCATACAATTTAATGAGAAATGGCATCGTTATGATTGTCTGGAGAGCGGAGCATGCATGCAAGGCATTTCGCGCGTGTGTGTACACTGACTGAACGTTGATAAGATGTTGCCGCCCGTAGTCAAGGAATAATCATTATTCTCATACATAATTTCCACGCAAGGCGACAGGTTTAGCGCTCTATTTAACACGCATGGTTTCAGCTTGCTTGTCACGAGTCGTGAGATACTAATGCCCGGTCTACTGGGAGATGATGGAACACGTTATTGCTTAGGTACATAGCCGTTAAGTTCCACATATCAAAACATGCATGGATTGAATGGGCTCTCGTGTATTTTCGAGTATTTCTTTGATATGAGGAATTGTTGGGTTTACTCATTTAACAATTAACAATAATCCGTTTTTGGCAAGAACACATACGAAGGCATAGGGGACGTAACGCACAACATTTTATATGCAATATCACTTCTTAACTGTTAAAACATGACCAGTTTCATAATTCTGTTTTTCAAACTCGCCATACCTTTATTAGAATTGTTAATAGAATAGCGTTCAGTTGTACCGTAGATTGATCAAGTTCAGCAGCTATCTTAATACAGTGTTCTGTTATGTTTATTCATTAACAATGAATTCGCAAGATGTCCGAGTGCTCATGCGTATCACTGTTGAACAAAAACACACACCACCTCCAAGACGGCTGCAATGCAAGCGATCTATATAAAAATGGGCTTTGGTTTTATATTTTACCCCTTGCCACATCTTGTTTCAATAACAATATGTACCTTACAATTGCTCCGTGTATACTTGAATCTCCCCGATTAATGTTCCCGCTGATAGTAAGCCTAGTTCACCCATGGAGCTATAAACACAGCTCCATGGTTCACCTTACCTTTCCTTGTCGTCTGCAAACTCACTTATTTCCCGCTTGAAATGACTGCATGGTCCTCATTTATATGGACGGCTGGGAGTGACTCGCAGACCGCACATCATGCATAAAAATCATCAAGCTAGTAGGATACAACAAGTAGGTGTACCATGGAGCTATGGCCCGAGTGTTGAGAGTTCCATGCTATCGCCTCTAACAACGTTAGTCGTCATACATCAATTGCTAGACTTGTTCCAGTCTCTGAAAGCTATTCCTAATGCTGCTTAGCAAAATACCTAAGTGCACAATTTATTTTGTTATGTCAAAAGATATAGCAAAATAGACAGATACCTCAAGGGATAAATATAGCATTTCCGTAATATTTTCGATAACTGAACTTTCGGATTGGATATTTTTTGAATAGCTAGACACGACGTGCACAAGTTTAGTCTAAACTGGTGATGCGTGCGCTCGTACGTATACGTCTCCGCACGGAGATGCATTAGCAACGAATGCAAGTGGGTGCGGATGCAGAGAATCATCATAATGACGAACACAGCTGCTTACTATAGCAGATGGATTTTCAAGCCAATTTTATCAATAGCTGATCTGAATCGTCCCTCGATGCCATTATAATCTGAATCCTATAAACTAGGACGGGGTATCTGCTTAAAGTAGTATTAGTGTATACTCTTCTTTTCTTGAAGAAGCACCCTATCAATCATGCAAGATTACTCATTATCTAAAGAAGTAGGACGCATCTTATACAAGACGTTAATAATGTATTACCGTGGTTGTATAGGACTTGTAAGCCTGACAGATATAGATCTGAAATAGATCTCGGAAACGATATGGCACACGTACATTTTTTATGCTCAATAGTTCCTATTGACCATAATATATCGCGGTCGAATATTTTGTTTTTGCATTGTACAAACATGCGTGAAGTGTCTTTAAAAAAAAATTGTAACTTCTAATAAAAAGTGGCATTATTTATTACAACTTTTTCACATCCTATAAAGCTCTTGAAGAGGTGGATCTGTTGTCGTATTTGATCAGGTTTAATTGCAATCATGACGTCGTTTTTAAGCATCCACTTAATAAATCCCCGCTGATCATTTAAATTTTTTTACAACCTGTAGCTGTGGAACTATTATTCTCAGTTTGTAGGTTCATCAACTTCTCTACTTTTCTTATGGACTTTTATAAAATAAAAAAAAATTTAATTAAACAAAAACAGTCTTAATCCAGTAGCTGTGTCCGGGTGATATCCAATTAAATTATTATTATTATTATTGGTTTATTCAAATTGAACTTGTAGCCAAAGGCTAAATTGCATCAATTTTTACAATGAAAAAAAAGACAGGGTAAAATTCAGGGTAAAAGACAGGGTAACATTCCATAACAAAATTGAAATACGTCCTCAGAAAAATAAACATGTTATACACATACACAAGACACCACAAGTTACTAACAACAATAAAATATATTAAGATAAATACAAGAGCAAACAACACTACACAATATCAAAACTCACCACAAAAATATATATCTAAAACAAACACCCCCCTCCCCTTAGAAAAGTGGATGGTTGCTAAAATACAACTTAATAAAAAAACAACACCCGAAATTGCACTTTGGAATATGACTAAACCATTGTAGGTGGTTCCTGCCTACAATGATTGAAGAAAAGTGTCTTTCTTACGGACACGATAGTGTGTGATTGTCTTTATTCGTACTAGGTACGAGATGGGGGGGATGAAAAGACTGCCTCAGACAATATGACTAAAGTGATCCATCGGCTATAGTCTAAGTCTTGCAACATTTGCATTTATTGAGAATACTTAAAGATGTCTTCCCCATGCTATTTTAGACTTTCAGTCCGAAAAATAGATTTATTTTCTAAATTGCTATTTTTTTTTCCAGCAATACAAAAGTTATTCTCTTTGGAATGAGACATCGACCGAACAAAGAATCGGCGATGTTTAATTATGGAATTATTACTTTATTACATTTTCGAATCATCGGCTGCCAGACAATGAGGCCCCGTTCTCACGGGGGAGGCTGGTTCCCGTCACACAATCAGTATCGATCATGTACATGGGCGTCGCCAGGAAGGGGCAAGGGGGGGGGGCGCTTCCCCTGGGCCCCGAAAAAACAGTCAAAAAAAAAAAAAGAGGTGTGAGGTCATATTGCTATTAATGGGGGTGGGGTGGGTAGATGTCCCCCGCCCACCCTCGAAAAAAAATGATAAATTGAGAATATGCTACAGAAAGTACAAAGATTGTCAGGGGAAATGTGCTTGCCCCCCCCCCCCCCCCCCCCCACCCACCCGGCCACCTAGAAAAAACCTGGCGACGCCCATGATAATGTACGGACCGGGGACCGGGAGCCAGTCTGCTTGCATACGCAAAGTGGATCTGTTTGCCTAAAACATTTTTTTTTACCTAGATGTTTGCTGACGTCCAAAATAGGAAAACAAGAGGGGAAACATTTAGACTGAACGGGGAACACAACTTCAATTATTCACGCACTACATACTGCGAGTGCTCCCTAAGATCTCACGTACACCGGAAACACGTCACGGGCCATGCATCTCCCGACGGAGGAAATTCGGTTCCTGCGGCCTGGCTGAATCATAGTCTATATCCTGTCATAAGTAGAAACATTCATGTTCTGATTAAAAGTGATGCCATAGGTGAAATGACAGCGATATGAAATATGCACATTACATGTATATTTGTCGGATTAACAAAGATAAAAATCAGTAATTTACGATGAACTTTTGAAATAAAATATAGTGCGAAGCTATATAGCTACGGTCGCATTTTAGAATTATTTTATCAATAGGTCTATTATTTGTGAAACTAAGGCGAGTTATATAGATTTTTTACTCATCACGTAGGCATAGGCTATAGGTTCGTTGCTTGTCTTGTAAGAAAACTAAATTGGTAGACAAGGGGGCTTTACGAAAACATAAGTGGTCATCATTTGGGCCAAATTTCGCACACTTGGTTTCAATTTTTTGAATACCATTTTGCAAATTTAGGCCTAAAATATATCTTGCACTGTTTTCGTAAAACGCACATTAGTACTTTTTAAAATATTGCTGGGTGAACATTTCTCGAAAAGTCAATGGTCAGCCCACCAAAAATTTTAAAGAAAAAGATGACAAGTTGATCATCATTTTCTGTGCAACCTGAACACCTGTGAGAGTTTTGAGTATTTTTAAAAGAGTGTTGAAGTATTGGGACTTATCACTAGTGTCTATGGGACTGAATTGCTTTGACCACTTGGTGGCGCTCTTCATGAAACTACCTTTGCTATGTCACAATCGAATGCAATCGTCGACGGTCATGTAACACTTTAAGCACCGTGTTTTCAGCTTTTTCAGAACTCGTGGTGAAAGCGAGATCACGAGCATCATGAAAATAAGGTTTGGGACCTGAATATCATTAAGTTAAAAATAAGAAGGAATATCTTCCTTAGTTAGGATATTGTCGGAAATAAATATGTGTCTGCCGGTCGACCACTCGGTTCCACGTTCCAACATGTCTGCATAGGCCTACTCCGCCTAGTTCCTTTTGTCATGTTTGTACCATGGACGAAGCTTTCTCCATGTTTATAAATTGTACAAAGCCTGAAATAACTAGTGTGCACAAACCCTATGAGACTGGTCTGAAATATTCCCAGTGTTTTCTCAGTAAATGCTTCAAAATTTTCCCTGGTAAATTTGACTTTTTAGGACATGTTATCGCTTTCTGATGGCTGATGATAGGTCACTGCATGCAGGGGAAAGTTAGTGATGTCCATATATGGAATTCTTCCCAAAGTGGAAATCTACTAGGTGCTGTGAGCGTGAATTTTATTTTACATTCAATTTTCTAACAAAATAAAAAAATGTACCGGTAGGCCTACTCATTCTGAAATACATTTTTCATGTTCTTTAATTATTGGTAAAGAGGATCATTGAAACTCTACGTTATCAACCAGCTTTTCTTGTGTTCCATTATTGAACACTTAGATTTCAGATAGATTTTAGATACATTTTTAGATTTTGTTCAACAAGATTCTAAAGGCCTGTTGGCTGTTGTACAACACACAACTGAAACATGCGTAGGCTAATTAATTTGAGTTAAATACATGGTCACAATTGCACAATCATCTGGTCATATTAAATGACATATTAGCCTAACATATCTTCTTCATATATTCTTCTGCCTTTGACAGACACTGATGAAAGATATTGAGACTTGGTTCGTGGTTCCCATAGCTGATAACATTTCTTGTTGTCTACATCGGCAAGTATGGCTTCATCATCTCCAGTAGCAGCTGAAGAAAGCGGCAGCACGTGTACCAATAAGACATCACACGTTGCTTCCAGTAGTGCAGAGATGGACCAGTCCTGCAGCAGGCAAGGTGAAGTACATGTACAGTATACTAATAAATGAACTACCAAGTTGTATGCCCAAAATGTGGGCGATTATACTGCTGCATTGGTTAAGTCTTGGCAGTCATATCTTGGCGATCGTGTAGTGTAGGGAACAAAATGCACTTCAAGATTATTAGACTGACCAAACTAGTTGGCGATGTTACGCCCCAACTATCGCATTGGTCCCAACTATAGTTGGGCCTGTCCCAACTGTAGTTCCACAGTTGGGCTGGCCCAACTATAGTTAGGCCTGTCCCAACTATAGTTGGGACGGTCCCAACTGTAAGTTCCACTGTTGGGCTGGCCCATCTATAGTTGGGCCACTCCGATCCTTTTATTTTGCGGTGTCCCAACTATAGTTTACATTGATGTACAACTATAAAACGTTCCCTACAACTCTGATACACGTCTGACTTTACTGGGGACCACTGAAATTAGCTATTGATGGGGCGAATCTATAGTTGGGCCACCCCAATCTTTTTATTTTGCGGTTCCAACTATAGTGTACATTGTTGTACGATTATAAAACATCCCGTACAACTCTAATACACATCTGACTTTACTTTGGACCAATGAAATAATCTGGGTGGGGACCATCTGTAGTTGGGCCACCGCAATATTTTTATTTGGCGGTCCCAACTATAGTTTACATTGATGTACGACTATAAAACATTCCCTACAGCTCTGTTACATGTCCGACTTTACTTGGGACCTTTGACATTAGCTATGGGTGGGGCCCATCTATAGTTGGCCGGCCATGGCAATCTTTGAATTTTGCAAAATGTTGCTGGACAATAAAACCCAGCAGCTGGACAACTCATCCAACTAGGCAGTACCACGTGACTGGCCAGCCTTGCGGCATGCATGCACGACGAATACACGGTTCCAGCGCCGCGGAACATTTAATCCAACAAGATCTATCAAGCATGAAGCATCCGGCGCAACTCCAGTCCTAACTAATGCGATTGTTGGGGCGTAACAGCGACATTCTCAATGAACAGGTATGTCATAGAAAGAGGGCAGGGTTTTGATTTTTTGAGGGAAATTTGGGGGTAAAATGACGATGACAGTGCTACGACAACACGCAACCTGAAAATAAAGATGGCGAAACACTGCCATGACTGCGGGCGATGTACCATGAGCACGCACGGCACGCTGAATCGCAAGGCACAAACCGCGCAGGAAAATCGTGAATTCTACCCCAAGAAACTGTTCAAAATTGCAAAACAGGTGTCATTCGAAGTCTGCTTTTTATTTTAAAGGTGATTTTTGAGCAATAAAAAAAACATTTTTTGACTCTAATTTGATCAAAACAAAACAGGGGCCCTACACTACATGATCGCCCCCTTTTTCCCCAAGATAGCTGATTTTCCAAGACGATCGTCGATGGATGATAGATTCCATTTTCTTAACTCTTCTGCTGATACACAATTGTGTCCAAAAGAGCCGTCTCCCTTTCTACATTGCTACAATTTTGTTGGAAACAAATAAAAAGACAGTATACTGACCAAATTTGCAAATAAAAATATTGCAAATGTATGAATTTAAAAAAAAAACAAAGGAGGCGGACGGGAAAAGGGAAGTGGGCGGGAAGGAGAAACTGCTTTATTTTTGTATTTGGCCTTAAGTAACTTTGAGACCTAACGATGCCAAAGTTCATGAAATTATTATCAGTGATTTTCCTTTTGTATTAGCTTTCACAGGCTGGTGGGCTGCAGTTCTGTGTTCTTTAGTTTGAATCTGTGGCTTCCTGAGATAAGAAATTAGGACTATGAACCGTGCCACGCCTATTCAAATTAACTGTGATTATATTACTTTCATAACTTTTACATCTTTCAGATATTGGTCTACCAGCACATGTACGAAATGGTTTTGACCAAAGGGAACAAGAAGAGGAACCTGTGCAGAAAATGGACACCGTTGACCAGCCCGGTGTTCCAGATGTTTTGACCCCAACTGCAAGCTCAACGATCCTAGCGCCAACTACAAGTGCCTCAAGTACAATGGTTTCTGCTGAAAAAATGCAGACACCCAAGACTGCCACTAATGATAGACTGTCAACTTCTGATCACGAGACGCCAACTGCAAGCTCGTTAATCCGAGTACCAACTACAAGCCCCTCAAGTAAAACCCCATCCGGTGAGAAAGCACGGGCAGTCAAAACAGTCAGTGACAAACTATCAACTTCTGAACACGCAAGGCCAACTGCAAGCTCGTGGACAAAACACCCCGCTGGTGAAAGCAGTCGCGTGATTGCATCTGGAAGCCGCGACATGCCGTCGACAAGCAAGAAGGACATCTTCAGCGTGGACACCAGCCTGATCCCGTCGGTGCCCGGCCAGCTGCAAGCCACGGAGCTTCAGGGTCTGGAGGGGGTCAGCGTCTTCAACCAGGAGGAGTTTGAGAGAGGGGTCATGGAGCAAGTGGACCAGGCCATCACGGTCCGACAGAAGGCCGTGGACCGGGAGAGGGCTGAGAAGGATCTGGACAGGGTGCTGACCGATATACGGTAGGATTTTTTTGTTTTTGTCGTCCATGTATTTAAAAAGTTCATTTTGTTAACTCTAATCCTGACAGATATTTTAAAATCTATTTCGAGATTTTAAAGACCTATGGAGGATTGAGGAGGATTTCTAACGTCAACCTAGCCACTATTGCTTTTTACTCGGGTCTTGGTGCTGCTTGAAAGTTTACATATGAAAGTGCCATTGGGCTGCTACAGGAAGACTCCTCGCAACGTTTTGTTCTGTAGTTGAGCAGCAATTTGTATATGATTACTGTTTTATATAACATTACTTTGTTACAAGTAATCTACATCGAAGATCTACATGTTCATGTGTCAAAGCTCCACCTTTTAACCCCTTGACGCCGGTATTGTTCGGCCACGGACAGCTGCACATTGTCTATGAATGGATGCGCTATGCAGCAGGAATGCAGCAATAGCAGTCCCCCGGCTTATTGGGTTTTATCTGCGTCTAGAGTCGTCAGCCGGCGTTAACCCTAACACCCTAGGCCTTTTTGCTAGGATATAGCCTCAATCCTGCAAAATCCTCCAATTGGCCTCGTGGAAAAATGGCATATAGCCTCAATCCTTCAAATTCCTCCATTATTTCTTGAATATGGTCTGTGGAGGGGTGACCACTGCCTGAATCCTGCAAAATCCTGCGGCAGTGACTGTCAATACATGTATGTTCAGACTTGGCCAGAGACATCCTGGAGCAGTACGGAGGATTTCAAGCATAATCCAAGCCTGTATTTATGCATGGCTGAGTAAAAACAATACAAGGTCCGGCCCAAGACCTTGGCAAAGTGCATCCTGCAAAATTAATAACACACTTTTGCCATGAAAACCTCAATCCTCCAAATTCCTCCACTTTGGCAAAGAGGAATTTGAAGAATTCAGGTCAGCTAGGGTTAAGGAGTTAATCATAAAATTTAATACATATTTTTTATGACTTGATAAATCATATAGTTACCTAACTATTTGATTTATCAAGTGTACCAATTGAAAACACACTAGGAACTCTGCTTGTCCCCAATGAGAATGCTCCATTTTGCAACAAAGCATTCCGAAAGAAACAGAAGAATTCCAAATGAAACAATCTTAGTGAAACTCCTGGGCACGTTTTGAAGCCTTTTTCTGTTCTCCTTTCTTAACGTACAGTTCATGCAAGAAGGAACTGGGCCACCTGGATAGGGCAATTGCCCTTGCAAACGCTAAGTCCTTGACGTCTCCAGTAACGTTTGCTCAGAAGGAGGTACAGAGGAACATCATATCCATGCGCACAAAGAGAGACAACAAGGTACATGTAGATCAAAACGAGTCATGCATTTGCACATACAGGGTGTTGCAAAAAGAAGGAAACCTACTTTTGACAGCAATTTTCACCTACTTGTTCAGCATTTTTCAAGGATTCAAATTCAATGATATTAAAATATTGATCTTTAAACATAAGTGACGAAAATGTGATTGCAATTTTATGCATATTTTGTCTCTGAGATGTGGTAGTTTAAAATTTCACGTGCCAAACCTGTTTGTCCATGGACAGCTTTATTCCATCCACTTGACTGAGCTCCGGATTATAATTTGAAGACAATAAACACTATACTAGACTTACATGTGGACAACAGTGATTTTGTGACTCAAAGTAGCATGATAAGACTATTGCGATTTTTCAAAGATTTTTTTTCAAGATGTATGATTAAAGAACTATACTTTATTATTAAAAAAAATATGGCTCAAATAAGTTAAGTAAGTAGGGTAACATTCCTTTCATCAGAGAGTTTACTAATTTTTGCATCACCCTGTAAAAGAATAAATGTGCTTGGAGTATCTGTTCAATTTGGTTATTCTGAAACACTTTTGACCAAGTTCATACTTGTCCAAAACCACGTTCGAAGTGGACTAAATTTCGTAAAAAGTTCAGGTGAGTGATTGTTAACATTCCATTGTGGTTATACTAACGTACATCCGCACTTGGATTAATTTCGGTCTGGTGAAAGTCATTTGTTTGTACGTAAACTTTACCAGATTCGCATTGGGACGTCCTGCTCTTTACCGTTAACTTAGCACTGGACGTGGTTGTGGAAAGAGCGCCAAATAATGTCGCAGAACACAGCAAAAATACGGTAGAATCTCATGTAGGCCTTGGCATGTGAATTACAGAGGCCAATTTAGGCGACTCACATGGAAGTCTCGTGATCATAACGTTAGTTAAATTACAAAGCAGTGGAACTTTTCAGTAATGTAAAACTAACAATGCTATTCTTCCCTGGCCCTGTGAAACCAACTGCTGCAGACCGTAAAACTTAAAATCGATGGTTGACAGTTGACAATTTGGGAAGTTTACCGGCTGTCTGTCCACACTGAAATAATTTAGTTAAGTTGAAAACAGTCTCTGGGAAGTTTACAACAATCTCCATTAGTTTAACCCCAAAAAAGTCCAATGCGATCATGGCTATTGTCAGGTCATTTTGACTTGCTGAACAAGTTCAGGGCTTTAGTTACCCAGACTGTGTTCAAGTGCCTGCCGGAAACAAGAATTGGAACTGGAGTTGACTCTTAAACTGCACTAGGATATGAGATTGGAGCTCTCGTATACATCTGAATCAACTCAGAACCTGTCACTTGTTTATTGAAATCCCTGCCTAGGCAAAGCAGCTGAAGACACTGCGTGCTCGTCAGCGATCACTGCTTGCCAAGCTGAGCGGTTCAGACGTTGCTCCGCAGGTCTCAGAAGATGACGGAGGTGAGGAAGATGGTCTATCCGTTTCACTTTACACCTAAAGATACCACACCAACTTACCCGCAACTTGTACTTTTACTAGTTATTCCACAAGCACATGCAGTGCAGAGCTCCCAACATGTACGATTTTGACGTACTTTTTACAGTTTTGCACCCATTTTACGCTTCTAGGATTTTGTTCTTCAAATTGACAATTTTTGGCAACTGATGGAAGCAATGACATTGACGATATAGTCCAATGCCATCAATCCACTGCCTTGAAGATATTTTAGGCTCTCGATCAAGATATTGCAAGGCGAAATATCAAATGGACAAGCTGTGTATCATTCGGCGCTGATAATGCCAGTGTGATGTTTGGAATTTTTTACTACCTTTTTGTTTAAATGGTGACATGCCGAACAATAAATAGCGGCTCAATGAAAAGTACTCTTTCTGAAATCTGAATGTTGGGAGCTGTGGCAGTGCATCTGTGTTCCATATGCCAGGAGAATGAAAGTCCAGTATGGTTTAGGTTTTCACCTGTAGGTTTATTGTCAGAAATCAAGCTAAATAATCACAGTGCTTGAATATTTTGATCCTTCGTTCCATAGATGATGAAGAAAGGAATGTAGAAACATACCAGCATTTTCTGTGCAGCAGTCCATCCTCTGACGGTATTCCATCCATTGCGCCGGAGGAGACGGAGCAAGAACGTCTGATCCGACTCGGCGAGATGACCCCCTTCGGATCAACGGTCCAATCAAAGGCCTCGACAAGCAAGGCGACCACATCAACGGCGAAACCCGCCCCAAGGCCTATGACTGACTTTGAGAAGTTTATGGTGCAGAAAACCGAGGAGGACATGACAAGACGCAAGAAGGTCGTGGTGCGGAAAAAGACGCCCATCAAATCCAAACCGGAATCCGTCGTGCCGACGAGCTCAGAGAAGAAAACTCAAGCAGGGCAATCAAGTGGAAAGATGTTTTCATCCAAGACCAAAGCGTCCAGCAAAACTGAAGGGAAAAAAGTTAAGGAAAAATCTAGGAAGCACAAACCGGAAGTCGCCAAGAAGAAATCCGTGAAGGACTCCAGCCAGAGGAAGGAGGGAGCCGCAAGTGACTCGTCGGACGATGGTACGTATTTCGTCTACAAGCCCGTCCGAAGCGAGTCCTCAAGCTACCCGAAGGCTCACAAGAGACGGAGAAAGGCCAGGGACCTGCGTCCTCACTGGGGGAGCGACGAAGAAATGAGCGACTACTGCGAGGACAGCGCGGGAAGTGACGAGGATTACACGCCGGGGTTTGACGACTTCTCACAGCCATCGGACGAAGGTACAGTATTGTGTACTTCATCAGACTATTCGCTTGTGCATCAGTGCATACACTGGAGCTCTCTTGTGTTCTTCAGACAGTAATGTAGATTTCATGCTGGAAAATTTTGAAGTAAAGGATTTGAAAATTACTAAAAGTAGAAAAATGTAGTCACTTAATCATTCAGCAGATACATGTATGTATGTAAGAGTTTAATTACGGAAAAGTATCGTAATGTCACATTAGCAGTGTTTGCCTGATAGTTTTTCATTTATACCTGAACATTCCATATTCTACTTTCCATTTAACTCAGCATGCAGGTTATAGCTGAAGTGAACCCTAAGCCGTATCCTTTGAGTGATCCCCGTTTGCTAATTCCCAGGTCTTTGGGCGTGATCCCTGGCTACATTGCACATACAATTTTTGGCTTCTGACTAGCACCCCTTGAACAAAGACATTGACAAAATGGGGAACCTGCGCCAGCATAATGCTGGATGGCACAGTTGGTTGAGCACCGAAAAGGCAATACAGAGGTCGCAGATTCAAACCCCACTCCAGCCAAGTTCTTTGTTGGACTTTCAAAAATTATTACAATGCACATGGTCATCTCCCTTTGTGGTGTACTTGAGCAGGGTAAGGCCAAAAAAAAAAAATTCGGTCTCTGGTCAGACCAAAGTTCCGGAATTGACGCGGCCACGTGGATTTTGCTTTGTTGGTGTCCTCATGTACATTGGTGTCCTCCATAATTTGCCTTGGTGCTTTCGATCATTTGCCTTGGTGCAATTTCCCATTCCTTGGTGCTCTTTGGTAAAAAAAAATTGAGGAGGTGCGGAAATAGAGGTGCGGAACATTTTGGGAAAAAAAAAAGATCGACGCGCATGTTTAAAATCGACGCGTGTGCTGACCAGAGACCGACTAATTTTTTTTTTGGCCTAATAATGATGTAGTGCCTTCAGCACCAATAACGGTGGATGCGTGCACTTTATAAATACCCATTATTATTATTACTATTACTTGTTGTTTTTTAAATAAAAAAATGCAAGTAATGTCAATAACTTCCAAAACTGGATGGTGACATTTTTCTGACCATCTTTGACTGCATTAAGGACTAAAAATTGTTCAAAAACAAACAGAATTGTACCATGATATCTCTCTTCCTTTTGCTTGATTCACACGTTGCACTGGTACTTGGGGTGTTCGGGTAATGGTTAAAAAAAATATCACAAACTAGCGAACACGGCCAGCACAACAGGACCAGTTAATAGATTATGTGTGCTATCCATACCAGTGAACGCCCAAATCACATCACAGAAAAGCTCGCCATTCCTTGAAATAAGTTTCAGGCATGTCTGAATGCCTTGATTGTAACAACACTTCATTCCCGTATCGCTCAGATGATGAATACAGCTCCCCACTCCAGAAGAAGGCCAATAACCGCGGCCGTAAGCCCAAGGTATCTACGGAGGATTTTGAGGACGGCACTATTGCCTGTCTGGATGATCTGAAGAGAGCATACGGTGTCAATGTCAAACGCTCCAGCAGCCACCGCAAGTCCAAGTGCAAGGATGACGCCACTCAGGATATGTACTACCGCAGGCTGAAGTAAGTACTAAGCATCAAGGCCCAATGTATGCATGAGGGTCCTATATGAATCAGCCACCAGGTTCCTCTAAATTTGCCAGGCACAGAAAGCATTTAATAATGATAATGCAGTCTTATATAGCGCAAGTATCTACCAACAATTAGGTACTCAAGGCGCTGGAGATTATGTCTGTTATTAAAGAAAGGTAAATAAAGTATATGAGAAATATGAGACCCATTATGTTGCACCTTATAAGGGTTGACAAGGTGCTGCGGCGCATATTGCAGCCACTGCCAGAAACACCGGGGCAAACCCCTTCTCTTAGCGATAAGTGTTACTGGGTTCTTTAACGTGCACTACACAACACATGGGACCTACGGCTTTAGCAATAATGGTAAAGTGCCTTCCTCAAGAGCACAAGCACCATGTTCCCACGGTCAGGATTTGAACCCATGTACCACAGCACATAAGCACACGGCACACATTTACTAGTCTAGATTACTTTGGGGTGTTCCTTGCCCTGCCAAGTTTTAAAACAAGTCTTGGAACATTTTGACAAAATTTATTTTGAGCGTTCCAGAACCACAAGGTGGGAGTCTGTGACCCGTCGTATGCTTGTAACTCTGATGTAGGCACTGGTTCGACTGCGTATGGCGTGAAGTACGTTCTAGCGAAGTGCATTTACGGATAGCACCGGAATCGGATACCTGATATGAAAAAAAACCAGGTATCCGGGTACCCATTAAAGAAACCCAACCCCACAATTCTAATCTCGGAAGTTGCCATTCAGATTGTTCATAAAGAGCCAAACAATCATTCTACCACATCAGTGCGTCAACACCATGTACCTTTTTCCAGTAGCCTGGTTTTCATTTAGAAAAATCTCCACAAATGACATTCAAAACCTTTCTTTTTCATTGTCTGAGAAGTTACTTAGTAATATGTAAAGTTGGTTACGGGTACCCGATCCCATAGCCTGGAACCGGTTCCTGACATCAGTCAGGAATACTAAGGTACCCGCTTCCAATGCACAACCCAAGTACGCACAATATTTTGAAAGTGCACAAGCTTGTTTCATCTTTGCATGATGATTTTGGGGTGTTTTTGTTTTTGGATTAAAGGGACACTAGGTCCTGGAACAGCCCAATTGGGCTACAAAACGCGCTTTGAATGAGATGATGTGAATCGGAAATAACATTTGAAAGTAGGATATAAACATCCACACAACTATCCTTTTAAAACTGGGCGTTTTTGTGTTATTCCTGTATTATGCGTGCGAGAACGAATTTCGGGGTCCACTTTTGCGAGCCCATAAATTCGAGCTGTTTGGATGCTAGTTGTGATTTCATGCGTATAGTGTTCGCCTTTTGCGGACGTTGAAGAAACCACTTTTTTTCGCATTGGTGATTGGCCACCGCTGTTCCCGAGACACACAACCTGTATATGGTACACTGAGAACGACACGAAAAACGTATTCGTACTCCGTCATGTCCGATGTAAACAAGCGGCCTTTTTTGTCTTTTCTTGGGAACGGTAAGACATTAGGTTGGTTTCCTTTCAACCAGATGTTTGAAATAGGCTAAGTAAACAATCCAAAACATAAAATTTTCGGGATTTCAGGACCTAGTTCCCCTTTTATTATTGTTAAATTCCTGACTCATATGTTTTTCCAGGGAGCATCGCCGTTCTGAGTTGCTCAAGAAGCAGCGTCGTATTGAGCAAGGGGTAGTGGACAGCGACTCTGAACCAGAAGACATGCAGTTTGATGGAGGGTTTACCGTCCCTGGAAAAATGTGGTCTAATCTCTACAAGTAAGCACATCTCTCCATGCAGTGGATTATGAACTTGCAGTTAAATTTCACCCAGAAACGTGTTCTTGGTTCATGTACCCGATAAGGCCAAAAAAAAAAAAAAAGTTCTGCTTCCGGTTTCCCTACCGACCCTATTCTGACAGCCCCTACCCTAATTTTGTTATTGGAAAAATGAGAAAATAACACCCGGCAAAACCATCAATTTCTACCTACCCTTGACTACATGCAGAAGCCTCCATGTGATCGTACACAAAAAAAATTTGCCTAAAAAAAAAATAATTCCCTACCTACCTACCCTACTTTCAAATGCCATGTAATCGGAAGCAGAAGTATTTTCATTTTGGCCTAATATCAAAGTTAAGATTCTGAAATAATCTAAGTTCACCCTTGGCTTATAACGTGAAAGCTACCATCTTCATTGTCTGCGGAAATTATAAGTAAATACTACAGGGTCGTTATAATTATATTGCTAGGAATATAGCAATGTAAAAAGAAATATATTTATCAAGGTGAAACTCGCAAATAGTACGGGAAATGCATCTTCAATGTTAAACCTTATATTTCAGGCTAGTCGAAACGTTGAGACCAAAAACAAGTTCCTTTAGAACTTACAGCAGGACTGTTCTTATCAGAACAAAAAACTACTTAGCAAAAATGATAATAAGCAGGACAAGTTCTTTTCAGAACTAATATCTTCTAAGCAGTAGTTATTACCACATGGTGTTACCGCAAACCGAAACGATATTTCAGTTCTTGTTATTTGTGATTTTTTTTGTGATAGGTACCAGAAAGTCGGAGTGAAGTGGTTATGGGAGTTACATCAGCAGCAGGCTGGAGGCATCGTGGGAGATGAGATGGGCCTGGGCAAGACTATCCAGATGATTGTCTTCTTTGCCGGACTGAAGGCCAGTAAAGTACGCAACCCTGGGTCCAGGTGAGCAGGCAGAGGAGAGGATCATTTCTGACCTCTGTTTTTGCCACGACGGTATAAACAGTTCACGATACAATGGGCCACAAAGAAGTGAGCGTTGGCCAGTTTTGTCAGTGCCATGGGCATCGCAAGGGAGGGGGGGCCAAGGGGGTGGGGGAGGGCCCAGCAAAAGCAACCAAAAAAGACTTCAGAAAGACTTAAGCTCGGTTCGTACTTCATGCAAAAGCGAAAGCGCAGCGAATTTGTGACGTTAAAAATACATTCGAAGCGCATCCGTGATTGTTGACGGCATGAATTCGGCTTCGCACTTGCTTTCGTGTGAAGTATGAACCGGGCTTAATCCAGCTAATAATATCATCCATTTCTGAGGTGCGTGTATTGCATGCATTCTTACAGTCCAGGTGCCCGTGCATTCTGGTAACCCTATTGGTTGAAGGAGCATTATGTCTGTGTATACCAAATGCGTTCCAGTACGGTCGCACCTCAGTAATGGCTACTAATTGAGGTCACAGATTCAGTCTGGTTCTGTTGTTTGTAGGTACATTGGTGTTGGTCCGGTCTTGATCGTCTGTCCAGCCACCGTCATGCATCAGTGGGTCAAGGAGTACCACAAATGGATGCCAGAGATGAGGGTAGCTGTCCTACACGACTCGGGGTCTCACACTGGAACAAAGGTGAACAACCAAAAACCTTTCATCTCGGATATGCAGGTCACCCAGACTGATTGGTCAGACAGGCCCTGCTCTTGAAATAAGACTTGGTTGAGAATGTATTTTTTGGGTGAAAATCCTCTTTGATATTCTGATATTTCCACAAAATGATGTTACAGTACACTATGATCTAAAAAATGTCTCCGAAGTCTCTTTGCTTGGGAATAAATGCCTGAAATGTTCACATTAGAGCTCATTAATTGCATGTTTGCAAATTTGGCGGCCACTGTGACAATTTCCGACATTTTGTGTGGTTGTGTTAAAATGTGGAATATGCCTACCAGTTGGTTTTGAGTAAGACATTTTTCTCTTAATCGAAATCATTGAAAAATTATATTTTTTGACTTGCGGACCGAAAAGGTTTGATTTTTTTATCGAAAAGGTATATATGAATGGGTTTTCGGCGAGGGTAATTATCAGCATCCAGACTCCAACCGGTCTTAATCAGCATCTTTAAAACCTCCAAAACACACATTTGTTCCCTTATTGTTATTGCTGTTTTCATTCATTTATGCTCAACAGAGGGCCTTGATCCATGATATAGCCCTGAGCCACGGGACTCTAGTGACTTCCTACTCAGGAGTGCGTATACAGGAAGAACTGCTGCTGAAGCATGACTGGCATTACATCGTACTGGACGAGGGACACAAGATACGTAATCCTGACGCTGCAGTCACGCAGTCATGCAAACAGGTAGGACTTTTACCGCCTTCTAGAAATTTGACATGATGTCTCAATTGAGCTTCTCTGTCAAGAAACCAGAGATTGTGTTAACTCTTTAGAAACTGTACCACATTGTATTACATGGTGTTTGTTCACTGATGGATAAAAAAACATTGAGTGCTTGCGCGGTGTTGGACAGTACAGGCCAGGGAGTAATAAGCAGGGTGGTTTTGGGTTAACCTGAACTTCCAAGGCCTTTTAGCCAAGAATATTTCATTTCTCTAAAATCCTCCTGCATACGGGAAATGAATTACACATTCTTTGTGCATGAACTTTCAGGGAGCATTGAGCTACATCTAAATTTCATGAAAGAAATTCATCAGGCTGGTAAAATTTCAACTTTGTAAATGAATTTTCTATAAACACAGCGTTCTGAAGATGACTAGTGAAACTAGTCGAAACGTAAACAAAACTACGTAAATAGTTGGCTGTGTTTATTGAAAATTCATTTACAAAGTACATGTGAATTTATAGTGGCTGAGCCCTAAATCATACAAAATCCTCAAAATTCTCGTGGTTTACTTTACATAATCTTTGAGGGTTAGGGTTACCGAAGGTAGTTTTGGTATAGGATTCCGAAGATGATACAAAATAGTTGGTATCGTACAAATTTTGAGGTGTTTTTTTTCAGGTGCTTTGGCCAGATTTTCATGATCTTTTGTAGGCATTGTGGTGTGAAACTTATTTAAATCCTCTTTCTCTGGCTGGCAAATTCAACACAGCCAATCCAGCAGTTATTGATCAATCAATTTAAGTGACTGTTTTTAACTTAATAGCTCCCTGCCTACATAAAGCAGGATGGACTGGCTGAAACTGTTTAGGTAACTTGATACAGTTTTGCCTTGACTGCAGGAGGTTGATAAGCCAGCTGTGCCTAGTTGTTTTGTCTGTTGATGGAGTTTGACTAGTCACAGTGCCTACAAGAAATATGATCTGACTGTTGGTGACTAGCCTATGTAGAAGGGGGGGGGAATTATTATCATTATTATCATTATTATTTTTGCTTACCCTCCAAAGGGGCATTTATTTTTTTTACATACACACAAAACAAAATTCTACCATAAACTAATCAATCTACACAAAACATTCAAGATTTGCCATTTATTTAAAAACCTATGCTTAGTATTATTTGCAAAGGCTATCTTTTCTCCACATTGTAAAGAAATCTGACCAAATCCTCAAACTGAGCCAGTATGATGTTAAATGAGGTTCAAAAGCAGGTCAGGATAATATATGTTGCACCCGAATACAATAGATTTGTAACATAAATTTAAACGCACATGTGATTGGCTTTCCCACCAGTTTTCAAATTGAATCCAAACCTTTTTAACTTGTTCACAAGCGTACAGAATATGCATCACTGTCTCGGGAAAATTAGAACAAGTGATTAATTATTGATGTTTCTCCCTTCTTTTTTATTCTTTCAATCTTAAATCTTAGTTTCGTACCTGTCATCGGATCATCCTGTCCGGTTCCCCCATGCAGAACAATCTCCGTGAGCTCTGGTCTCTCATCGACTTTGTCTTCCCTGGCAAGCTGGGCACCCTGCCCGTTTTCATGGAGCAGTTCTCTGTGCCCATCACCATCGGAGGCTACTCAAATGCCACACAAGTGCAGGTATGTGTAGAAACCGCAAAGATTGTTACTGGTACAATGGGATGTGATTACCTTTTGAAATGTGGTTTTGCTCTTCACCGACGTAGTCTTATAAGAAGTGTTTTCACCGATTGGAAAGCTTGCAAGATGCAGTTTGTCATAATTTTGCTTTTCACCAACATAATTTTTTTTAAGCTCTATTCTCCTGCTGTGAAGACGGTCAGAGCATACTGACCGAAACAATGAGTTTATACCTCTGGTTCTTTTCAGAACCATTCTCTCAGTTTGAGAAATTATTCCCACATGGTGTTTCCGCAAACCTTTCATTCATCAGTACCTCCAACTTGCAAAGCCTCAAATTTTACTTAACTCCATTCTCAGTGTTGCTGAGAGATTGCAAAAAAAAAATCACGAAGTACTGCTTAAAAGTCAAAACCTTGCTCGAGCGCAAATCAAACCCACGACCTCCTGCTTATGAGTGCAGATGTCTGAATCACTTGAACACTGAGATTGCAGGGGTCTGCTGGCTGTTTCAAATCTGAAAATGAAGCAGGTACCACGATTGATAACTTAAATGATGGAATTCAATTTACAAATTTTGTTTTAAAGCCTACATGGACATGCAACATTGAAAATAGGCTTCATTGAATTAAACTCTGCAGTCATGCCAGTTGTAAAGTTTAGCGTTAAACCTTTGTGGAAGTTTCATGGCTCAGAACTCTTTTTGCCCATGGGTCTTAATGATTAACCTCTCGATGTTTTTGATCACAAACTCCAGGTGCAGACAGCATACAAGTGTGCCACCGTGCTTCGGGACACCATCAACCCGTACCTACTAAGACGAATGAAGGCCGACGTCAAGCAGAGCCTTCAGCTACCTGACAAGAATGAGCAGGTCTTATTCTGCAGGCTGAGTGAGGAGCAAACCGAGCTGTACAAGGAGTATCTGAACTCCAAGGAGTGCCAGCTCATATTGAACAGGGAGTACCAGGTGAATATACGCCTATTGACTGCTATTGAGGGCATTAGTGCAGGTCTTCTTGTACTGTCTATTAAGTTGATACAGCTGTACAAGGAGTATCTGAACTCCAAGGAGTGCCAGCTCATATTGAACAGGGAGTACCAGGTGAATATACACATATTGACTGCTGTTGAGGGCACTACTGCAGGTCTTGTTATACTGTCTATTAAGTTGATACAGCTGTACAAGGAGTATCTGAATTTCAAGGAATGTCAGCTCATACTGAACAGGGAGTACCAGGTGAATATACACCTATTGACTGTTGTTGAGGGCAATAGTGCAGGTCTTCTTGTACTGTCTATTAAGTTGATACAGCTGTACAAGGAGTATCTGAACTCCAAGGAGTGCTAGCTCATATTGAACAGGGAGTACCAGGTGAATATACACATATTGACTGCTGTTGAGGGCACTACTGCAGGTCTTGTTATACTGTCTATTAAGTTGATACAGCTGTACAAGGAGTATCTGAATTTCAAGGAATGTCAGCTCATACTGAACAGGGAGTACCAGGTGAATATACACCTATTGACTGCTGTTAAGGGCACTAGTGCAGGTCTTCTTGTACTTTCTATTAAGTTGATACAGCTGTGCAAGGAGTAGCTGAACTCCAAGGAATGCCAGCTCATACTGAACAGGGAGTACCAGGTGAATATACACATATTGACTGCTATTGAGGGCACTAGTGCAGGTCTCCTTGCACTGTCTATTAAGTTGATACAGCTGTGCAAGGAGTATCTGAACTCCAAGGAATGCCAGCTCATACTGAACAGGGAGTACCAGGTGAATATACAACTATTGACTGCTATTGAGGGCACTAGTGCAGGTCTTGTTATACTGTCTATTAAGTTGATACAGCTGTGCAAGGATTATCTAAACTCCAAAGAGTGCCAGCTCATACTGAACAGGGAGTACCAGGTGAATATACACCTATGGACTGCTATTGAGGGCACTAGTGCAGGTCTTGTTATACTGTCTATTAAAATTGATCTAGCTGTGCAAGGAGTATCTAAACTCCAAGGAATGTCAGCTCATACTGAACAGGGAGTACCAGGTGAATATACAGCTATTGACTGCTATTGAGGGTGCTACTGTAGCCAAGCAGACGAGACAAGGTGGTAAACTCGCGTTCAGTTGGAAACTTAATACATGTATTCCGGTTGCTCAGAAAAAGTTGCTGTGGATGATAACTGCAAGAATTTCAGTCCTAGATTGTTCAAAAACTCACTCACAAGGAAGATACATCAAGCCAAATTGTAATTTCATATATTTTTTTAATTTCTAAACTTGTTTTTCCATTCAGGTCTTTGCAGGGCTTATTACTCTACGCAAGATATGCAACCACCCCGACTTAGTCAGCGGCGGCCCCAAGATCATCAAGGGTGACCAGAGTGCCGAGGCCGTCCTGGCCGCCAACGATCCCAAAATGCAGTACGGCTACTGGGAGCGATGTGGGAAGATGATCGTGGTCAACTCGCTACTGAAACTCTGGCACAAGCAGGGCCACAGGGTCTTGCTGTTCTCACAAAGCAAACAGGTTCGAAAGGGCTCATATTCGTTAAAGTTACTTTTCGTTATACAGTGGAACGCCGCTGTAACGAACATCGTTGGATCCACAGAAGGTGTTCGTAATAACGATCGTTCGGTATAGCGATTTTGAACCACCGGTACCCTCTTTTGACCAATAGTGAACTGGCATTTCTCACGAGTGGTTTTCCCTTTTTTTCCTTGGGGGCATAATAGCCATCTATCGCTCTTCAACATTTAAACACGATGGGTCGTTTGATGTTCGGGAATTAAAAGTGGCCCAAATAGTGTTTAATACACGTACAACTGGTAGATTTTTTGTTAAGCTGTTGACTTTTTTCAACAACAGTGTTAGGTAAGTTTTGTACATTAAAATCAGGAGCAAAGGATAGTGTTCAGTATAGCCAAATGTTCGGTATAGCACTGTTTGGTAAAGCGGCGTTCCACTGTATTTCCCTTCAAATAATACAGGACATCGAGTGGGCTATGCAAACATTGACCATGATAGAGTTCTGTAACAATCATTCACAACACTTTTTTTGTGTTCTATTTTAAAAACAAGACAAAATATGGAAGATACGTAGTGAAGTGTCTCCCTCTAAATTGAAACACCCCCCCCTCCCCCTCTATTTGATGACCCATGCCACACAGTGCAAGAGTGCAAGAATCTTAATAATGATGAACGTTGGACAAATAGGTGCACAGGGTGTGGCACCGGGAGGGAATAAAAAAAAAATAACACGCCAAATAAAAATTATTTTGGGGATTCATTCAATGATTTTATTGAACTGTATCCAAAATTGCCAATCTCTCTTCTAAAGGGTTACAGTAAATGGGAAATGCATTGCAGCCATCCCTCAATTTGTTAAAAATATCGAGTGCAATAACGAGGAGTCAGGAAAAGCTGAGCACACTACCTTTGCGGTAAATACAAAAAATGGGGGATCAGGGTGGCGAAGTGGTGCTTTCCTCATCTTCCACCACTGTGACCCGGGTTCGAATCCAGCCTGGGCCAACATGTGGATTGGGTTTTCAGTCTCTGTCTGATTCCGTGGGTTTTTCCTAGAATATTGTTCTTGGGTTTTCCTCCCGCCACTAAAACTGTAATTTCCTTCCACATCTTCTACCAAGGGGCCACACTGGAAATAAGTCATATTCATCCTTTTCTGGCGCTTGCGCTGTTGGATGTTGTCGAAATATATATAAATCAATAAATATATCAATATATATAAATCAATAAATATATCAATATAATAAATAAGAAACCATCTTAGAACAAAAAAACAGGGAACTAGCTCTACGCAAATTGAAAACAGCTTAGCAAAGATACATTCAGATGCCGTTTGATTTGGGAATTCAGCAGTGTGTCTGTGTGTTTTGAATGTGAAGATGCTGGATATCATGGAGGACTTTGTTAAGCACACATACTCCTACATGCGCATGGATGGCTCAACCTCCATCTCATCCCGACAACCTCTCATCCAGCAGTACAACAGTGTAAGTGTCGCGCTTTGTTTTATTCACTAAAGTTCCATCTGGAACCTTTTTTTGTGTTTGAGACAGGTGCTGCCAGGAACGAACATGCTCAAAGTATAAGAGCGAAAATTGTATAGCTTTTTGATTTGAGAACAAAATGGTTTGATACATGTTTTTCATCCTTTTTAAATTGTAGTAGGGCAGAGAGGGGAACTATTTTGGGGAACTGTGACTTTGACGATTCAAGCATGGCATTTGGCACACAGTCAGAGTATGTCATGAGAAAGATATCTGGCTGTAGGGCCATCGCAGATTTGTACGTTGAAAAAATATAGGTAGAATAACAAGCAATTTCCAAAATTTTCAAAATGGCTGCCATTGCCTGTTATTCTACCTATATTTTTTCAAAGGACAAATCTGCGATGGCCCTATAGCCAGATATCTTTCTCATGACATACTCTGCGTGCCACATTCCATGCTTGTATCATCAAAGGCACAATCCCATTACCTATCTGCTGATTATTTGTATTAGACTACATACTGTTGCTGATATATACTATATACTATGATATACATTCTATGTATACATTAACCAATTAATGCAATTTGTGTATAAAAACAACTTTTGTATTGCGATGTAATGGTCCTTGACAAAAGTAAAGAGACTAAATCTTAAGTTTACGTCTCAGTTTGAGTTTACGGTAAAATCTGACAATAATTCTTCTGATGTATTATATTTCGTAAAAAATTATTTCCTGTATCTCTACCCCCAAAACAGGACCCATCCATCTTTGTGTTCCTGCTGACCACTCGTGTGGGGGGCCTAGGGGTCAATCTGACCGGGGCCAATCGAGTGGTCATCTTTGACCCGGACTGGAACCCCAGCACAGACACCCAGGCCAGGGAGAGGGCGTGGCGCATCGGCCAGAACCGCCAAGTGACCATCTACCGACTGATCACCAACGGGACCATTGAAGAGAAGATCTACCACAGGTAAAAATACAATTTTAATGTATACAATTAATTCTTAATACTATAGGTTTTCCCAGCTATTTTACAACATTTTTCATTCAGGTTCACCAACTGTTGCATTCAATTTCGTCCGAGAAAAATGTCATAAGCTTTTAACAAAACCAATTTAGTCATTTACCATTCAATTTCAAAGTTTGGTCACCCTTTTTCGTCACTGGGTCGATAATATTTGTCATTACAGATCAAATCCGTCTAAGCTGTTGCCATATGGCAGCATTCAGATCGAATTCGTCTTATATAAATCAATTCGACGAATTTGATTTCTGAATAACACGATTAGGCGTAGACGAGTTGAAATCGAATACTCCGGGTCGAAAACGTGTGCTCATAGTTCGAATTTGTTTGGACCAAATTTGAAATTGTCTGACAAAAGACAAAATTAAACATTGAAAGTGCACTAAATCGATGTTGCTGGTCGAAATCGAATATAAGAAACGGTGAATTCGAAAGAAAAATGTTTCAAATAGCCGGGAAAACCTATATTTGAGGTTTTGCATAGTGTAGAGTACATGTACAACTTGTATACCATTTGCAGACATTCAAAAAACGATACTGCCAAAATTTTATAAAATATTAACATACTTGATTGTAAATAAATAATAGTGTCCAGCAACCTATGAAATTATAGCACCTGGTATGTTGTCATTCTCAAGAAGAATATTGTATCAGTACTAACAATAAACCCAAACCATCGCTGTTAAAAAAGGCTTAAATTTCAAATACTACATCAATGAACGATCACGAGTCAGCTATTGGATTTCATGCATACGCTCAGTTACACTAGGTACACGTGTGTAATTTGTTTTCCATGACACAGCTGGCACTCAAGCATGCCCTGTGACCGATGGGTTCTGTGTATGACAGATTCCACAATTTGTACTCTGACAGTTGAAAGCAAACAGCAGTTTTTGATGTTTTGAAAAGTAAATCTTAAACCTAGTGATCAGATTTTTAAAAACGTCAACTTTAAAAACCTTCAATTTTGTTCGCAGCTGATAAAGGCATTTCAGTTGGAGCTGCATTTGGTACATTAGGTTTTGCACATTGTTTCCCTATAGTGAAAAAAAGATGTGAAAGATATAATGAGAGAGGGCAGTCAAGTATCATTATCAGTTGTAATAAAAAGGTAGTCAGCAAAGGGAAATAAAGACTAAAGTCTTAATTTTATACATTCTTTTATCTGTTTTCCAGGCAAATCTTCAAGCAGTTCCTGACCAACCGTGTCCTGAAGGATCCTCGCCAGCGACGCTTCTTCAAGTCCAACGACCTCTTTGAGCTCTTCACCTTAGGCTCGGACAGCAGCAATCACGGCACGGAGACTAGCGCCATCTTTGCTGGGGTCGGCTCGGACGTGAAGGTCAGGACAGCCGCCCGTCCCAGCCCGCCGAGGAAGAAGTCTGTCGAGAAGACTAGAGGCGAGAGAAGAGAGGATGGGGAATCTAGAAAGAGACCCTCAAATAAGAAAACCGAAGATGATGCGGAGAAGAAGACTACACTTGAGGATGCAGCTGGCTGCAGCCAGTCCCTGTCAAACGCATCCCAGGACAGCCCGGGACCAAGCAGAATAAACAGAGGCGCAGAATCACCAGAAGTTGCCAAGGAAAGACCGTCGGAATCGACGGAGCCGCCAAAACCCAATGCCACATCCTCACCATCGAAAAATGGCTCACTCCACAAAGTAGAGAAGAAAAGGAAGAAAAGGAAAGATGCCAGTGAGTTTAACTGACAAAATTTAGTCCATTAACTCATTCAGATCCGGCAACTTTGTGTTGACAAAGCGTTCTGTTGCAAGACTTTGTTAGGTTCAGCAGGGTTATAGTTAATTTATAGTCTCCTTAACGCCCACAACAGACCAGCATTGTCTGGAATGATGGTCTGTTATGAGTGTAATGCCGAACTAAATTGTTCTGAAGAATTGAAACAGTGACGTAAAAATTGGTTGGCTCCACTCGAAAGGCCAGTCTGAAATGGGATGTTACACTGCTTTTACTTGAAGCTCAGAATTTGAAGAAAAAATATTTCCAATTTTTTTTTGTATAATCAGGACTTGATGGTCACCGCATAGCCCATTTGGCCAAGCATGCAGCGTATCGCCCCAAGACAGACAAGGAGGAGAAACCAGCACAGACTGATGCTCAGCAAGACGACTACGTGCTCACTAAACTCCTCAAGAAATCAGGTCAGGAGCATCACCATTGCAACTTGACCACTGCAAGTATTCTCAACAGTGGTATCCAAAACTGCCATATCTGGTGGACTGTTCGCTTGAACATTTTTTGATTTCGTTGCCTTAAAATGTGAATGACATCAGAGTAATAATGACACTATAAAAATGTATGACTTATTATATTCAAGTGGTACTTTTTTCAGGATAGAAATTTCCATTCTGAAATCAAATTGAAATTTGTTTTTGAAAAATAATCGCTACTGTCATGTGAATAAGGATTGAAGCCTTACTTTTGAGCATCTCTAGTGTTTAATAAGGAAACTATCGTTTTTGGTTATAACACAAAGGCGTTTCATAACAAATAACTGAATTACTATCATATTTTAGTAACACACTTAAAATCCATGAGTTCAAAAAAACAAAAACTGAAAAGGTTGAATGCATCACTGCATGAGGAATCCATGTTGTGCCCAAATATTGAAATCCCCCTTGTCACAACTGTATACATGATTACCATTCATTGTAGGCGTGCACAGTGCCCTCCAGCACGACAGCATCATGCAGGCTGGACACCCAGACTATCTTCTAGTGGAAGGCGAGGCGGACCGTGTGGCCAGGGATGCAGTCCAGGCCCTGCGACAGTCCAGACGACACTGCCACCGAGCGTCATCCGGCGTGCCGACGTGGACGGGATCGCGGAACCAGGGAGGCAGCACGCCACCACCTAAAAAGTAAGAGACTGGATTTTTCGAGTGAAGGTTGTGAAGATTTTGTATTTTGTTGGGATGTGTCATAATAGAAGAATGGGAAAATGGTATGTTTTCTTGTTTTGGGTTGAGCTCAATTTCATGGCGCTGCTTACTATAAGAGAAGCGCTGTGGTTTACTGATTACGGTGTTCGACTCGGGTGCTGTGGTACGTGGGTTCGAACCCTGACGGGGGACATGGTGCGTGTGTTCTTGGGCAAGACACTTTACTACAATTGCCTCTCTCCACCCAGGAGTGAGGCAATTGAGGTACCTGTGAAGGTAGAGACCAGAATGCGTCAATCTCGAGCTGCTTTAAAAACAACTACAAACTAGTTATGCGAACAAAATTAGATGCCACGTTTGCACGCATGCCGCATGCGTTCGTTCGTAATTACGAGATGCGCACTCATTTTGGTAACCCTTTTGGTCGAAGAAGCCCGGAGTGCGTGCGTACTACCTGATCGCGACTCGCCTGAGCTTGGTTCCACCTCAGAAAATGGCTGCCGCCAAATTAGTCTATAGGCTTTGAAATTTATGGTTTGTGGTTGACACCGCCATACAATTGGACCCATTAAATTTTCAGGCTTTTTGTTTCACCTTTTCAGCACGGATATGAAATAACTTTTTGAGAAAAAAAATATAAAATATTTTCCTGGAAAAAACTTCTTTCAAAAACTAGATAGAATTTTACTCTTTCTAATGATTATATCTTATCATTTTTCCCCCCTTTTTTGTAGACCCAGATTTGGACAGAAATCCAACAATAAGGTTGCTGGTCTTCTCGGTGGTAGCAAGATACCAAAGGACAAAGACAAACAGCAGGTAAGACCAACAAACACACCTGACTTTACATTATTCAATTATCAATACATTTAAATGTTCTGGGAAACTTTTGAAAACATAGTGAAAGTCTACGAATCTATTAATGGACTCTTCATGTACCCATAGGTACCCATAGGCATAGACCCAATTGTTGACGTTTGTCGAAGTCAAATGAGTAAGACCTGCATTTCTTCTACTACTGAGAATTTCAAAGGAAATATCTGCACTGGGCTTTGAACTTAATCAGTCCTACCAAATTCCCTACATTACTTTTATTCGGTTAACCTGTTTTCAAATGACATTTACCTCTTTTGTTATAACAGAAGCAAGCATCTGCTACTCCTACCCCTAAGCCTCAGCACTTCTCGGGGACCGAGCTGATCGAGACTGCTGCATCTAAGACAAGCACCAAGACAGCCACCCTGCCGTCCTCCCAATCCCTCCTCTCCCAGATGAGGAAGCGCAACTCCCTCACCACCGCCTCAGACCCAGACTCCGTCGCCGGTTCCTCCACGGACCAACCCCAACGTGAGCTGCTGTCCGATATTAGGGATTTTGTGGCCTTCCAGGCGGGCACCCCGGGCCAGGCCAGCACGGCCGAGATCCTGGGGAAGTTCCAGGCCAAGCTGCCGCCCAACGACTCGGCCCTCTTCAAGTCCATGCTGAAGGAGATCTGCCAGTTCCAGCGGGTGGACGGCGGGGGAGTCTGGAGACTCAAGGAGGACTTCCGCTGAAAGAAGTAGATCTTGTTGCCGTTATGCCTCCTCCACTTTGGTGGATGGTTGAGAAGATAGAAAACTCAACAAGGACAAATGCTGAAAGAAGTGAATTGGATCACTGTCACACCGCATGCTACAGGGAGTGAAATCCGGGAAAAAACAAGAAGTTCTACCAAAAAAGGAGATCCCTTTGATGATATGTCGTGTAAAAATCTGCAAAGAGAGACCCAACTGAACACCTTTCTTATCCAGTAGGAACTGAACTTCTCTCGGCAGGGAACATTTAGAGAAGACATTGCTTCTCAAAGATGTAGTCCCATAACTGTCTTTAGTTGAAATTTTGATCAAGTCTTATGTTTGATTGACACCGAATTTAGTTTGAGTCTGCCTGAGAGAATGGAGCTTCATTTTTGAAAATGTAGAAAAGAGAAGTTGTCTCCTTGGTAGAGGTTTTGTGTTTGGTATTTAAAAAATGATGTCTTTTAATCTTCCTGCTCTTAAGCATTTCTTTGACAGGAAGAGATGGATTTAAGTGAGGTAGACATTAGTCTGGTAGCCTTGCATGCACTCTGATCATGGAGGTTGATTGTGTGCATTGATCAAAGTGAGAAATTATGAGGCCAGGTCTATCTTAGTATCAGTTTTTCGTTTCATGATGTTTGTTTTCATATTGGTCAGTTTATGGTTTTGTCAAATTTGTTTAGAGCTGTCAATTGTTTTGGTCAAAGTCAAAGTATTTGATGGTGTGTGAAAATGTTTGATGCTTAGTCAAATGTTTGATGGTTTGTCAAATTGTTTGATGGTTTGTCAAATTGTTTGATGGTTTGTCAAATTATTTGATGGTTTGTCAAATTTTTGATGGTTTGTTAAATGTTTTATGGTTGGTCAAATTGTTTGATGGTTTGTCAAATTGTTTGATGGTTTGTCAAATTTGGTGATCTTGCCGAAAACCATCTAACACTCTGGCAGCACCATCAAACACTCTGGCAATGCCATCAGATACTCTGACAACGCCATCTATTACTCTGGCAACAGCATCTAATACTCTGCCAACAGCATCTAATACTCTGGCAACAGCATCTAATACTCTGGCAACACCATCAAACACTCTGGCAACGCCATCAAACACTCTGGCAACGCCATCAAATACTCTGACAACGCCACCAAACACTCTGGCAACGCCATCAAACACTCTGGCAACACCATCAAATACTCTGACAACGCCACCAAACACTCTGGCAACGCCATCAAACACTCTGGCAACACCATTAAATACTCTGACAACGGCATCAAATACTCTGGCAACGCCATCAAACACTCTGGCAACACCATTAAATACTCTGACAACGGCATCAAATACTCTGACAACACCATCAAATACTCTGACAACAGCATCTAATACTCTGGCAACGCCATCAAATACTCTGGCAACGCCATTAAATACTCAGACAACGGCATCAAATACTCTGACAACACCATCAAATACTCTGGCAACAGCATCAAATACTCTGACAACGCCACCAAACACTCTGACAATGCCACCAAACACTCTGGCAACGCCATCAAACACTCTGGCAACACCATCAAATACTCTGACAACGCCACCAAACACTCTGGCAACACCATTAAATACTCTGACAACGGCATCAAATACTCTGACAACACCATCAAATACTCTGACAACAGCATCTAATACTCTGGCAACGCCATCAAATACTCTGGCAACGCCATTAAATACTCTGACAACGGCATCAAATACTCTGACAACACCATCAAATACTCTGGCAACAGCATCAAATACTCTGACAACGCCATCAAGGCAACGCCATTAAATACTCTGACAACGGCATCAAATACTCTGACAACACCATCAAATACTCTGGCAACAGCATCTAATACTCTGGTAACAACATCAATACTCTGGCAACCCTATCATATAAACTGGAAATGCCATCAAATACTCTGGCAACGCCATCCGTATTAAGACAACGCCATTGTACATGACAACACCATCAAATACTTGTACCTTTGTACAAGTATTTGATGTACCTTTCCAATGGCATTAGTACTATTGAGCTCTTGAAATACTTTAACAGTGTCATCTAATACATTGACAGTGTCAATATCAATTGTTGATTTTTGTACACATTTATTAGATCATAATTTCAACAATAATTATATATACATTCACATATTGTATATGTCCAGATTTCATTTCAGGGAACATGATATGCCTACTTTTCTAAACACAACGGAATTCATGTGAAATCACATTGAAGTCTAACTTTTGATGTAGTTAGTACTACACAGAGGATTATATCATTTCATGTACATGTTTTTGTATACATGTACTCAAAAATCAACCTTTTTTTAATTTCTTCTTCGATTTGAAGCTTCAAGTTTATGACACCAGGTTATGGGTTGAAATGGTATTGTTTTCAATACGTCTGTCCCACAAGTACAGTTGAAGTGTTATTATATCGTCGTATGTAAGAAAAAGGAGTATTTATTAGTTGGGGGGTCTTGTCGTTGCCATGACATCGTCAGAGCAGAATTGTTTTATTTAAGTCTCCGCAAGTCCACTATAAGTCAATCACGTCGCATCACAAATCAATCACAGGTGTCAAGTAACGGAATGAACTATGACAAAGGTATGCCATTGTCAGAGTTCATTTGTAAAACTTGTTACTTGACATCGGACAGGATGACTACAGTGATTGATTTGTGAATTAACTGTGAGTGAGTTGTGATTGACTAGGATGTATACATGTATTTGTTGTTTTGATCACCACTATGTGGTTACATGTACATGCCAAATTGAAAGTTGAATATCAGGGATTTTTCTCCAATGGTGTTTTAGCCATTTTTCGTAATTTGTGTAGGCCTACATGTCAACAGCTGAAGCAAAACAAATCCAGTTCAAGATGAATTAACATTTTTTTCAGAGATGACATATGAAGATTTCATAGGTTGTATGAGGTGTAGTACATTCCCACAGAAGAAGCTTGTTAACGTCAAAATGCAATTGCGCTAAGACATATTGACGTCACGCTTTGTTTTGTGCATGTGCACTTTCCTATGGAAGCTGGGTTGGGACAAGTGCCACCAAGCTCCCATAGGAAAGTGCAATGTAAACAAAGCGTGACGTCGTTGTGGCCCAGGTCTATAGATCCTTTGCACTGCAGTCATCTTGGAGGTGTGTGCTTTTTGTTCAACAGGGGTACGCATTTGTAGACCTCCTGTGCATTTATTTTTAATGAACTAACATATAAAAACACATATCAGAGATGGTCGCTGAATGCAATCGATCTATTCTCCAAGCTGACCACAACAAACTGATGAAGCTCACTTGGATCGTTCTGAATGCAAACAATGTCCATCGCGGGCCACCGTAGCCAGGCATTGTTTGTCTTCACAACCATCCAAGTCAGTCGTTTGTCTGTGGTCACGAAGTGCAGTGCGATTTGTACTTAATTAGTGCGTCCATGAAGACATAAGGCCATGGTGCATCATACAGGGTGAGTCAAAAAATACGAAACCTAAATGTCAGGACTATTGTTTTACTGAAGTTGTGCATGTAGCACTTTCAAAATCTAGGATATGAAAGCCCAATTCATAAACTTTGTTGTAGTACAGGAATCATTCAAATCACCCGTACTTTTCAAGTTACGGAATTTTAAACACAACCACCGTTTTAAGGTGCTGTCCACAGATCACAAAAAAGCTCAGTGTTTTGTTTTTTTTAGCAAAACGAAAACATATGGATGTGTGTGAATTGTTTTCGTTTTGCTGAAAGAACGCACACCTTTTTTGTGATCCGTGGACAGAACTTTAAAACGGTGGTTGTGTTTAAAATTCCTTAACTTGAAAAGTACCTGAGTGATTTGAATGATTCTTGTACCAAAAGAAAGCTTATGAATTGTGCTTTCATATCCTTTGATTTTCAAAGTGCTATGTGAAGAACTTCACTAGAACAATAGTCCCGACATTTGTTGTTGTTTTTTACTCGCCCTGTATTCTCCAAGCTGACCACAACGAACTGATGAAGCTCACTTGGATTGTTCTGAATGCAAACAATGTCCATCGCGAGCCACCGTAACAAGGCATTGTTTGCCTTCACAACCATCCAAGTCAGTCGTCTGTCTGTGGTCACGAAGTGCATTGCGATTTGTACTTGGTGCGTCCTTTAAGAAATAAGGCCATGGTGCATCTTATTATACCAAGGCGTAATGAAATAATATTTGAATTTTGTTTACAAAGTAATAAACTCAGGCTTCCTAAAATGACTCTTTCACCATACGTTAGTTATTTGATGGGATCGAGGTAAAGATCTCAACTTTTCTTACTTCTCCAAAAAATCCTGGGAGCCTAGAATGTGTACGCAGGTGTATAGGTATGCTGCGGTCCAGTTGAAAGATAGTTTGACATTTCAAACAAATCTAAATAAATTGGCGGTACAATGCATGAGAAAACCCTGCATTTTAGTGGTATTTTATAAACTGATTACCGTCACGTAGGCCTATAGTAAGCAATTTATCAATTTTTACTTCCATCTAGGAACTGTTTACATTGATCATGTAAAGTGGAAAATTGTAGATACTGTACGAGAGAACAACTAAGAATAAAAAAAAAGAAGTAAAAACCTTTTCTGACTTGCATTATAAGTTCTGTTTTATTTGTTGTGTTTTATGAGTCTGTGCTGTCAATCACAACCATTTTGATATCCTTTCACAGGAATTTCATATGAAGAGGTTTGTTGTGGTCTTTTAAAAATTGCTATTGCAACTTGAAATTCTTACTGAAAATACTGTCTAAAACTTCATTCAACGCCACAGTAGATCACGCGCGGGAAAATAAGTCATGAATATCAATCAAGTCGCGATTTAATTGTATCAACCTACACGCATATTGGGTTCTGAAGATGCGCGAACCGTCCCCGCATGTTAGTGCCATGTGTTGTACCTGTCCACGCCAGCGCCAGCGCGGCGGGCGAACTAATTAAGCCCGGCCAATTACCGACTTCATTCAAGTCTATCACGATTACGATGCGATCCCCAACCCATGGAGAAATGTTTTGACAATCGTGCATGTTGACATAATAACGGAGAGTAAGGCGAATTAATCACATAAGTTATCTTGTCAAGTCGACTTCCCAAAGTCGAGATGACGACTTGTCGAGATGAACTATCCAGCCAAGTCGACTTCCCGAAGTCGAGATGACGACTTGCCGGGATAAATCATCTCGCCAAGTCGACTTAACGAGTTCTAGATGACGACTTGTCGAGATGAATTCTCTCACTAAATCGACTTCCTCCATTAAGATGTCGGCTTGTCCAGATAAATCATGTCGCCAAGTCAACTTCCCGAAGTTGACATGACAATTTGTAAAGAAGTGGTAACTCGCCGAGTTGACTTACGGAAATCGAGATGACGACTTGCCGAGATAAATTATTTTGAGGTTCACCTCGAAATTCATTTTTTAATTGCTTTTTTTCCTAGCAATTATGAAACTTATTCACTTTTGAATGAGCCATCGGTCTCAATATCACTGTGACGTTATTCTGATGCCATCAAGTATGAAATTACAAGCGATTTTAGATCCCAAATCGACCTAAATCGTTAATGCTGACAAAATCCCTCGGGAAGAATGAAATACATTTTCTCAAACATTTAACGTAAATTCCCAAGAACCTAAACAATTTTCCCATTGTTAAGTTAAAGACACTTTCCTCCTCGACGATAGAAACCGGGGAAAAATAAGATGTTAAAAGGGACTAATGTGTTTACTTGGTATTAACAGTCAGTGGCGTGACTAGGGTTGAACCTAATTCTGGTGGGCCGGTGGGGGGGGGGCACCTGGGTGCACACAATTTTCAATGGGACACTGAAGGCAAATGACATATTTTTGTTCATTTCAAGATTTTAAATGGGGAGCGCCGGTAGGGGGGGGGGGGGCACTGACATTCGTTGGGGGTGCCCCCGTCCCCCCCCCCCCCCCCCACCCAGTTACGCCACTGGCAGTCTGTGATACCTTTTTTTTTTCAAGAAATGAAGACCAGAAGTGAAGAAGGTCTCGAAAAAGAAATAAACTGTACACATAATGTCAACATGTTTATTCCATACATTTTTGATATCCTTCATTTAGCACCACGAAGTGCAAATGGTGGCCATATTTTACAGCATAACCAGCTAACTCGACAAGATTATATTGTTATCACATCTGCCTGGGAGTTGCGCAAAACGAACGTTTTCCCTTCGGAATTTTGTTGTCAGTCTCTCTTTTTAAAAAAATTAAATAAATTGGCTAATGTGACATGATGCAAACCGCCATGCGAGTGGTCGGTTCGGAGTAGAGGTTACTGATGATGCTACCGTGTATACAACCATGCATGCGCTGCTCTACCGATACCGATTCGCAAGGCTCGGCTGTTCACAAAACTCGGCTGTTCACCACGGATCATCTACAATTGTACGAACTGATTACTATTCATTGAGTACTATAAAACATGGACGTTTTCCCACCTCGATGAATGAACGAGAACTTGCAAGGGAAAACATATATTATATCGCCACCAATATTTCAGTTAAAAAGAGTTGACTTGTTCCTCATATTCAAACCACGAAATCTGATGGCAAAATAATGGTCTTGATTTCAAGTTTTAAAATCTCATTTGAATGCTTGCGTGTAATCTGTAATTCTCACTACGCTCAATAGCTTCCAATGGCATTCCATGGACAGCTATAAAAATGGTTTCCTTTAGTAAAACATGCATAACTTCTGATAGCATGGATCAATTTTAGTAATTTTTTTTCAGATGAGTGGAAGAACATGCTCTTTTATAAGACATACTTCATTCTATCAAATTTGTGTATCGAATTTGATTGCATTTCACCCTGTAGATGATGATTGCCGTACGTATACGCACAACAACAATAATCTTTTCATTCATAGCAAATTTATAATGGTATCATTACTCACTCTTCTTTGTACCGCTGCAGCGTAGAAATGGAATAAACGAGCTGCTTATAGGTTGTGGATATTTTAGGAACATCAGCAAAAGAGACACAACCATTCGTAATTGCCTCTGCGCGCCGCATTTTGAAAAAAAAATGTATATTTTAAACTCAGTTTCGGAATTTCTAGCAATGTTATTCAATAATTTATATGCATCAAGTCCATTTGTGTATTTTCACCTAGATGTACACCTTTCGAAATGTAACACAAACATATTAACATTCACTTACACACGTATAGAGGCAATTCATTAGTTATCATCCACAATTTTTTGTTTTGTATACTCTCCTAAACCACAGATGGCCCCGGGTTGATGCCCCATGAGTTTGTAAGCTGGTTAATGACAATCTATACCAGGAAATAAACCAAATCATTTTTGGTCCCATTATTAAATTAAAGATAGTGTTCCTTCCCGATGATAGAAACCAAACAAAAAACATAACACGTTAAAAGAGTGCAATTTTGTTTACTTGGTACCCTAACAGTCTGCGCTACCTTTTTTTTTCAAGAAATGAAGACCAGAAGTGTAGAAGGCTTTAAAAACAAGAAAAAAGAAATTGTCAACATTTTTCGTATATCCTTCATTTACCACCATGATATGCAACTATATATCACGATGGACTTTCACAGCATAACCGGCTTATGATGATATTTTATCACATCTGCCTGGTAGTTGCGCAAAAGTGACGTTTTCCCTTTGTTATCTTGTTGTCAGACTTTCTGTCTTTTTCAAATGCCGAAACCCCTATGTTTTTAAAGAATTTAAGTCTTTTTTATTAAAGATAAGGCCACCCTGCCTATTAAAGTTGGTGTATACGTGCTTTTTGGGTGTGGCACCTTGAAAGATAGTTTTTCAGATTGAATGGGGAATTTTTTAGCCAATTGGCCTACGACTCTAATCAATTAATTGATTTCAACTTTTGAATTAAGAGCGGGACGCTCCTAATTAGTTCTGAATAGTGTGCGCAATTTCTGAACTGGAGCGCGCCATTTAAAACCACTTTTTAAAACTGTATAAAGGCCTGCAAAAACAAACAAGCAAATTTATTTGTTGCAGAACATTATATTCCTTAAAATTTTGTTCGAAAAAGAACATCGAAATTTTGAAAAAGCACGTGATAATTGCCATACGCTTTGCATCAAAGCAACAATACCTTTTCATGGAAAACAACTCTAATGACATCATTAATCATCCTTCTATGTACCGCTTCATGTGTAGAACGGAAATGGACGAGCGGACGTTTTGCATTTTTTATTAACATCAACAAAAGAGACACAACCATTAATTGCCTCTGCGCGCCGCATGTTGATATCATTTTCAGTCTCGGAGTCGGGTATTAGTTTCTAGCAATGCTATTCAATAATTTAGATATATCAAGTCAGTTTGCGAAAATAATTTACACGTTTTAAAATGCACCACGAACATATTACCATTCAATATACCTGTTTACATGTAGGCCTACTATTACGTGTCTTTGTTTGTGTTTACCCGACTAAACCACAGATATCCCCGGTTCGATGCCCCATGAGTTTGTATTTACAAAGAAATAAACTCAGAAACCTAACCATTTGGACCCAGAGAGGATAGACTCACAGACCCATTGTTTTCACTAATGAGCTGGGCAGTGCTATTGTATAGGATTACCCCGTAACGCCACATGAATGGGCTATTGTGTACACAGAGGCACACAAATGCCTACAGTGAATAGCCATTCGGAACCAGTTGAATATTTTTTTTGTTAGTGATTTGGGAAAAGCTTGGCTAGGCTTGCCTTGTCTTTCTTTATTGCCACTATGTGAAGATTTCCATTTTACCCCTACTTGAGTCATCTGACTATTTTTTTTACATCATCGTGTTTTCACATCGCGTACTTAATTGTATAAACGACGCGGAAATTTACCTACCGTCCGATTGATTCTAGATTTACTCGGGCTTGCTTGAATACAGTCCTTATCAACGGTCATTTTAGATTTGTAAATGAGAATAAGTCTTTCAAGTTTGTACTTCCAAAAAATTATGTGTCCCGAAAGACATTTTAGTCTCCTTATGTAAGTTTCAGTTTTTCCCCAATGACTGCCACAACATTATTTCATAAATTTATATTTGTATACGAGTACTCTGGGTTCCTCTAGTCCACATGTATTTTAGATTTTCGGAAGTGAGAGGTTAATCTTTGGCACAATATTTCTCTTTCACGTCATGTGATTTTTCAGTTTCCATAAATTGAGATGCTGGTTAAAATTGTTCAAAGGCCTTTTTCCGAGGATGATTTTCTTTAGAAATCAATGTACCAAAAATAATTGAAAACACCGACTTTTACATGCTATTTTTTGTCCTATTCGAGGTGTCCGGAAGCGCGCCACCGACTTTCAGGCGCAATCGCGAAAAAAAAAAACCTGCGGCCGATTTAAGGAAGTGTTCACCTTGACTTCAGGAGGTCGACTTGGCGAGAAAATAAATCTCTACAAATCGTCATCTTCACTTCGGGAAGTCGACTTGACGAGATAAAATATCTCGACAAGTCATGTAAGTCGGTGGGATAATTTATGTGATTAAGTCGCCTTACTTTCAATGATATGTCAACATGACGTGATAAATTATCTCAATATCTAAATAAGTGGATGCACTCATGGGCCGTATTCACAAAACTCAAACTTAAGAGATAACTTAAGCCAGACTTAAATCTTAGCACCCTACTAACTTAAGTGGGTCGCTTAATATGGTATTCACGAAAGATCTAAGCACCCCAATTATATTAGTGCTCAACTTAATTTAAGTGTTCAAAACAGTCACTCTTGCTCAATGCACAAAATATGTACGTCATAAACGTTCCTACGCAGCAGCAGTTCAATCAATAATGTGCGTGCTTCCTTAACATAATCATGCGTGCGCGTATTCTGCGACGCAGTTTCCAAGCTCAATTTAATACACAAAAACTTATCTGCGTCACGTGCGCGTCCACCTAGTTCGTCATGCACATCGTATGCTCTCAGTGCATGTAGTTATTTACCATAGTTTTTACGGTCGTTTGAACAACTAAACTACAAGTGAATTGTTCATTTTATTTACTATCGAGTATGAAACAAATTGTCATGATGATTTATGTCATACGCGCTGGAAGGTAAGACAGTTAATTTTAATTAATAGCCTTTCGGCAGTCACGTGGTAGGACTGTGCATGCCATTACATTGGTTTCGTCAATCGTACCCGTGCCGCCCGCATAAAAATCAACAAATCGTTCGAAAATGACTGTCAGAATGTCGACGAACTACAATCTTAGGGTTGTCACACATTAATTTCAACTTGGCTTTCCTTTTTTAATACAATCATTCGTTATTGACGATATTTCCCTCTACCCCTAGAAAGTCCAATTTTGTGCCTAAAAATACCAACCAACGGAAAGGAATAAAGCCGCCATGACACCCTAGTGCCCCACTTAACTTGACTTAAGACAGGTCCGACCACACTTAGATTTAAGTCATGAAAATAAGTGGGGCGCTTAGTGAAAATGCTTTGTGAATACTGCTTAAATTGTAAAACTAGTCTAAGTAGCATATTTAAGTGGGGTGCTTGCTTTTTTATGACTTAAGTCGTTTTGTGAATACGGCCCATGGAGCGCCGTAACCATTACAATTTGGGAGCTATCTATAATTATATTTGGGAACCAAATTTCAACCGGTAATAATTTGTGTGTGATTGTTTGCCAATAGTATATATTAGGCCGATTTAAAAAAAATAGTTTCTCGTTCGGGCTTTTTGGGGAAAACATATAGGAGGTTGGCGGATGCAACATGGCGGATGGATTTTTTCCATTTTCTTGACTTTTTTGCTGATAGTGTCCAATTAGCCGTAACCCTTTCTAACTTTCTACAATTTTGTTGAAAACAAATAGAAAGACAATAGGATTGACAGTTTATGTGCAATATACATTGCAAATGTATGAATTTGAAAGGGGGCGGGCCGAAAAAAAAGAAGCGGGTGGGGACGAGAAACTGGTACATTTCTTTTGTACTTGTCATTAAATACTAGAATTAAGTTTCAAATCTTTACGACCCCAACATTTTCTGACACGTTTCAGGGGCGGATCTAGCTTTCAGGAAACGCATGGAGACGGGGGGGGGTGATATTTCAGTGAAGGCGTGCACCTGCTATAGGGGATCGAGGGACGTACCCCCTCCCCCAAGGCAATGTGAGAATAAAGTTAGGAACTTTGAGTCAATTTCAGTAGTATATCATAAACAAAAATCATCGGCTGAACGGGGGGGGGGGGGGCAGCAACACCCCAAACATACCCCCCCCCCCCAGATCCGCTACTCAGTGAATTTTCATCTGTGCAATTTCCTTAAAATTATCATCCAGAAAATCTTTGTACTGTCGACGTCGTTACCATTATGAGTCAGTAAATTCATACGACGTGCAGCGAATTTTAACAAGTTTTTGATGGACTTCTGCAGCCTTGGTGATCAATGATGCATGATATTTGAGTGGGGGCGTGGCCCTGCTATAGGGTCCGGGGCATGCCGCGCCCCCTCCCCCGTTGTAAAGCAATTTGAGAATAAATTTAGGAAATTAGAGGCACATTTTATTGTTTTTTTGCCCCATTCTTAGTACTATACATTAAACAAACAAACCAGCGGCCGAACAAGGGGCCCAACGGGGGGGGGGGGGGGAGGTGATCTGTACAATTACCTGGCTTTTTATTCTCTCACAAAGTCACTGTACTGTCGACGTCGTTACCAATGCACCAGTATGTATTTGTATCGCCATTTAAGCTGTTTCAGATGAGTTAGTAAATACATACGACGTGCAGCGAATTCTAACGAGTTTTTGATGGATTTCTGCAGCCTCGGTTATCAATGATGCATGTAGGCTGAGGCTCATTAAGCACCGTTGAAGCTTCTTTTTTTTTTAACAATGCAGCCCACTGTAACTGTTGTTTTATTTGTTTCTCTGATTGTCTATCTTATTATCTTTTTACAATTAGTCCTCGGCCCAATGGTTTTTCTTTATCTTAGGTTCATTCTCCCGGCCTGGTGGTGAAAACACAATGTGAGGTCTACTCCCAAAGAGGGGCGTGTCCGTGGTCGAAGAAAAAGAAATGCAATCATGTGCTTGCATGTAATTAATTTGTTTTTACTTGTGCACGATTTGAAACAAGGGGGTTGTCCCATGTCCCTATACCCTGTACACATAACTGTTATCCCTAGATATCTCAAAAGAATTCCTGAGATTTCGGGAACACAAAGATCAACACAAAAGAGGGGGTCTCCTCTATTGCTTCAAATTAATAAAAGGTCATGTTGGAAATGCCCACGCGGTGTGTTTATGTTAGGGTATACAACATGTTTTCAACCAATGGATTTTTCCACATGCGATTAGCACGGTAGCAACATGATCTCAATTTAATGTATAATTTTAAAAATAAGTCATAAAATTGACTGTCAATCACTTTTTATACAAAAGATGAGAAATTTAAAACACACTCCTCTTTCCCATCGCACAGTGAAAAACTGCCATTTATAAATAATTTAGTGTGCAGTGATGATGTCATTAGTCACGGTTAATTGGAGGGTCTAATGTCGGTGAAAACAATGGCACCGTTCTACGTGCCCATTGTATTCTGTAATTAATTTCCCTCTTGGCCATCAGTGGCTTGCGACGACAATTATCTCAATGACAATTATCTCAGGCCCCATTGTTATAATTAGTAGAATTTCACCGCTGGACCCAACATTTTGGCGCACTCCGTCATTGCAGGCCATTATTTTTTGCAGTCAGGCGAGGGACTCTTTTTCTGACACACGTCACGTCTGTGGTCGACACACACGGGCTGAAATACTCTGAATCTGCAACGAAACGTACTTTGCTTGAAGCAAAAAAAACGGCCCTTGTACTTTTCTGATTCTTTGTGAAAGTGCTACTTTTATCACATTTGCTTTAGGGAGATCGTGAGCATATTGTCTGTACAGCTTTCCTGTCTTCGAGTATGGCGTGGTTCACCGCAAGCTCTGCTCAGATGCTTGTCTCGATCATCATAAGTTTACTATTACTAAAGTGCCAGGCCCTCTACGCCTCCTGCCCGCCTGGCTGGCTGAAATGGCAGCAATCTTGCTACATCCGACTCCCTAACAGGATGAATTGGTTTGAGGCATCGGAGGCTTGCAACCGGCCGGGAAGCAGCCTCTTCGTACCAAACTCGCGGGAAGAAAACGACGCCATCTGGCAGTCACTTGGGATACAGACTGGCGGTATGTGGATCGGCTGTACGGATGCGGCCCAAGAGGGTATCTGGCTGTGCGGAGGTCAACCTCTGTCTTTTCCAAATTGGAATCCTGGCAATCCGCACACCGACAACCAGCGTAACTGCGCCCGAATGACTGTGAACCGTGGCGGGGGCTCGTGGTCTGACAGCGTTCCTTGCGGTAGCAGAAACCGCAAACATGCAGCCTGTGAGATGACGGTCTCTGCGATGCCAGCCTACCACATCTTCACTGGTCCTGATGGGCGTGTCTCCCAACGATGCCTCCTCAATCACGACATCAAGAAACTGGCGGCAGAGGGCTTGCTTGCCTGCGGCTGGGCGTGCCGGGCCGATCCCCGATGCCGCTCCTTTAATCTCTGGCAGATCAGCAAGAGAGAAAAGATGTGTCAACTTAATGACGTCACTCGTTTTGGGGCTGATTGCAACGACTTCAAAGCAATCGACAAATGCTATTACTTTGACCTGTAAAATAGGGAGATTTGAGCAGCTTCGACCGTGTTGTCGCATTGCTGGGGACAAAAATTGACATACAAGAACAATTGGCAGAATGACCGCTACTTTCACTAAATTTAAATATAGTATGTAAATATGTTATTTCAAATAACAGATCCAGAGTCGAATTTGTTAGAGTTACTGGTTAGAAAAGAAATAGCGGGTGAGTCAAACCAGTTTAGCAGATGAGAACCATGCAGCAAGAAGTATATCAGTCATTTGAATTTTTTTGGCTGGTATTCGTCAAGTTACACTGTAAAAACGTGGGGCAAAAATGGGTTGATATCATGAGACCACTGTTGGTCAACATATCGGTTAAACGCTTGGAAAAATTCTTCACAATAGTTGGAAAAATTTTACCCAAAGTAACCCACAATGAGGTTATTTTAAACCAATGTTGGGTAAATTTACTTTGCTCAACAGTGTTTGACCCAACATTTTTTACAGTGTGAAGTAAATTTGACCTTTGCAGTGATCTTAAGCAACTGGCATCTGGTTTTGTTCACCCGTCGTTAACTTGAAGTATATGATTTATAGAAGTGTACATGGGCGTCGCCGGGGGCACTTAGCCCACCCCCCCCCCCCCCCCTATGAAAAAGGGGGGAACGAGAAAGGAAAAGAGGTGTGAAGTCATATTTGCTATTAATTTAATACACATTTAACAAAATGGGCGTCTGTATCAGGGTTGTCAATGGGGGTGGGTGGGCAAATGCCGCCCCCCCCCCGAAAAAAAAATTTAATTGAGAATATGCTAGAGAAAGTACAAGGATTTGGGGGAAAGTGCTTTGCGCCCCTCCCCCCCCCCCCCCCCCCCCCGTAAAATCCTGGAGACGCCCATGGAAATGTACATATTTAACTTGTTTATTTTAATCATGCACGGTTGAAATTGTACATATTGAAAGCTTAGCAAAATGTGAACAATGCAGCAAGAAGTAACATAGATCATTTAAAAAAAATTAGCTAGTGTTCGTTGTTTCAAGTTGAAGCATTTTGATTTTTGCAGATATCTTAAGAAACTGACATCTGGCTTTGTTCATTCGTCGTTTACTCGAACTTATATGATGTATTGAAATGTAAATGTTTAACTTGCTTATTTTGATCATGTACGCTTAAAATTGTAGATATTGAGAGTTTAGCGGATGAGAACCATGGAGCAAGAAGTAACATAGATCATTTGATTTTTTTTTGCCGGTATTCGTTGTTTAAAGTTAAAGCAAATGTTACCTTTGCTGAGATCTTAAGCAACTGGCATCTGGTTTTGTTCATCGTAACATCGTTGGCGCAATGTTTATTTTGGTCATGTAGCCTACGGTTAAAATTGGGTGCATGGGTGTAAATGCGGGTGGTGTGGGTAAATGTCACGATCCCCCGCCCATTCTCGAAAAAAAATCATAAATTAAGAATGTTCAAGAGAAAGTACAACGATATGGAGGGGGAAATGTGTTATGCCCCCCCCCCCTGTAAAATCATGGCGACGCCCATGAAAATGTACATCTATAACTTGTTTATTTTGATCATGTACGGTTGAAATTGTAGAGATTGAGAGTTTAGCAGATGAGAACCATGTAGCAAGAAGTAACATAAATCATTTGACTTTTTTTCGCTACAGTGTTGTTGTTTGAAGTTAGAGCAAATTTTACCTTTGCAGAGATCTTAAGAAACTGGTTTTGTTCATTCGTCGTTTACTCGAACTTAAATGATGTATAGAAATGTAAATGTTTTACTTGTTTATCTCGGTCATGTACTACGGTTACAATTGTACATATTGAGAGTTTAGCAGTTGAGAACCATACAGCAAGAAGTAACATAGATCATTTGGAAGTTTAGCTAGTATTCGTTGTTTAAACTTTCAGTACATTTTACCTTTCGTAGAGATCTTAAGAAACTGACATCTGCTTTTGTTCATCCGTCGTTAACTCAAAGTATTATGATTATAGAAATATACATGTTTAACTTGTTTATTTTGATCATGTACGGTTAAAATTGTAGATATTGAGAGTTTAGCAGATGAGAACCATGCAGCAAGAAGTAACATACATCATTTTAAAATTTTCAGCTATTGTTGGTTGTTTAAATTTAAAGTAAATTTAACCTTAAGTTTGCCAAGTTCTTAAGAAACTGACATCTGGTTTTGTTTATTCGTCGTTTACTCGAAGTACATGATGTATTGAAAAGTACATGCTTAACTTGGGTATTTTGATCATGTTCGGTTGAAATTGTAGATATTGAAAGTTTAGCAGATGAGAGCCATGCAGCAAGAAGTAACATACATCATTTGAATTTTTTTGCCAGTGTTGTTGTTTAAAATTAGAGTAAATTTTACCTTTGCAGAGATCTTAAGAAACTGACATCTGGTTTTGTTCATCGTAACATCGTTTACTTGAATTATTATGATTTATGGAAATGTACACGTTTGAAGGCATGTTTATTTTGATCATGTACGGTTGAAATTGTAGATATTGAGAGAGTTTAGCAGATGAGAACCATGCAGCAAAACATACATCATTTGATTGTTTTTAGCTGGTATTCGTTGTTTAAAATTAAAGCAAATTTTACCTTTGCTGAGATCTTAAGAAACTGGAATCTGGTTTTGTTCATCGTAATATCATTTACTTGAAGTATTATGATTATAGAAATGTACAAATATAACTTGTTTATTGATCATGTACGGTTGAAATTGTAGATATTGAGAGCGTTTAGCAGATGAGAACCATGCAGTAAGATGTAATATACATCATTTGAATTTTTTGAGCTGCTATTCACTATTAACATGTAAAAGTAAAGCAGATTTTATCCTTGCCAAGATCTTAAGAAACTGGCACCTGGTTTTGTTCATCGTAATATCGTTTACTTGAAGTGTCATTTATTAAAATATTGTAACGTGTTTATTGTGACCATGTGCAGTTGAAATTGTAGACATTGAGAGAATGAAAAAAATGTGTTTATCATAAAGGTAATGGACACTATTTGCAAACATTCTCAAATGAAACTGTCAAAATATCATTTTCGAAAAAAGAGGAATGATGTTTTCCTCGCGATGGTCAGGACCAAACCATCGCGCTCTCAACGGACACCGGCTTTCGCGTCGAGAAAAAATAAAGATGCATTTTCACAGTTTGCTAAAAAACGTATATCTACTGAGCTGAAATTTGGACAGGTTCCTTTATAGTTTTTAATGACCTGCTTCAGATTTACTGAATTCTTGTTCCTTGAATCGGTAAGAACACATTTAGTTTTTATTTTTCTTCAAATCTTGGTGTCCATTATCTCAATACCACTTCTGGCTGGTTTCTTATTACATTTATTGGAATTCATGCATTTATTAAAATTTGTGCCATCAAAGACAGTGCAAGTTTTATCCAAAGTATTTATTTCTGTGTGACCCGAATTTCAGAAAAATTGTGTCCAAAGAAGCCGTATAACCTTTTACAACTACACTTTTGCTGAAAACAAATAGAAAGACTTTATATGATTGACGATATATATGTGCAATATACACTGCAAAAGTACAAATTTAAGAAAACCGGGGGGGGGGGGGAAGTGAGGCAAGCAGGGACGAGAAACTGGTGTATTGCTTGTACTTGTCCTTAAAATTCTAGGATTAAGTTGTAAATGTTTACGACGCCAACATTTGGCACGTTCAGGAGTGGATCTAGCTTTCAGGAAATGAATAGAGACGGAGGGGGGATATTTAAATGAAGGCGTGCCCCAGCTTTAGGGGGTCGAGGGTCACGCCCCCTCCCCCAGTCTAAGGCTATTGGAGAATGAATTTAGGAACTTTTAGTCATTTTTTATTTTTGGCCCCATTTAGTAGTATCATAAAAAACAATTCAGCGGCTGAACGGGGGGTGGGCGGAGGTGCAACACCCCTTCGCCGCCCATCCCCTAGATCCACTACTGAATTTTATTTGTTCAATTACATGTACCTACAAAAAATTATCCAGAAAGTCATTGTACTATCCACGTCGTCACCATTATTTGAGCCAGTCAATTCATACGACGTGCAGCGAATTCTAACGAGTTTTGGATTGATTTCTGCAGCCTTGGTTATCAATGATGCATGTAGGCTGAGGCTCAGCAAGCACCGTTGAAACTTTTTTTAACAACGCAGCCCCAATTTAACTGTTTATTTTGTGTATGTTTTTCTGATTGTCTATCTTATTAGTTTTTTTATAATTAGTCCTCAGCCCAATGTTTTTTCTTAATTAAAACATTATCTTATGCTCACTCTACCGGCCTGGTGGTACAATGAGGTCTACTCCCAAAGAGGGGCGTATCTATGGTAGCGGCGTAGCCACGGGGGGCCACTGAAAATTTGGCATCCGGAGAAAAGCACAGCCATATGAGTACCATGATTAGCTGGAAGAATATAAAGTCCCCTTTTTCCGCGATTTTATGTGTATTCTTTACCCCCCCAAAAAAAAAAAAACACCTGCAAGTGGCTTTTCAGAACCACACATACTCACAAAAGAGATTTATTCACATGGTGCTACCGCAAACTTATCTTGTCTTGATATGATATATACGTTTTGAACAGCGCCCCCATTGGAATATGGTGTCCACATGTATCGCCCTGAAAAGCACCATATTGTGCCCTTTGTGTGCATAATTGTCGGTTTTGAACAGCGCCCCAATCGACAGATGGTACCAGCCATTTTTCCAGATGCTACATGATCTCAGTTTAATGCATAATTTTAAAAATAAGTCATAAAATTGACAGTCAATCACTTTTTAGACAAAAGATGAGAAAGATAAAACACGATCCTCTTTATCATCGCAAATTGAAAAATTGCCATTTATGAATAATTTAGTGTAGGGCCTATGGTTAATTGGAGGGCCTAATGTCAGTGAAAGCGATGACACCGTCCTACGTGCCCATTGTATTCTGTAATTAATTTCCCTCTTGGCCATCAGTGGCTTGCGGCGACAATTATCTCAATGACAATTATCTCATGCCCCATTGTTATAATTAGTAGAATTTCACCGGTGGACCCAACATTTTGGCGCACTCCGTCATTGCAGGCCATTAATTTTTGCAGTCAGGCGAGGGACTCTTTTTCTGACACACGTCACGTCTGTGGTCGACACACACGGGCTGAAATACTCTGAATCTGCAACGAAACGTACTTTACTTGAAGCAAAAAAAAAACCGGCCCTTGTACTTTTCTGATTCTTTGTGAAAGTGCTACTTTTGTCACATTTGCTTTGGGAAGATCGAGAGCATATTGTCTGTACAGCATTCCTGTCTTCAAGTATGGCGTGGTTCACAGCAAGCTCTACTCAGATCCTTGTCTCGATCATCATCAATTTACCTAGCTGCCAGGCCCTCTACGCCTCCTGCCCGCCTGGCTGGCTGAAATGGCAGCAATCTTGCTACATCTTACTGCCGGACAAGATGAATTGGTTTGAGGCCTCGGAGGCTTGTAACCGGCCGGGAAGCAGTCTGGCCGTGCCCAACTCGCGGGAAGAAAACGACTTCATCTGGAAGTCAGTGAGGCCACAGACTAGCGGTATGTGGATAGGCTGTACGGATGCGGCCCAAGAGGGTATCTGGCTGTGCGGAGGTCAACCTCTGTCTTTTCCAAATTGGAATCCTGGCAATCCGCACACCGACAACCAGCGTAACTGCGCCCGAATGACTGTGAACCGTGGCGGGGGCTCGTGGTCTGACAGCGTTCCTTGCGGTAGCAGAAACCGCAAACATGCAGCCTGTGAGATGACGGTCTCTGCGATGCCAGCCTACCACATCTTCACTGGTCCTGATGGGCGTGTCTCCCAACGTCAACCTATGACTTTTCCAAATTGGAATCCTGGCAATCCGCACACCGACAACCAGCTTAACTGCGCCAGGATGACGACACACTTTGGCGGGGGCCTGTGGTCCGACGATGTTCCTTGCGGTAGCAGCAAGCGCAAACATGCAGCCTGTGAGATGACGGTCTCTGCGATGCCAGTCTACCACACCTACACCGGTCCCGATGGGCGTGTCTCCCAGCGATGCCTCCTCAATCACGACATCAAGAAACTGGCGGCAGAGGGCTTGCTTGCCTGCGGCTGGGCGTGTCGGGCCGATCCCCGATGCCGCTCCTTTAATCTCTGGCAGATCAGCAAGAGAGAAAAGATGTGTCAACTCAATGACGTCACTCGTTTTGGGGCTGATTGCAACGACTTCAAAGCAATCGACAAATGCTATTACTTTGACTTGTAAAATAGGGAGATTTGAGCAGCTTCGACCGTGTTGTGGCATTGCTGGGGGAAAAAAAATTGACATACAAGAACAATTGGCAGAATGACCGCTACTTTCACTGAATGTAAATATAGTATGTAAATATGTTATTTCAAATAACAGATCCAGAGTCGAATTTGTTAGAGTTACTGGTTAGAAAAGAAAGAGCGGGTGAGTCAAACCAGTTTAGCAGATGAGAACCATGCAGCAAGAAGTACATCAGTCATTTGAATTTTTTTAGCTGGTATTCCTCAAATTACACTGTTAAAAAGTTGGGCAAAAATGGGTTGATATCAATGAGACCAGTGTTGGTCAACATATCGGTTAAACTCTTGGAAAAATTCTTCCCAATAGTTGGAAAAATTTTACCCAAAGTAACCCACAATGAGGTTATTTTAAACCAATGTTGGGTAAATTACATTGCCCAGCAGTGTTTGACCCATAACATTGTTTACAGTGTGAAGCAAATTTTACGTTTGCAGTGATCTTAAGCAACTGGCATCTGGTTTTGTTCACCCGTCGTTAACTTGAAGGATATGATTTATAGAAATGTACATGGGCGTCGCTGGGATGGAATTCGGGGCGCTTAGCCCCCCCCCCCCCCCCTTCAAGAAAAAGGGGGATCAAGAAAGGACAAGAGCTGTAAAGTCATATTTGCTATTAATATAGTACACATAACAAAATGGGCGTCTGCAGGGGTGTAAATGGGGGTGGTGTGGGTAAATGTCACGGTCCCCCGCCCATCCTCGAAAAAAAATCATAAATTAAGAATGTTCAAGATAAAGTACAAGGATTTGGAAGGGGAAATGTGTTATGCCCCCCCCCCCCCGTAAAATCATGGCGACGCCCATTAAAATGTACATGTATAACTTGTTTATTTTATCATGTTCGGTTGAAATTGTAGAGATTGAGAGTTTAGCAGATGAGAACCATGCAGCAAGAAGTTACATAATTCATTTGATTTTTCGCTAGTGTTGTTGTTTGAAGTTAGAGCAAATTTTACCTTTGGAGAGATCTTAAGAAACTGGTTTTGTTCATTCGTCGTTTACTTGAACTTATATGATGTATTGAAATGTACATGTTTAACTTGTTTATCTCGGTCATGTACGGTTCAAATTGTACATATTGAGAGATTAGCAGTTGAGAATCATACAGCAAGAAGTAACATAGATCATTTGAATTTTTAGCTAGTATTCGTTATTTAACTTTCGCACATTTTACCTTTTTAGATCTTAAGAAACTGACATCTGATTTTGTTCATCCGTCGTTAACTTGAAGTATTATGATTATAGAAATATACATGTTTAACTTGTTTATTTTGATCATGTACGAAATTGTAGATATTGAAAGTTTAGCAGATGCGAACCATGCAACAAGAAGTAACATAGATCACTTGATGTTTTTTTAGCCGGTATTCGTTGTTTAAAATTAAAGCAAATGTTACCTCTGCTGAGATCTTAAGCAACTGGCATCTTGTTTTGTTCATCATAACATCGTTTACTTGAAGTATTATGATTATAGAAAAATATGTTTAATTTGTTTATTTTGGTCATGTACGGTTAAAATTGTAGATATTAAGAGTTAGCAGATGAGGACCATGCAGCAAGAAGTAACATACATCATTTAAAAAAATTTAGCTAGTGTTGGTTGTTTAAAATTAAAGTAAATTTTACCTTTTGCCAAGTTCTTAAGAAACTGACATCTGGTTTTGTTCATTCGTCGTTTACTCGAAGTACATGATGTATTGAAATGTACATGCTTAACTTGTGTATTTTGATCATGTTCGGTTGAAATTGTATATATGGAAAGTTTAGCAGATGAGAGCCATGCAGCAAGAAGTAACATAGATCATTTGAATTTTTTTTGCTAGTGTTGTTGTTTAAAATTAGAGTAAATTTTACCTTTGCAGAGATCTTAAGCAACTGACATCTGGTTTTGTTCATCGTAACATCGTTTACTTGAATTATAATGATTTATGGAAGTGTACACGTTTGACGGCATGTTTATTTTGATCATGTACGGTTGAAATTGTAGATATTGAGAGCGTTTAGCAGATGAGAACCATGCAGCAAGAAGTAACATACATCATTTGAATGTTTTTAGCTGGTATTCGTTGTTTAAAATTAGAGCAAGTTTTATCTTTGCCGAGATCTTAAGAAACTGGAATCTGGTTTTGTTCATCGTAATATCGTTTACTTGAAGTATTATGATTATAGAAATGTACATATATAACTTGTTTATTGATCATGTATGCGGTTGAAATTGTAGATATTGGGAGTTTAACAGATGAGAACCATGCAGCAAGAAGTAACATAGATCATTTGAAATTGGCATCTGCATTGTAACATCGTTTGCTTGAAATATTATGATTATAGAAATGTACATGTTTAACTTGTTTATTTTGATCATGTACGGTTGAAATTGTAGAGATTGAGAGTTTAGCAAATGAGAACTATGCAGCAAGAAGTTACATAAATCATTTGATTTTTCGCTAGTTTTGTTGTTTGAAGTTAGAGCAAATTTTACCTTTGCAGAGATTACTCGAACTTATATGATGTATTGAAATGTACATGTTTAACCTGTTTATCTCGGTCATGTACGGTTAAAATTGTACATATTGAGAGTTTAGCAGTTGAGAACCATACAGCAAGAAGAAACATAGATCATTTGAAATTTTAGCTAGTATTCGTTGTTTAAACTTTAAGCACATTTTACGTTTTGTAGAGATCTTAAGAAACTGACATCTGATTTTGTTCATCCGACGTTAACTCGAAGTATTATGATTATAGAAATATTCACGTTATCTTTGCTGAGATCTTAAGCAACTGGCATCTGGTTTTGTTCATCGTAACATCGTTTACTTGAAGTATTATGATTATAGAAAAATATGTTTAATTTGTTTGTTTTGGTCATGTACGGTTAAAATTGTAGATATTAGGAGTTAGCAGATGAGGACCATGCAGCAAGAAGTAACATACATCATTTAAATTATTTTAGCTAGTGTTGGTTGTTTAAAATTAAAGTAAATTTTACCTTTTGCCAAGTTCTTAAGAAACTGACATCTGGTTTTGTTCATTCGTCGTTTACTCGAAGTACATGATGTATTGAAATGTACATGCTTAACTTGTGTATTTTGATCATGTTCGGTTGAAATTGTATATATGGAAAGTTTAGCAGATGAGAGCCATGCAGCAAGAAGTAACATAGATCATTTGAATTTTTTTAGCTAGTGTTGTTGTTTAAAATTAGAGTAAATTTTACCTTTGCAGAGATCTTAAGAAACTGGCATCTGGTTTTGTTCATCGTAACATCGTTTACTCGAAGTATTATGATTTATGGAAATGTACATGTTTGACATGTTTTTTTTTTATCATGTACGGTTGAAATTGTAGATATTGAGAGAGTTTAGCAGATGAGAACCATGCAGCAAGAAGTAACATCATTTGATTGTTTTTAGCTGGTATTCGTTGTTTAACATTAGAGCAAGTTTTATCTTTGCCGTCGTTTACTCGATGATGTATTGAAATGTACATATAACTTGTTTATTGATCATGTACGGTTGAAATTGTAGAGATTGAGAGTTTAGGAGATGAGAACCATGCAGCAAGAAGTAACATATATCATTTGATTTTTTTAGCCAGTATAGTGTTCGTTGTTTAAACGTAAAGCACATTTTACCTTTGCCAAGATCTTAAGAAACTGGCATCTGGTTTTGTTAATCGTTATATCGTTACTTGAAGTATGATTTATTGAAATATTTTGACACGTTTATTGTGACCATGTGTGGTTGAAATTGTAGATATTAAGAGATGAAAAAAAATGTGTTTATATTAACGGTAATGGATACCATTTGCAAGCATTCTCAAATGAAACTGTCGAAAATGTCATTTTCGAAAAAGAGGAATGATGTTTTCCTCGCCATGGTTAGGACCAAACCATCACGCTCTCAACGAAAACCAGCTTTAGGCGTCGAGACAAAATAAAGATTCATGTTCACAATTTGCTAAAATTGTATATCTACTGAGCTGAAATGTGGACACTCCCAGGTTTCTTAGTTTGTAATGACCTGCTTCAGATTTACTGTATTCTTGTTCCTTGAATCGGTAAGAACACAATTAATTTTAGTTTTCTTCAAATCTTGGTGTCCATTACCTCAATACCACTTCTGGTTGGTTTCATATTTAATTTATTGGAATTCAGTCATTTATTAAAATTTGTGTCATCAAAGACAGTGCAACGTTTATCCAATAGATTTATTTTCTGTGATCCAAATTTCTTACAATAATGTGTCTAAAGGAGCCATATAACCCTTTAAAATTACAATTTTTGCTGACAACAAATAAAAAAAACAATAGGATTGATGATATATATGTGCAATATACATTTCAAATGTATGATTTTAAGAAAAACGGGGGGGGGCGGAAAAAATGAGGCGAGCAGGGACGAGAAACTGGTTTATTTCTTGTACTCGTCCTTAAATTCTAGGATTAAGTTTCTAATGTTTACGACGCCAACATTTTCGGACACGTTTCGGGAGCGGATCTAGCTTCAGGAAACGCATGGAGACGGGGGGGGGGGGGGTGATTGAGTGAAGGCGTGCCCCTGCTATAAGGGGTCGAGGGGCACGCCCCCTCCCCCAGTCTAAGGCTATCGGAGAATACATTTAGGAACTTTGAGTCAATTTTTATTTTGGCCCCATTTAAGTCGTATCAAAAAAAAATCAGCGGCTGAACGGGGGGGGTGCAGGTGCAACACCCCTACGCCGCCCCCTCCCCCTCCCCGTAGATCCTCTACTGAATTGTATCTGTACAATTACATGTACCTACAAATAGTTATCCAGAAAGTCATTGTACTGTCGACGTTGTCACCATTATTTGAGTCAGTAAAGTCATACGTCGTGCAGCGAATTCTAACGAGTTTTGGATTGATTTCTGCAGTCTCGGTTAATCAATGATGCATGTAGGCTGAGGCTCAGCAAGCACCGTAGAAGCTTTTTTTAACCCACTGTAAACTGTTGTTTTGTGTGTTTCTCTTATTGTCTATCTTATTATCTTTGTAGTCCTCAGCCCAATGGTTTTTCTTAATTAAAACATTATCTTTGGTTCATTCTCCCGGCTTGGTGGTGAAACTACAATGTGAGGACTAATTTCAAAGAGGGGCGTGTTCATGGTCGAAGAAAAGACTAACAATCATGTATATGATGCATGTAATATGTACATGTATTTTTATCGTGCCGATTTGAAAGAAGGGGTACCTGTCTCTATACCCTGTACACATTGTTACCTAATACATCCCTAGATGTCTCAAAAGAAATCCTTAGATTTCGGGAACACAAGGACCAACACGAAAGAGGGGGTCTCCTCTATTACTTCAAATTAATGTGTAAAATGCCATGTTTGAAATGTTCATGCATGCAGTTGTGTTTATGTTTGGGGTACAATTTGCCGTTTTTCTCACTTGGATCTTTCCAGCTTCGACGGGCACGGTAGCAACATGATCTCAGTTAACTGGTCTATGATTTATAAAATAAATAATTAAATTGACAACCACTCACTGTTTATACAAAAGATAAGAAACATAAAACACACTCCTCTTTACCATCGGAACTTGAAAAATTATGAATAATACAATGTACGACGATGTAGTCAGTACTCACGGTTGAAGGGCAAAATGTCAGTAAAAACGATGACACCGCCAAACTAGCCCATTGTATTTTCTATCGGTAAATTAAATGCCTTACGATGAAAGGACCCATGTCACGTTAATGATGCTCTTTGATAAATTACCCTTTTCCCCATTGCTATAACATTCAGCAGTATTTCACCCAAGGACCCAATCTTTGGCGCACTCCGTCATTGCAGGCCATTAATTTTTGCCGTCAGGGGAGGGACTCTTTTTCTGACACACGCCGCGTCTGTGGTCATTGTACTTTTTTGATTCTTTGTGAAAGTGCTACTTTTGTCACATTTGCTTTGGGGAGATTTTTGAGCATATTGTCTGTACAGCATTCCTGTCTTCAAATATGGCGTGGTTCACAGCAAGCTCTATTCAGATACTTGTCTTGATTTTCATCAATTTAGCAAGCTGTTGGGCCCTCTATGCCTCCTGCCCGCCTGGCTGGCTGAAATGGCAGCAATCTTGCTACATCCGACTCCCTAACAGGATGAATTGGTTTGAGGCCTCTGAGGCTTGTAACCGGCCGGGGAGCAGCCTGGTTGTACCCAATTCACTAGAGGAAAACACCTTCGTCTGGGAGTCGATGGCGAAAGGCGCTGGTGGTCTCTGGATTGGCTGTACGGATGCGGCTCAAGAGGGTGTCTGGCTGTGCGATGGTCAACCTCCACAATACACCATTTGGGACGAGAACCAGCCAAGCACCGGGGACAAATTTAACTGCGCACGTATACCTAGACCTAAACGCCATGGAGCTTGGAGCTGTGACATTAAATGCAGCAAACCAAAGTTTGCCGCCTGTGAGACGTCGGCCTCCACGGTACCAGCCTACCACACCTTCACCGTTCCCGATGGGCGTGTCTCCCAGCGATGCCTCCATCAAGAATCTGACGGCAGAGGGCTTGCTTGCCTGCGGCTGGGCATGCCGGGCCGATCCCCGCTGCCGCTCCTTTAATCTGTGGCAGATCAGTAAGAGAGAAAAGATGTGTCAACTCAATGACGTCACTCGTCTTGTGGCTGATGGCAACGACTTCAAAGCAACCAACAACTGTTATTACTTTGACTTGTAAAACTGGGGAGATTTTAGCAGCTTGGGCCGTGTTGCCGCATTGATGGGAACAAAAAAAATGACATGAAAGAACAATTGGCTGATCAGAATGAACACTATACGTTCACTAAAAAAAATAGTGTGTAAATATATTATTTAAAAAAAATCCAGAGCCATATTTGTTAGAGTTACTGATTAGAAAAGAAAAAAGCAGGTAAGTCAAACCAGTTTAGCAGGTGAGAACCATGCAGCAAAAAATATCAGTCATTTGAATTAAAGTAAATTTTACCTTTGCAGTGATCTTACGAAACTGGCATCTTATTTTGTTCATCCGTCGTTTACTTGAAGAATATGATTTATAGAAATGTACATGTGCGTCGCCGGGAAGGGGTAAGGGGGCGCTTCCCCCGCCCCCGGAAAAAAGCAACCCCCCCCCCCCCAAAGTAAAACAAATAAATAAATAAATAAAAAGAGGTGTCATATTTGCTATTATGGCTGAAAATCAAATTTTTGATAAACCGGCAATTTAGAATTTACATATTTTCATGCCTAAGTCACACATAGTTACTTCGTGAATGGTCTTCTAATGATGCCTGACCCTCGAAACATGGGCTTAGACACCTCACTTGTGTAGTTATGTGCAATATTGGCCGAGATATTGGCTAAAAATCAAATACCTGATAAACCGACACTTTATAATTTACATATTTTCATGCCAAAGACACACATAGTTACTTCGTGAATGGTCTGCTATTGATACTTGACCCTCAAAACATGGGTTTAGACACCTTACTGGTGAAGTTATGTGCTATATTGGCCGAGATATGCCAAAAACATGATTTTCCGGTGTTAGCGGCACTAATTTGCATATTCCTATGCCACAGACACATGTGGTCACTTCCAGAATAGTTTTATTGTGATCTCTGACCTTGAAAACATGGGTTTAGACACCTAGTTCGTTCAGTTATCTGCAATATTGGCTGAGATATAGTTAAAAATAGATTTTTCGGTAATGGCGGCACTAATTTGCATAAAAACAATACGTGGGACATGTTTTGAATTTTTTAACATAGCAAATCGTTTTCTACGCATTTTTTCTGACATAGAGACGTTGATTAGAAATTGATTTCCGAGGGTGCACGATACCCCCCTTTTCCGACTGAACTACATGGTTAGTCAAACCAGTTTAGCAGAGAACCATGCAGCAACAAATATCAGCCAATTTGTTTAAGCTGGATTCGTAAAATTAAAGTAAATTTTACCTTTGCAGTGCTCTTACGAAACTGGTATCTGGTTTTGTTCATCCGTCGTTTACTTGAAGTATATGATTTAATGTTCATGTTTAACTTGTTTATTTGATCATGTACGGTTGAAATTTGTACATATTGTGAACTTACCAGATGAGGATCATGCAGTAAGAAGTAACATACATCGTTTGATTTTGTTTAGCTTGTATTCGTTGTTTAAAATTAAAGTAAATTTTACGTTTACAGAGATGTTTAGAAACTGGGGGCCAACTTCATAAAGCTGCTTAAGCCAAAACTTTGCTTAAGCACAAAAAAACCTTGCTTAATACCGGCCAAAACACCATGTGATGTACATTGCTTGTGACTGGTATTTAGTTGTTGTATACTTAGCATAACAATCGCATGGAGTTGTGTTGGTTTAGCTGATTATATTAAGCACAGTTTTTTTGTGCTTAGCTTAATAAGCAAATGTTGTGCTTAAGCAGCTTTATGAAATTCCTGGCATCTGGTTTTGTTCATCCGTTGTTTACTCTAACTTATATGATGTATTGAAGTGTATACATGCTTTATTGAGAGAGTTTAGCAGACGCGAACCATGCAGCAAGAAGTAACATACATCGTTTAGCTGGTATTCGTTGTTTAAACTTTAATGCACGTTATTTTTACCTTTCCCAAGATCTTAAGAAACGAGCATCTGGTTTTGTTCATTCGTCGTTTACGCGATTGAATGAAATTTACATGTTTTACTTGTTTATTTTGATCATGTACGGTAAAATTGTACATAATTGAGAGTCTAGCAGATGAGAATCATGCAGCAAGAACTAGAAGTTATATAGATCATTGGATTTTTTTTGTAGCTGGTATTCGTTGTTTAAAATTAGAGCAAATTTTTTCTTTGTGGAAATCTTAAGAAACTAGCATCTGGTTTTGTTCATCCGTCATTTACTTGAAGTAATATCCGTGTCAAAAAACATGTTCTACTTTTGATCCTACATAAGTGGCTATTTTGTTTCGTGTGGCGTGTAGATCTCACCCTCTTGCACAAAGCTGATGAAACTCGCTCCATACAATTTGTCATGCCTTGTTTAAATGATCTGAAATCTTCCATTCCATAAACAACCGAGTTATTTAGGATCAAAAGTAGGACATTTTTTTTTGTTACACGTAGTTTATGATTTATCGCAATCTATATATAACTTGTTCATTTTCATCATGCAAGGTTGAAATTGTAGATATTGAGAGATGAAAAAAGTTTATATTTAAGGTAACGGACACCATTTGCAAATATTTTTAAACGAAACTGTCAAAATCATGAAATAGGATATTTCCAAGCAAAGAAGAATATATATAATTTCCTTCGAAATGGTTAGGACCAACCATCGCGCTTTGAACGGAAACCGGCTTTCGCGTTACGTCGAGAAAAATGAAAATGCAATTTCACTTATTTCTCATAAAGTATGATATTTGCTGAGCTGTAATTTGGACAGGTTGTTTTTTATTAATAACATGTTTTAGATTTGTATTGTTGTTCCTTGAATCGGCAAAAACACATTGTCTTTGCAAACGGTGTCCGTTACCTTTCACTAAAACCACTTCTGGTTGGTTTCATATTAAATTTATTCAAATTCATTCATTTATTAAAATCTGTGTCATCAAAGACAGTGCAAGGTTTATCCAATCTATTTATTTTCTGTGAGCCGAATTTCTTGAAGTGTTGACACAAAATGCTTTACTTGGAGTCCGCGTTTTGCATCCTGAGGTGAAGTTATATGTCAACACTATTACTTTTTGTTTGGCATATGTGGTGGTCATAAGCATGAGTTGGAAGTGCAAATTACCTTTCACCTGTCTAAGTCATTTAATCAATGCACAGTGTACCAAACAAAAAGAAAAACGTTCAAGTTGTTGTAGTATTTTTGCACTCCGTCGCCAGACAAAAACATGGTATTGTAACAACGCTGAGTCACAGAATAAATCAATTATCATTAAGAGTTAGGCCCGCACACTTCCACGAACAAACCCTGGAGTCTAAAACCGTGCACTGCTGTACCACGCACAACGTATTTATTAAATGTGTCAGTCATAAACGATGATGTCAATGTTTACAAAAAGTTGAATATTAACCGAAGTCAAACAAACCTCACATACCACTCTGTATACCGCGCCTGCCTCCGTCTGCACCACACGGCAAATTCAATGCTACGGCGAAATTTGCATAAGTTCATAATTCTCGTGGTGCACCGTTCCCGCCCAGTTCAACTACAACCTGCTAATCCGGCATTCCTATTGGTCAGTTCTAACAGATAACATTTTTGCCAAGCAGACAATCATCGCGTCTGTTCATAAACTAGAGTCCAAAGGTGCGATTTTGTGTTTGCATTCCTGAAACCAAGCGCCATTTTGTAAATTTTACACGCAATCCACACACTGGGTCAAATCATTGCTGTTTTTCAGAGCAACTTTTCTGGATTTTTGAGTTGAAATCTGTCCGGCAAAATGAGCGGGAGGGACCCAGGAAAGATCGACATGGATGACGACCAGCAAGAGGAGCGCACCATCACAACTTTCGAGAAATACGTCCAGTCCACATTCGCCGAGTTGGTGGGAACCATGTTCTTCACCTTCATCGCTTGCCTGGCGGTGACGACGCAGGATTTGGTGGCTATTGCCTTTGCTGAGGGCTTGGCTATGGCTCTTCTGTGTTCTGCATTCCTCAACATCAGGTTTGCTGGATTACTCATTGTTTTATTTTCAATCCATTTTGTCATTGTTCAGCACGTATAATTGTCAAGTATTTTTGTTGTCGTTTTAATCCATTTAATTCAGTGACGCGTAATTTCAAAATAATTAATTATTTCGATTTTTCCGTTCATTTTTCAATGATTTCTTGCACGCACTGGAACGCGACAGAAGAAAAAAAGAAAACGATGTCTTTTTGAAAATTATAAATGATTTTTAAAACCAACACATTTCAAATTATATAGGCCTATTATATCAAAGTTTGCAGAGTTACGATGTAGGCCTATGCATTTTGTCATACAACATAATTCCATTGTCAGTGTTTTGTTGAAGGAACATTGTACATGCATAGATTTAGTATCAAAGTTTCACTGAGAAATTGCCTGGGTTAATTTTACCCAAGAAAGGGTGAAAACTGCAACTACCCAAACTTGGGTTGTTCTATAATCAATTGTTTGGGTTAGAATTTCTGCTAATTTCAACAAATTTAATTTGGTCTTGTATGACTACAACTTTTGGTTGAATTTAACATAAATTCTAACCCAAACAATTGCTTATAGAACAACCCAAGTTTGAGTAGTTGCAGTTTTCACCCTTTCTTGTGTAAAATTAACCCAGGCAATTTTTCAGTGTTGATAAAACTACGACCTGATTCAGTAATTACTAAGAGAAGTTCAAACTTCCAAAAAAAATACTTAGGCCTGTTCCAGGTGTAAGTTTAGCATAATCTCATTTTGATAAAGTTTTGTGGGGAATATTCTAGATATTTTAAATATGAAGCTGAATGTTCCTGAACAACAAAAAAAGACTGAAACAAAACTAGGGAGGCAAAATCTTGTGTATTGTCAACCAAAACAGAGGAAGATACGCAATTTATAAAACAGAAGATTTCACGCATAATTGGCAACGAAATGAACAATTAAATAATCGCTACATGAACAACAACCAATCAGTCAGTTGTGGATAGGTCTCCCTTTTTGTTAGAAGTAATTATTCTGAAGATGGGAGGGAACTCAATCTCTTCTTTTTCTGTTGGTGGCAGCGGTGGGATCTTCAACCCAGCCCTGACCTTCGCCGTGTGTTTGTGTGGTGGCATCAGCCCGCTTCTTGCTGTGCTCTACTTCGTCGTGCAGATCTGCGGTGGAATGCTGGGTGCTGCCTTCGTCAAGGTAACCTGACTATTTATTTTGCAAGGCAGAGAGGGGCCACTCGTTTCCCCCTTTTTTCTCTGTTCAAATAAAAAACGTTTGTTTTTCGATAATGCTTTTCATATTATAAGACCCCAGAATCTCCATATATATATTTTGTATAACATTAAAGTACAATTATGATAAAATGTTTGTATCTGCTTCTGGGGACATTTTGTATGGTTACCTTTTCCAATGAACTTGGATCAAATAGCATTTGAAATTAGCTAATGGTAAAATATTTCAAAATATATCCCAGAATATCGTATTAGCCCATTTAAATTAGCACGATAACTGGAGACTTTTAGAAATATATCCAACTTTTTTTTGGGGGGGGGGGGGCGGTTAATGGCTTTTGAAAACTGGCTTTTGAAAGTGTGTAAATTAGTTGGTTTCAAATTCTCGTATGTGAAATTCAATTTTTTTCCGTACCTTCTTCAATTCAGGCCGTCTTGTTGGAGGATTCCTACTACGACATCCGCGGCGGCTGCAACAAGTTCCGCGGTAGCGTGCCGTACGACAAGTACGACTCTCTGCACGTGCTGGGCGTCTCCCCCGGTACCGCGGTGATCATCGAGGCCATGTTGTCTCTCTTCGTCTACATGTCCTACCTGCAAGCTAACATGGATAACCGCGGCAAGCATCTGACGGGACCGCTGGCTTACGGCTTCTCCATCACCGTCGGGATTCTCACCGGGTAAGCGAAAATATATTTCTTTTTCACAGTTCTTAACACCATTATAATCCCCCCTTTTTTTCGGGGGGGGGGGGAGAGGTCTAAGTGTTACTCAAAAGCGCACGGAAGCCTGAAGGACAATGAAGAAATTATCAGTTTTAGAGCTAGGTGTTGGAGAAAACCATGGACTGAAAACACACTACCGTATTCGTCGGCTCGGGTGGGAAATTCGAATCCGGGCCACAGAGAGCATTCTTTCAAGGCGTTTTTTTTTGTTTATAAGAGAGGTTATTTTGAGATCGTCCCAATCGAATCAAGTCACGTTCCCTTGAGATGAGTAAAACAAAATACATGAATATTTTGCCTTCATTTTGATACGGCGCTGCCAAAAGAAAAACAAAACACCAATTGGTCAAAATAATATGCCGGCAATAGTATACCGGCAATCTTCCCAAATCAGTTCAGATCAGGCCACAAACCTTGGTCATGAAGTTTATCCTCCAGTGTATTGACATGTTGATGTTATTTCCGTTTCAGGATGTATTCGTCCGGCGCCTCCTTCAACCCCGCCCGTACCTTCGGGCCCGCTGTGGCCTCGGGTTATTGGGATGAGCAGTACATCTACTGGGCTGGGCCGGTCATGGGCGGACTACTGGCAGGAGCATTCTACAGGTACTGTACCATAACAGATTATGTATCTATTTCTGTCGATTGCAAATTTCCCTTCATGTTTGTGTTATTGAAGTACAAGGATTTTTAAAAGGCAGTATGGCCTAAAACATCATTTCGATTCCCAAATTTTAGTTGCTAGAGTTTTGGATATTTTGCTGTCATAAATTTTCTTTTCTTTGGTGGTTCGTTGTAGTGTAAGTACATGACAGTATGCCAATGAGCAAGCCTTCCTCACAAATGTTTTCAATGAGCAAATTCTAGGTTCACAATTTGAACAGAATACCCCTAAACTTAACAGTGTCTTTCTGTAATAACATCATAGCAACAGCGCCCTCAGTTGTCCGGAAAAGCATGGAGAATTTTTAAATGTTGAAGGAAGCGCACTTTTCAATAAAATTAACCAAAAAGGGATGTCAAATAGTTTTCATACATTTAAGAGTAGCCTACTTGCAGAAAATGTGTTCCTAGGAAAAGTTCATCGCATCCCTTTAATTGTTATTCTGACGTCTTGTTTTTATTCGTTTGTAGATTCATCCTTGGAGACAGCAACAAGCGTCTTATAATGAGAGACTAGCGACAGAGAACGAGCAGCCCCAAAGCAGCTCGGCAAACTCAAGATGATCACGAAATGAACTGCTGCTCAGACAAAATTTGTAACTTCACGAAAATCGTAATAAATTAATTTTGTATTCCGTAATGCATTACAGTTTCTCTTTATCATTGGTGACTCATGTTGCGCACGAACTCCGTTGCGACAAATCCCCAATCTCAGTTGGACACACAATGGCTGCAAGTTATCAATCATATAATAGTGCACGCAAAACGCATCCATTTTGCGTCCAGCCTTAGCTTAGGGTTCATGTGATTTTGAACATTATTCTAGTCAACTCTAGGAGGGTATATATAAGCGACAAGGGCGGATCGGGGGGGGGCAAAGTGGGCCATCCCCCCCCCCCAAAAAAAAAAACGAACCCAACTTCCTTTTTTTTATGTGACGTCGCAATAAAGGCAGGCAATGAGGCCACCACCATCTTTTCCTAAAAAAAACTTTGGTTAAAGTGGTCAGAAATTGCCTCATATCGCACCACAGAGCATCTAGGATCCAAAAAAAGGAGAAAAATTGGCCCCCAAAAATTGTGTTCTAGAGCCGCCCTTGAAAAGCGAACCTTAATTCAAGGAAAACTGAAATGATTGGACAGATTTTAGTAACTATTTGGACAAGGAGTTTAAGATTTCCTATATATAGGCTTGTTTCAAAACTGCTTTTGGAACATTCGAAAGCAATACATTTTATCATATCCCGCGTTTTCCTTTTTAACTAAAACCGTCTATTTCATTTTGTAACTTACGTAGCAGCTGTCTGATATCACATAGTTTGTCAAAATAACAAACATTCCGTGGTTCGTTCATAGAAATGTTGACCTGGACGAAACAGTTCCTCTCAGTTGACCAACACAAACCAGTTTGCAGATAAAAGAAGGCATTTTATGGTATGTTTGCACGGAATTCATCAAGACTTTAGAAAAGGTGAAATTCATTATCAAAACAAGCTGTTTTCAATAAGATCGCCTGCGTTCCTCAGATTGATAGCCACTTAAGATCCGACCAAAAGAAAATCGGGCAAATAGGATTAGACGTGTGAAAACTTTAAAAGTTAATTTAGCTTAGTTTTCTGAATAGCACAATTTTCAAACGATTAGTAAATCATTAACATTGTTTTATTAATGGCATTTACTTTGATATTTAGTCATCTGTGAAAAAGTCAAAGATGTTAAAAGTTTGAAAAATCAAAGGTTTGTAAATATTGAAAAAAAAAATTTCATTGACTTTGATTGACTGATAATTATTTGTTTATACTAAGCCTTTTAGCTTCGTTCTGCTTTTAAAAATAACATGTACAGTATAAATGTAGCAGTGTTTTATATTATCCTTCATGCCAAGTTAGCTTTAAAAAAAAAAAAGGGAATTGAAACTCGAAAGTGGTATCAGTTTACCAATTTTTTTCCCCACATTCCACGTGGAAAGGACTTGTAAAAAGTTAGGTCGAGCTGAACAAAATGTTATGTCATCATCGTTATTGCTGCCGCATTTTTAGCTGGAGGTTTGTCAAACGTTCCTTCTCTTTTCGTTAAAACCCGGAGACTCAGAGTCGGTACAGAATTTTCTGAATTTCAGTTGTTTTTTTTCGCTTAAATGTATGCGTTTATTTGAAATTGGTTGTTTAGTTGTGATTTGGTTTAATTGTTTTTTTTTCCTGCGGTTTATAGTCCCAATAAAGAAAAGCTGTAAAACAATGAGCAAGGTGTAAAGATAGTGTCCATTTTGATACTCATATTTAAAAACGAGATATTTTCTGAATTCAGTGAGGAAATTTATGTTCTTGTTTCGAACCTGTTTGGAAGAGAAATGTTCACATGCGTGTACTTATGTCACGTAGTATCATCTTTGGCCAAAAGTAATTGAATGCATCTTTGCATGGGATCTCAATTTTTCAAATGTTGGCCAGCTACGCTCCAGCATGGCTTCAGACGATTTGACAGCTCTATGACTTGAGAGACAATGGCACCATAAGCTTCAGGAACAAAAGCGCTTATAATGTGAATGCCAAATGTAAAGTGCGATCATTTCTATTTTGTTTGGAGATAAAAGCGTTTCTTATTGATCCAAGAATTAGAAATGCAACCGAGTTAGAAAGCCGATCAAAAGAAATCCAGGTTTGGAAAATCCAAACTTCGCCCAATCATTATAATAATCTGTGTCAACAGATGGCGGTATATTAAACAGTCGCTGGTCTTGTTTCTGTACGTAGACTGGACGGTGTAGTAACGTGTTTTGCAGTCAGGTGCGAACTTCACCAGGGTAGCATAAAATGGTACGACAGTAGAGCGCGTAATGAATATGCATGACTATGACGTCACTAGAAGCTCATGAGTAATATATCACGCACGGTACTGATATACATGTGTATGTAGATGCACACTGTATGTGCTGCATCCCACTTACCGATGATATCACATTTAACAAGTCCTCTTTCTACTGTCGCGCCGCCACCCTCTAGTGTCGTCCCACTTACCGATGATATCACATTTAACAAGTCCTCTTTCTACTGTCGCGCCGCCATCCTCTAGTGTCGTCCCACTTACCGATGATATCACATTTAACAAGTCCTCTTTCTACTGTCGCGCCGTCACCCTCTCGTGTCGCCCCACTTGATGATCATCGGTAAGTGGGGCAAAAGTAGAAGGTGGCGGCGCGACAGTAGAAAGAGGACTTGTTAAATGTGATATCATCGGTAAGTGGGACGACACTAGAAGATGGCGGCGCGACAGTAGAAAGAGGACTTGTTAAATGTGATATCATCGGTAAGTGGGATGCAGCACATACAGTGTGCATCTACATGTACATGTAAATGTACATGTATATCTATCAGTACCGTGCGTGATATATTACTCATGACTTCTAGTGACGTCATAGTCATGCATATTCATTGCGCGCTCTACTGTCGTACCATTTTATGCTACCCTTCAGCAGGCGGGACATTCAACATCGATGAAACTCCTCGCAACATCACTGGAATTGAGATGCAAATTAACCCGAAATTGTCTCACCATAAAACAAAAATGTATGGAATGTGTGAGATTTCTCTACCACTGGTAGTGTTACCAGCAATTGGTAATCCCGGTTTCCCGTATATGTGTCTCGGTTTTTCCCGGGCGGACGTGAAGACAAGGACTCAAGGAGGCGTGGTTGTCATCAAGTTGCCGGGCCGAGCGATTCAGCGATTCTGCCGGTTGATTCGGAGATCCACCCAGGCACGTTGACTGCAAAATCACGGCCCTTTTGCCGAGACCTCTTGGTCCAATGTTCGCCTCAACTAAATCTTGATTTTTTTTAAACCAAATTTGAATTATTTAAGCCCTTGAGGTGAGTTGACTTCGTTATAAGTTATAGGCCTATATAGGTAACTGTAAAGTGTAATTGCAGAATTTGTGGATTTTTATTTTTGTTTCCTGAAAGTGAAAGCATGACAAGGAAAGATCGAAGACCTTAACAATAACATTAACAATGGTCTTGAACATAAATTCACTGCTTCCAATAAGTTCCATACATATGGTTTTTTTTTAATCGTTGATTGTTGCTTGTTTTTTTTCTTTTCTTTTGTTTTGTATCTGTTTAATGGAATTGCATTTCTAGTCAAAGATATTGAGTATTGAGCTCTATTTCCAACCCCCCAATTCCATCCATTTCTGAAAATTACAGCAAAAGCAAATGATGTATATTCCCTTTAAATTAAGACATGCAGATTTCCCGATCAATTTTTAATCATAATTGTTTGCTTGGATAGTCATCAACGACAGTCATCAAGATTGATTAATTGCCTGATTACTCAAATGCTGTGCTGCTGTACAGTTAAAGGGAAAATACAACATTTGCAAACATCAAAAAATAAAACTACCAAATCATTTTGAAATACCTTGCTGGACTGTTAGTGAATGACAGTGTAAAGCATCCTGTGAAATCATGGCACCTGGTATACTGTCATTTTCAAGAAAAGTGGTATTTTTGTATCAATTTCCAACGCTGATCGGCCGATCAGCGTTGGAAAAAAACTGGTTTTTTTTTCAAATACTGGCCCCAATTGACCATCGCACTTGTTTGCAATCAATTACAAACCTATGAACGGGTACGAGCCAGCTAGACTGGTTCCCTGACCTTACAATTCCCCAATGTATGTAAACTGCTCTGTTTTTTCTTATATGGAGTCAGGGAACCAGACTACAGGAAAATGATTGTTTTTCTTGGTTTTTATAGCATTTTCGAACCCAAAACCTCAAAAAAAGTCAGTGTAACTATATTTGCTATATATTTCCAAGCCCCCAATTCCATCCATTTCTGAAAATTACAGTAAAAGCAAATGTTGTATATTCCCTTTAACCGTACAGTTACTGTACTCCCAGTGTGCCCTTGCTGAGCTGAATGATATCACCCACTCCTCCAGGATGAAGGTCTCTTGTTTATGTGCAGTCTTGCTGTGGACCTGCTGGCAATTCAACAGCCCAGTAACAGCTTCCTCGGCTGCTGTTGATGCCTCGAGGGGCGGTGATCCTCAAACATATCTACAGGCAGAAGCGTCTAGGTTTACCAGGCAGCTTGACCAAGCTGCGATGGGAGAACATGGAAGATTTCAGAGGTACGGATGGAGGATGTGTGTCAAAATTGTGTTCATATCCTTCACTGAGTCCACCAAAGATGTTGAAATTCAAGTGGTATTTTACATATTAAGTCTAAATAACGGGCTGGTATGGTCTGATCAGGCTTTAGGTAATTGAAAGTATTAATCTGAGGAATTTGATGGAAAAAAGGTATGCTAAAAATGTTCCTTTTCTTGCAAAGGGAACCAACTGCGTGCTTTTCATGTGTAACTTGTGTGAAGCGATGTGTGTAAACAGTTATACTCTTACTCTTTCAAAGTATTCGCTCAACGTAGCCTTGGTACTTCCCAACTGATCCAAGGTTTTACGTTTACCTGGAGACTTGGAAAAGAACTTAGCTACAGCCCTGGTATGTGGTTCTGGGAGGGGGGGGGGGATTAAAAATATGGAAAAAAATGTTTGTCATTACCTTGATCCAGTCTTTAAAAAAAATATGTTTAATCAAAACTTCATATAATCTTTTTCGGTCATTCATTAGGCCTAATAAATGGATTTCGTCTCATTTTACAAAACAGGTCATTGAATGGTCTGCAGAGGCACAGGGTGAGGAGAAGCAGTGGCTCTGATTTCAGGCACGGCTTCTATCCAGCAACAGGGGTTGGAAACCGAGAAGGTAAAACTTTGTGTACATTCTGCATTTTTGATCATGTTATCCAGAACGGCGTTCCAAAATTCGACTTCATCATCATCATCATCATCATCATCATCATCATCATGAGCTCCAGCTTCAGCTTTAGAAGATTTTCGGCCCCATGCAGCTCATTACATGTATGTCAATGTTCCTCTGTATAAAAATAGAGTCAGGTTGGCACAGTGGTTACTGTCCTCGCCTTCCACCGCTGTGACCCGGGTTCGATTCCTGCCCAGACCACCACATGTGGATTGGGTGTTTAGTCCCTGCCTGATTCCATGGGTTTTCCCCAGAATATTCTTCTCGGCTTTTCCTCCCACCTCTAACACTGTAATTCCTTCTCATTGTCTCCTCTCGATAGGTTTCTTCGGGCTTTCAAGCTGAGGAATCCTTGGTTTCATTACCAGAAAGAAATAAAAAAATTAATATAATTTAGCCTGAAGCTTACGGTTGAGAGGAAAAATCCAGCCTGTGCAGATTTGCAGTTAGTAGTGATGCAATAACGTGAAGTCTTTAATTACAGAGGACAGACAAGCAAATTGTTCCCCAAATTGTTTTTGTTTTGTTTTTTCATTTGAATTTCTGTTTCTTGTTTCTGTAGATTTTGAGCTTTCATCCGTGGACCTGATTTCCAACACGTCCGCTGTGAACAGTACCGTCATTGAGTGGGGCTACATCGAGGTGGGCGTTAACGAGACCATTGTGACGGCCAGCACCGACGAAGGCTTGCAGGTCTTCCAGCTTGATCTACAGGAACCCAATCAGAAGCTGTCCAGGATCAAAACCTTCCCAAGTAAAGTATTATCCCTAATATTAAAAAGTTTTTTTTTTGGGGGGGGGGAGTTGGCGGGAAGGATTGTCTTGGTTTACCCTCTTTCTTACTCCAAGATTTTGTTCCAATGAAATGGTTTTCCTTGATCACATATTAGTAATTTTTGGGGTCATCTTTGATATTGCGCTCCCTTTTACTCCGGTAAATGCAATATTGTAAAGTTTAGTATGCAAATAATAGACATAAATGTGACCGGCTCCACAAAAAAGGGTATTAAGTCGCGCTGTGCATTATCGTGTAATGGCCCGCTCAGCTTGAGACGGTAATAATTTCATCAAAGTGTGATTTTAAGTTTTTATCGTGAATGACATCTTTAACACCTACAGTTTCAGGTTTCATTCACGGAAATGTTGATTTTGATGAATAAAGTGAAAAAATTACCATTTTGTGTGCATCGTTCTGTTGTTCTACAACAAAGCCAGCTATTTCAAAGCCTGTTTTCTCAGTTGTGTAACTCCAAGGAAGTAATGAATATGTAAACATGTCATATCTCCGGAATGGGAGTGGTTTGGAGCTCTCTTATACCAAATAACAGCTTACGTTGTAGGCTTTCCAACCATGTAACTGAATTTCACTTGTTTGCGACATAATACCCTTTTTTTGTGGAGCCGGTCACAGATATAGTGCATGTACAATTATTCAACTCAGTTGGGCGAAGTAATTATGATGGTCAATATTCCACACGTCCATCATATTTTTTTTTAAATATATATTCTGTGTCAAAAATTTTGACAATTTGTGTGAAAGCTGTGCCTTATACTTGAAGGGGTCAAGTGCAAAAAATGTGCCATTAGTTTCCTGCTCGATGAAGAATTCTGCAGGAATCACTAAGCCTCCTTCTAAAAAAAACGCTTTGGGTGTTACGTTAACTTGACATGCTGTCTTTTTTTCCCCCGTCATCTTCAAGATGTGTTATCATCCGTACTCTTCTCTCGGCACAGCTGGCAGGCAGGACACATCGTCAGGACTAAACAGTATCTAACGGTTTACGATTCCCGCCACTTCCTGAGTCACTACTCACTGGAGAAAGGCAACAACATTACGGTATAGATCTTTCCTTGTTACAAAAAAAGTGGCTAAGAGTTTAGGGTCTACCGTCCTCCTAAAAGTTGTCCATTACAGGCTGAGTCAAAAATGCGGAACCCAAACTCACAGAAATTTATTCATGTTTTAAAAATGTAGCACCAAAAATAACTATGACTGGTAAGCCAATTTAAAAAACAACTTTAAGATGAAAACATTACTTCAATTGCTCAATCCGTTCAAATTATATCACCGTTTAGAAGAAATGACCCAAAAATCTGTTTCGTCCAAAAAAGTCATTTTTTGTGTGTTCTGACTGTTTGGAACAACTTAGAAAACGACACAAAATACTTGTTTCAAGAACTGTAGTACACAGTATGTTTATTAACACCCCTGCTTTGGCAAACAATAGGATTTATAAAATCCAAATTTTTTTTTTAAGACGAGCCTTCAAAAGGACTTTGTTGAAAATTTTCAACTGTTTATTGCTAGTGATATTTGAAGACAATTGTAACGACAGTTCTTAATATCGCATTTTTGGATGAAACAGATTTTAGGGTCACTTTGTTTAAATGGTGATATATTTTCAATGGATTGAGCAATTGAAGTAATATTTTTCTTCTGAAAGAAGTTTATTAAATTGGCTTTAATACCAGTCATAAATATTTGAAGTGCTACATATATTTTTCAATATGAAATATATTTCTTTGAGTTTGGGTTCCGTATTTTTTTACTCACCCTGTATTTCTACTGGGATATTTCTTTTATATTGTGAAAAAAATATCAGAATTTACCCCCAAATGCCAAATTTTATATCAGTTAAATTTACACCATCTAATACATTCAAACCAACAGCCAAGCTTAATGTGCCACAAATGTCAGTTACTTTTGAATGTAAAATGTGGTATTTTATAATTTTTCAGGAGAGTTTAGCTACCTTTGCACTTAATTACAGGCATGCAAGTTTTCCCCGGATCCGCTGATTTCCTCGTTTTTTTACTTCTCATGAATGCCATTACAAATTGAAAAATACTGTACAAAGTCTTGTGCGATTTGGAGTTTCCTCAAGCGTGGTTCCAGAGTATGGTTTTTAAACAATTGAATTCTTTATTTAAACAATTGAATCATTTTATTTCAAACAATCATTCAGTATGATTATGATATGCAGTATATAATGCATGGTAGTCATTCACTTTACTGATAGTTATCACCTGCTGAAAATTTATTTCACAAGATAACTGATCACTTCACAATTTGTTTTGTATTGAACAGCTCCAGGACTCCGTTGATTTGGGCCCCGTATCCGTAATCGACCTTCACCATTTTGACTTTGGCATGGTCACCTATGTAGCAGCACTGACATCAAATGGATTTGTAAGGCTGTATAGATGGAGCAGCAGATGTGAGTATCCTTCCCACATAGGGGGCGGTGTCAAGCTGGTAGAAAGTGGGAGGGAGCAAGTAAAAAATAAGAGTAAAGTCTGTCACGAGCCAATGTGTTCCTCATGCCGGCGTTTATCTCTAGTTTCAGTAGCATGAAACGACTGAGAATATGTCTACTCCCCCTGGATGGGATGCTAGTCCATCGCAGGTTGCTCCCCGGCTCATGCCGGTACCCATTTATACTCCTGGGTGGAGAGAGGCAAGTGGGGGTGGCGTGGCTTGCCCAAGGACCCAACATATGGCCAAGCAGCTGGATTTGAACCCCTGACCCTCTGATCATGAGTCACGAAACCTAACCACTAGGCCACACTCCCAGTGGGAGCAAACAGTCACGCAATTTTTAATTTGTACATTCACATTGCCTTCCAAGTGCAAGCAAAAAAATGTTAACTTGGAGTTTTGCCCTTCACCAACCTATATTCACAACAACTGTATTGGCTCCGTGCACGAACAAGCGAGGGCGCTAAGAGCCCCGTAGAGGGGACACACCATGTCCGTGTACTGGTTCGCGCATGTATAGTGCGAATTACGCACAACTGTTTATATTTTAAATCTGCACAAAGCCATAGTGTCTGCTCGTGAACGTCAGGCGTTGTCAGCAATATGTTGAGGGAGTACTTATACACAGAGCCCACACTCATTGTTTTCCAAGCACTTGCTAGAAAAAAAATTCACAACTTGCCCGGATGGGACTCGAACCACGACCTCCTGCTTACTAGTTGCAGACGTCTTACCACTCAACCACCGAGCTTGCCGGGGTCGGCTGGCTGGTTCAAATCTGTGAAGGGCAGAACTGAACTTCAGAATAACGTTCATGATTTCTTTCCCTTTTTCAAATCAGATTGCAAGTTCTCGGTGGCAGAGGATTTGACAGTTCCACTGGGAGTGTCCAACCTGCAAGCATTCCATATATCGGGCAGACACTACCTTCTGGTCTCAATCTATAATTACTACTCAACAATCTTCAAGTATCACAGCCGGCAGAGTTCCTTCAGGTCTTATCAACGGTAAGTGGCTCTGGACTGTCCGTGGATTTGGCCTGATTGGATTAATTTCTTGGCTTTACTTGCAAGACATGTACCCTAATCCCCTAGTAGTTCAACACACAATATTGATACAAAGAAAAGAAAAGGGCAAACAAGAAACTCGAATCATACGCTTACGAAACTAATGACTGGAAAAAACTAACAATTTCAAATGTCCCGCGCTGCGAATTTGTCAATGCACTGGGGAAAATGAACTCTCTGTGGCAAACTCTTGGTGGCGCACTGCATTGTGAATCGCCCCCGAATTGGAGGAGGCACAAATCTGTCAACAGTATGAAATTTCTTTCACTTTTCTTTAGATTATACCCCGATGGGGCAAAGCATGCCACCCACTTCACGGATGCCTACAACCACTATCTTGTGTTTATTGATGCCTTGGGTCTGTCCTCCACCTTCTTCAAGTGGAATGGTATGCATGCAATGGAGGGTTACCTGTCTATGGTCTGGACCTTTTTATTGATTCATGATATGAGGTTGTATTAACTGAAATTGTTCATCTTGTACACCAGAGTTTTTTTTTAGTTTGGAAGACTTTTTGTTGCGCCCCACAAATGATTTGGGTGAAAGTATTTGAGCAAGTATCCTTGACAAATAATTGTAATGTGGTGCTTATACAGGGTGGATCAAAAAACCCGAAACTGAGATATTATTGCTAATTATTGCTAACATGTGAATCAAAGGGAGATATCCTCTGTTAGGGTTGAATCTCCTCTTTAAAATGACACCCTGATCATGTCATTACATTCACGGTTGACTGAGCAGTGACCAATTTTATGAAAGGGTCTATTTAGAGACTTGCACCACTTTTCATGGTGAAATCTCTTTTTTTCCCACCTGGCTTGAGTTGGCAACCATAGCCTTTCACTCTGTGACAATTGACACAACTAAAACCACAATTGAAAAGTGGCGCAAATCTCTAAATACACCCTTTCATAAATTTGGCCACTGCGCAGTCAACCGAACCGTGAATGTAATGACTTGATCAGGGTGTCATTTTAAAGAGGAGATTCAACCCTAACAGAGGATATCTCCCTTTGATTCACATGTGCCCTACTTCTGTTCCAATTTGCAATAATATTTCGGTTTCGGTTTTTTTTATCCACCCTGTATAGTGCTTTATACCAAAGGTCTCAAAGCGCTTCACAATTATTACCCCTGTTCATCAGGCCATGAGACCAGTATTTGTAGATCAAGATCAGCGTATTCTGGTCTCTGGGTTGAGAGAGGCAATTGTAGTAAAGTGTCTTGCCCAAGAACACAAGCACCGTGTTTCCCGTCAGGGTTCAAACTCACATTCCACCGTAACCATTGGACCATGGCACTCCAGAAGATGTTGCTTTTAATTCAAAATTTAGGCTTATGAGGTACCAATACTTTCCAAATTGTCCCCTTAGTGGGCGGTGTAAAATCGCTTAAAATCTGTTTTCATTATTCAAGTCGGGGAAAACTCGATTTGCATAATGTGTGTCGTGTGCCTTGTGTCCAAGTCGTGTCCATTGGCTTTTTAGTGTTTAATAATAAACGCAGTGTGAATATTACACGCCTCACAATCACAATAGGCTGTACTACACCATCTCTTGACTTCCCAGCAAACTTGTCAAAAGTAAAAAATATTTCTCATGGAATTTTGGAAATATCTCGGGGAAATATAAGGGAAAACTCAGGGAATCGTAAAGTGCGAGGAACCGTGATGTCATATCCCAGATTCTGCCCAGCAATGCAAAACGCATCAGTTCTTTTAGTTGGACGCTCTTCCTCACATTTCTCTCCCATCTACAGGATGAGTAAAAAAAACGAAACCCAAATGTCGGGACTATTGTTTTATTGAAGTTCTGCATGTAGCACTTTCAAAATCTATGATATGAAAGCCCAATTCATAAGCTTTCTTTTAGTACAAGAATCATTCAAATCACTCATGTACTTTACAATTAACTGAATTTTAAACACAACCACTGTTTTAAAGTTCTGTCCACGGATCACAAAAAAGGTGTGCGTTCTTTCAGCAAAACGAAAACAATTCGCACACATTCCTATGTGATTTGTTTGCGTTTTGCTGTAAGAACACCAAACATTCTGTGACCCGTGGACAGAACCTTAAAACGGTGGTTGTGTTTAAAATTCTGTAACTTAAAAAGTGCTTGAGTGATTTGAATGATTTTTCAACTAAAAGAAAGCCTATGAATTGGGCTTTCATATCCTAGATTTTGAAAGTGCAACATGCAGAACTTCACTAAAACAATGGTGCCAACATTTAAGGTTTTTTTTTGACTCACGGTCTATTTTCAGGGGTTGAGTTTGAAGAAATGCAAGTCATCAGCACGGTCGGAGCCAATCACTGGCATGCCGTACCCATCCCCGGGACGCAAGATGGCGCCCTACTCATTCTCTCGTCGGACGGCAAGACTCCCGGGGCGTTACCTCTCACGGCATACAAGCACGACCCGGTAACGGACACCTTCCTGAGCCATATGTCCGTCAATGAGCTGCTGAACCCTCCAGGTAAGTCTGGATTTCACTAGCTTCCACGTTGCTGATGTTGCTAGCATTCGTGACTGTTGGTGTGATGCCTGGCTACGTGGCATATGTACGTGTTTTTCGCTCCTGCTTAGTGCAGAGATGCCACTTTTCCGGTTTTAACCGGAATTCCGGTTTTTAAAAAAAATCTCACAAAATTCCAGTTTTTCCGGCCGTCAAATTAACCAGAAAAAGAGAAGAAAAACTGTGGAAATGCGTTGATTTTTACCTCGATTTAGTACATTTAGGCGCACGCATGGCACAACGTTGTTCGTTGAAGTAGTCTTAAAAACAGTCTTTGTGTATGTTGTTGCCGAGCCTGCATGCGATACAAGCGGCCAACGTACTTGTACGCAGTATACAATGGCGCCTCGCGCGTGCTTCACCGCGTGCAGGCGTGTTGTGTGCTAAGCATACGTAGCATTCAGCCTGGAAATCAAGTCTATCATTTTGGCTATCGGTGGTTTCCGATCGCAGTGATTTATGTGAATACAAAAAATGCGGGTACCAACCATGTTTTCGTTGAGCGCATCGCGTAGTGCAAGGATCATGTACACCGACAGCAGTGTTGTGGAATCGTGCGTGTTTCATGTCGAATATTACGTTGGAAATTCGGGTAGGCAGAATAAACATTAGGAATATGGAAAAAGTAAAAGTGATTGAATGAACCGACAGCTTTAAAGGCCATAGAAGCAAAATTAAATAATAAACAGAACTTGGATTGGCTACAAGATAAAGATGACAACGGGGACTTTGTGTCGGACACGGAGTGGCTTTTTCACACACAAAAAAAGTTCCGTTTTTTCAAGCAGCCGTTCCGTTTTTTTTTTCAAGCAGACCCAGTTCCGTTTTTTTCAAGCAGACCCTGTGGCATCTCTGTTAGTGTCCCTTGAATAAAAGCATTGACAAAATGGGGAACCGCCAACATAGGGCTGGATAGCTCAGTTGGTTGAGCACTTGTACGGTAATCTTAAGGTCGCAGGTCCAAACTCCGCTCAAGTCAATTTCTTTATTCAACTTTTAAAAATTTGTGTAACCTAGCTTTTTAAATAACACATAGTCTGATTGCCGGAATTTTACATTCACTGTTTTTTGTTTAATTGGCTATTGTTTTTTTTGTTAATAGGGGTCCAGACTGGGACGGTGGTAATACAAAATGAGTGATTTTTCTTGGGTCGGGAGCCCAAAATAGGGTCGGTCGGAAATGAGAACCAAAGAAATAAAACAAGGGACGCCCGTAATAGTTTCAATAAACAAAATTGATATTGCTGCAGTTCTCTCACTCACAAAAAAATATGGCCCGTTTTCTTATAGATTTTTGTGTTACAAGGTCGTCAAATAAGCTTCATCTTAATAAAGTTAGAACATCCCTACACCTCTCAACGGTATGACACCAGGGACCCCTCCTTTGGAATAAAATTCAATCTTCCTGCCCAATGACCTCAATTAGTAGTATTATTGCATGGACCATTTCGGCCGTCTGAACAGAAACTTCCGAGATTTGAAGTTTGGGATTGGGATCTTAATAATGGGTATCGGGGTACTGTTGTTTCTTTCAGTCGGGTACCCTTCATGTACTTACCGTATATGCATGTTCTAATCATCCTGCTGAACGATCTTGAACCACCTCTGTACCTGACAGGTACCCATTTTTTTCCTTGGTGGGGAAAAGAAGCACTCTTTGACAAAGTGCCCAAGGGAACACCCACCGTGATCCCACGTACTAGTCTCAAACCAACAATCCACAGTCATAAATTTAAGTGTGGAGTGCTGTGGCCTCGTGGTTAAGGGCACTGGATTTGTGGTCTGTGGGTAAAGCTGCAGGTTGTGGGTTCGAGTCCAGCCCGGGGTCATGGTGCATGTGCCCTTGGGCAAGGCACTTTGTCACTCATTGCTTCGTTCCACCCAGGAGTAAATGTGAGGGCAGAGATGGCTATTGTGATTGAATTAGCTTCCTTGCGCCTAACAGGCTGCATCGAGCTGTATACTCCCCAGGGAGCTGAGATTTTGGAATGTTTAATTGGCCCAATGATCAGGGGTAATAAAAATGTAAAGTGCTTTGATCTTTGTTAAAAGCGCTATATAAGAATCTGCTGTTATTTAAGCATAGGTCAAATCATCCTTTAGGCCCTACCAGATTATTTTTAATAATTTTTTTGTACTCCATATAGAACTTCACAATGCCACGAGTACACTCTCCTTTGACGTTGGCTCAGATATCTACCTCCTTGTCGGCTTCTCCAAGTCTCTCGCCTCCAAGGACCCTGGTGATCTCTTCAAGATGAACTTCTTATATACAGAAACGGATGACCCCATCGTTGCGGAGAATCAACAACTGGAGGACATGATAGAGGCACTAAAGGTGAAGAAGAAAAAAGGGCCAAAAAAACCCCAAAAAATACATTTTTAGCAGTTGGGAAGATGTAATTTTTTTGATTTCTTAAATACTTGTAACTACAACATCCTGCAAAAAGGTGGGAAAAAATGTTATGAAAGAAACGAAAGATAAACTAAGATAAATTGCACATAGTTAATCAACATCAAAAGAACAACACGTTGCAAAGTAACAGGAATACATGAAAACGGCGATAATTGTAGCTGTTGTAGTGAATACTAACGGAAACCCTATCGAACAGAAATATTTTTCAGATAAGAGTTTTCCCAACAACAGGAAAATTAATGCAGCCTTCCACAGAAAATTTACCCATCGGAGGCTGACATATAAATTAAATAATACGCTTAGTTTTTGATCTGGTATAGCACAGTTTCAAATTATTTTATAAACTTAGAATGCATGTACGGCACAAAATTTAAGTTGTCACATCTTTTTTTTAGGGGGGAGGGGGACGTTTAAATCCAGTGAACAGTTTAAGATGTTCAAAGTCTGACCGTAAATACACCCTTTGACGCATCATTATGATATATTTGGGTTTCATGAGATTCCAACATTGATAAATTGTTACAGATTATAAATGTTTTTTTGGGGGGGTCACTTTAGAACAAGACTAGCTATCTGAACGAGTCGCTGTCAAAAGCTGAAGAAGCGATTGCTGGCAGCGTAACAAAGGACGGCAACCAACGCATCAACGGCACCAAGACGTTTACAGAAGTTGACCTCCGAAAGGCTCTGGTTGAACGGATTGACGTGGAGGGTGAGACATTTGTTTGGTTTTCCTAGATTAGTGTCATTTTGTAGTTTCCAACAATGCAGTGGAAATTTGCATTAATATGCTCCCAAATGTGAACGGCTTCACACAAAAGGGTATTAAGTCGCGCTGAGCATTATTGTGTAATGGCCCGCTCAACACTGAGAGGGTGAAAATTGCGTCAAAATGTGATTTTCATTTTTTGTCGTGAACGACATCTTTAATACCTACATTTTCAGGTTTTATTCACAGAAATGTTGATTTTGATTAACAAAGTGGAAAAAAGAACAATTTTGTGTATATTGTTCTGATTTTCTACAACAAAGCCAGCTATTCCAAAGCCTGTTTTCTCAGTTGTGTAATTTGAACTCCAAGGAAGTATTTAATATGCAAATACGTCATATCTCCAGAACGAGAGGGGCTATAAGGCTCTTTTATATACCAAACAAAAGCTTACAATGTGGGCTTTCCAAAAATGTTCTTTTTCAGATGCTTTTATCTTTGCTCCGAGACCAACGGGTAATGAAAGCCTGGGACATCTCGTGAACCAGTCATATGCTCAGCGGGAACAGATCGAAGAGTTTCTCGACTTCCTCACTGGTGAGTTTCTACCAAAGATGATTGTTCTTTGTCCTGCATTGATGAACGAAACTGGCTTGAATATGGGTTTTACCTCTTGTAAGACGGTCTCTGGACTATAAACAGTATCCCCAAAGTTTCAGAAACTCTCAAAGTAATCACCATGGATTGCATGTCCAACTGGTCTTCAATTCATTATTTTGTTTCTGTTCCATCTTGTGTGGCCCAGTCCTGAAAAAAAAAACCTTGCATATGACCTAGTTTTTAGCACACTGGTCTTAGGATGTATTTTCCGCCCTCTGTCAACAGGTACGTCAATGGTCATTATGCCTTTATGTGCAATGGCTTTTTGAGAGCCTGAAAACTCACAGCAAGGATAGTAATCAAGTTTAGTAATCACAGATTAACTACAAGGCAAAACAAAAGTCAGGGTCACAACTTCAAGTATTAGGGGATAAACAGTAAGAACGGAATGCCTTTGTCAGAATTTAGTTCCATAGCCTGTCACTTAACTTGAGACTGGATGACCTGTGATTGACTGATGATGACTTGTCGTGACTTTTGATGACTCGTCGTGACTTTTGATGACTTGTCGTGACTTTTGATGACTTGTCGTGACTTTTGATGACTCGTCGTGACTTTTGATGACTTGTCGTGACTTTTGATGACTTGTCGTGACTTTTGATGACTTGTGACTTTTGATGACTTGTGACTTTTGATGTTACATGTATGTCGTGACTTGAGATAACTTGTCCGGATTTATTATGATGACTTGTCGTGACTTGTGATGACTTGCCATGAGTTGTGATGACTTGTCGTGACTTTTGACGACTTGTGAATCCTGATGACTTTTTGTGACTTGTGATGACTTGTCGTGACTTGTCGTGACTTTTGATGACTTGTCGTAACTTTTGATGACTTATCATGACTTTTGATGACTTATCGTGACTTTTGATGACTTTTCGTGACTTGAGATGATTTGTTGTGACTGTGATTTGAGATGATTTGTTGTGACTGTGATGACTTGTCATGCTTTTTGATGACTTAAGAGTTGTGACTTTTGATGACTTGTGACTTTTGATGACTTGGGGTTAAGTTTGATGACTAGTTAGACTTTCGTTAACTTGTCATTAATTTTTATGACTCATCGGGACTTTTGATGACTTGTTGTGACTTAAGATGACTTGTCGTGACTTTTGTGATATCTTGTCGTGACTTTTGATGACTTGTGACTTTTGATGACATGTGATTGACTTGTGATGACTTGTCATTGATTTGTATGACTTGTGACCTTTGATGACTTGTGACTGGAGACGACTTATTGTGACTTGAGACGACTTATTGTGACTTGTGATGACTTTTCATGACTTTTGAAGACTTGATGTGATGTGGTGACTGGGTTATATTGCATGCAGCATCCAAAAGCATACATGTATCTTCATCTCACAAATCCTAATGTCATCGAATGAGTAATTTTCATCTTTGAACTTGGCTATATCCTCTCTTCCAGATGTGGTGACATTGGGCACCGACCAGAACATCACTGGAGCTAAGAATATTACCAGTGTGACCGTACAAGGTGCTCTTAACTCCACGGTGTTCAGTACAGAACTCTTTGATGACGTGGACATTGATAAGCTGAACAGAGAAGCTTTCAGGTAGCACTTAGTACTTCAAAACTTCATTTTTTTGTTTATTAGGTGGGGTTATTTTTCCGTACTCTGGAAATCAGAAAGTCAAAAGTATATTGACAAATTCCTTTAAGTGAACATTTCGGAAATGGTGTAAAGGCCGGTTCATACTCAGCTCGAAGTTTTTTGCAAAAGTTGAACACATTTCAACTCTGGCAAATTTTGCTTTTGTGTGAACTATGAAGCGGCCTAAGTGAAGTGGGGTGAAGTGGCTTGCCCATGGACACAACATATGACCAGCAGCTGGATTCGAACCCCTGACCCTCTGATCATGAGTCGCAAACCCTAACCACTGGGCCACACTCCCCACCAAAGTTTTCTGTGATTGATTTCACATTCTGCAGGTTGGACATGCCAAACCAAGTCATCAACGGAGAGCTCACCTTCAGTGGCAACTTGTCGTCAACAAAGAGCATTGATCTGGATGACAGCTATCTGGTTAATGGCTTGGATCTGTCGGAGGACGTCGTTGTGACAGTTGGTTCTCAAACAATCACAGGTTACAAATCTTCTGGGTTTTTTTCTTACAGACAGAATGGATTCTTTAAATGCACTAAAAATATCTGAATTGAACTAGTTCTAAAGACTTGTGAGGTCGTGGAAAGTGTGTCGCTTGTGTCTTTCTGCCACAAAATGTGTCGCTTCGCAGTGTAAAAAATAATCTTGTTGTATTAAGCGGAATTTGAATTCTTTTCCTTGGAATGTAATTATACAGTGTTGATTGTAATTTATTGTGATACGATCAAGCTAAATGAGTCATTTGTCGGGAATTATCATTTTTAAGATACAGCCAAAAATAGGTCAGTAGGGGTGGAATTTAAATTTCAAAATTGACTTTTTTTGTAAAGTCTGAAGGCTATGTATGTCCTCCTTCATGTCAACTATTTTTTTTTTCCGAGAAAAACTTGCGCTAAAGTAATTAAAATGTGACATTTTTGCTAAGGAGTTAATATTCAATAACCTGAAATAAAGCATGTTTATTGTTGCTTACTAAACACTTCAAATTTGAATCGTTGATTTCTCTGTTTTCTTCTTTCTGATCTGCCTGTGTTTTAAGTCCCATCACTTCTGAACGGAAGGTCGTATTCACATCAGGTTTTCACTAAATATAAACTGAAAGATAGCGCTATTCAAAAATGTAAAAAATCCACTAAAATTCGATAAGAGCTGACAAATGACTCATTTAGCTTGATCGCATCACAGTTGGCATGAGAGATCTGCCAAGTTAATAAAATATTTACTGCGAACAGAAATAAAAACAAAGTTTGACAAACTGTCTGATCATGTTGGAAAAAAAGTTGCAAGTTCAGCAAGATAGTAAAAAAAAATTTGAGGCTATTTTTGGACTCCCTATAATTTGACAGTTTGAATTGTATCATTAAGTTTTAATAAAATGTGGTAACACAAGGTTGTAATTGCATAAGTATCAATCATGATCTTATGAATGTCAAGAATATTACCCCGAAAATTGTATCCAAAATTCAAAACTTGATAATTTATTTCTATTTCTAAATCTGTCAGTGTGAAGTTAATTGCCTTAATTGGATAGTGCACTATGACATTCAATTTGATATATGGCTAACTGACGCCAGAGTAAAAATGTGTTCTTTTGTTTGAAATGACCGTTTTCGATCAATTATAACTAATCCTTTCTGTAGGAACGAAGACTTTTCAACAGGACACGAGTATACAGAATGACATGGTCCTAAACCCGGGGGTCCTTCTCAATAACATCGACCCATCTGATCAACTCGTTACTTTGACTGGACCTCATATCATAGCAGGTAAACAATTAAAAAGATATTGAATAAACCACAATGTGCTTCCAAACCCAATTTCTTTGTATCTTGTTATTTTGAAATTTTGTTTGAATCATGCATTTTTTGTCCTGATTTGGCAGGTGAGCTGAATTTCACGGATGTCATTCATATTGACGGCGACATCATCACTAGTGGGACCATAGACGGCGTGGATGTCAGCAGCCTGTGCGACGACGTCCTGACCATATCAACCGACCAAACCGTCCCAGGTCAGATATAGCAATGCACAAGCATTACATGCACTGTGTATAGACTTCCGAACAAAAGATGTCCACATAAACCAGGTAGCAGCAACATTGTGTGGACTTGCCCACGTCCACACAATGTTTCCCCCTCTCTGGAAAACAGGTTTAGAGGCATTTTTGGGTTAGGTTTATCCATGGCAAAATGAAGAGAAACACTAAAGGGAATCATAGAAAACAATTTGGTTTGAAAGAGTTTTCACAGTGTGAGTAAAATTATTTTTTTCACAGGTTTTTCTTAACTACATGAAAATGTCCACACAAGGTACTTAAAGTAAACATGTCTGCGTGTGCAATAGAGGGGGCTATCTGATTTAAGGTTCTTGAGCTGAGATTGTCTGGCTTATGGCTTGAGTATATGCCTTCATGGTAGCCCATACAAAATGGCACTTAATGTTTACAAACGAAAGAAGGTTCTATTTTTACAGCTTCATCTTGTGTACTGGGGAAGTGCCTTGTATTGACAATACATGTATATAGATTGACCACGCTATCAATTCAGAGGTGGGGTTAATATTGTATGACTGATAATTTTAATTATGTTAAAACATCTTGATTGGAGATTGGTCCCAGTCTTTGTATTTTTCCCTGACATTTGACCAAAATGACATCACAGTATTTATCAATTTGTAAGTTAAATTTGAATATTTCGGTTTTTAAATTTGATTCTCAGTATACAGACACTCGTCAAAATTTAATACGACTGGATTATTTTTTGGTGATATATTCCATTTTCTAAAGTCTTTACCTTAATCTAAAGATTTACGTCTCCCCGATGCAAATTCCATCTTAAGTTTGTTGTGGTACCCGCTGCTATATCAGACTTGGACCAGCCAGCCGACTCCGGCAAGCTCAGTGGTCGAGTGGTAAAACATCTGCACCAGTAAGCAAGAGGTCATGGGTTCGACTCCCACCAAAGTAATCTTGTTAAGTTTTCCTCGCAAGTCCTCGGTCAACACCAAGTCTCTTGGCGAAGGCAAAACCTGATATGAAATTTAATCCAAAGAGGTTCTATGATTTCTTTTAGGCAACATTTCATTCCAGCAAGCTCCAGTGTTTGACACAGATGTGGTGTACGGCGGTCTACTGAGGCAAGTCAACATAACACGCCTTGATGACGAGGCTGTGAAGATCAATGAAGACACCAATGTAAGTAGACTGACTTGTGGAGTTGATTTATTGAGTTGATCCTTTGTTGATGGGGAGTTGAATGCAAGATGATGGGGACTTGTTTGCAAGTTGATGGGGTTCATTGTTAGTTGAAAGGGAATTGATTCTTAGTTGATGGGGACTTGGTTGATAAATGATTAGTAGTTGAATGCAATTTGATAGTAAATTGATTGTAAATTGATAGGGAGTTGATTGTAACTTGAAAAGGAGATGATTGCAAGTTGGAAGGGAGTTCATTGTAATTTGTTGGGAAGTTGATATGGAGTTGATTGTAACTTACACGTTGACTTGTGGACCACCGTTCCTAAAGAGACAGGACCATACTAATTCATACTTCCTTCATTTTGTGGAACAATAGCATACGGACATACCGCAGTTAAAGTTTAGCACTGTCAACTGTTTCTGGTTGATTTTCATACTTGTCTGTAAAACTGAAAACAGACATTTTAAACCGTTTGTCATCAGATTACGGGAGCTAAGACCTTCATGGACGATATCTCAGTGACAGGAGATGTGATTGTAGATGGCCTGGTCAGTAACATAGATCTCAAGGAGGACGTGGTGCAGTTGGCAGGTAGGATAAATAAGGTCATGTTTCCCCCCAACCTATGATCTGTCCTGTTTCAAGAGGAATGTTAACGTCCTACCAATAGTTTTCCTGAGTATTTATCCCTCTGTTATTTGTCTTGTATCCCTGTACCTCGAGTGGCTTTTAGCCTTGTTCAGGGAAAATATGCATTGGAAAATGACAAGTTCTTCCAAAAGAACTGTATGACTCGAAACAATGAGATTTAAAAATGAGTGGTCATGTTACCGGATTCATAGTTTTCCCTTTGTCACAAAGTAAACCTGCTTTGAAATCCTACTTAAAGTTTGTTATTTACTATCTTGTTCTGATGGACTCGGCCACACAAGGCCCCCAAAACAGGCATCTACCAACACTAACCAGAGTTCTGAAGATAACAAAAGAACTGAACACAATTCAGCAGAATTAAAGTTCCAAAATTAAGATAAAAAAATAATGTGAGATTATGAATGAAGATTGTTTTTGATTACACCCTAAAAAGAGTCGGGCTGGCAAACATTTGGGATTGGCATTTAGTCCCACGAATTCCACAGGTTACCCTCAAATTTGTTTGTTTTTCCCCAACCTCTAAACCTGAATATTGCAGATCGTTCCAAAGTTTTTTCTGGCTTTTGCGCTGAAGTGCGACCAGCACCTACGAGGAATTCTTGGTTTGTTGCTGAAAAATTAATAACAAAATTAATATCAGTTTTACTGATTGCCTCTATGTCTTTTCTGTGTTTGTGTGTAAATAGTGGGCGGTAGGTTGTCCGGTTCGAGGGTGTTTAGTGGACTTGTCGAGATGGCCGGTGTAGTGACCGTCACCGGCACGGTGAATGGGTTAGACCTGTCTCAGGATGTAGTCACACTTTATGGTGAGTATCAAAATAATGTATTCACATTTGAATGGAACACATACTCCTGCTTCAGGAGTATGTGTTCCAGTTATCAAGATTGTTTCACATATTTGAGTTAAATACATGAAATGTTAGAAATATTAAGGAGTATTTGATAAGGTAAATGTTAAATGAAAGTTTATGCACCATTGGAGTGTATAAATACTTTGCACGCACATCATGGGGGTGTGGAGGGGTGCCAACGGGGTCCGCCAAAGGGGTCCAGGGCCCCCAAAACGAACCCAATTTTTTTTTTAAGTGCAACGCAAAAAAGGCAGCCACTGCGTACACCACCCACAAAATTCAACAGAAAATGAAATTCTCGGAGGGTAGCATTAAAATTGCGCCACAATGCACCAATGCCATGACGAGTCCTAGTTGGCCCCCCCTCTTGCTTTTCATATTAAATTTGGGACGGAAAATGTTTGGACCCACTTTTTTCAAGGAACAAAAACCTATTTTGGCCCCCCAAAAAATTGTGTTCTGGATCCGCCCTTGGCCATTCACTTTAAGAAGGCTTCTGCCTGCTCCAGTATGTGTATTTGGGCACTGAGCAGGCTACTGGTCTTGAAATGTCAAACAAAAAATTGTATACAGTGAATTTGGTTGACTTGAGAGATAGCTACTAGTCATTTAAAATTATAAATTCAACTTCATGCGATGTGATCAAGTATCTCATGCTTGATAAATTAAGTAGGTTTACAGACATTTTGGATCTTTTTAAAAAAATATATCTTGAAAGCAAATATAAAACATGTACATTGACAAGTCAATTTTCGTACTTAAGGATCATTTAAACATTTGGAAAAATTTGTACAGATTTTGAACATTTGGGAAAATTTGTAAAGATTTTGAATTGTACTGCACTTAGTTTCATCTAAGTTTTTTTTTACGTCAGGCTGGGTTTTCAGAGAAAATGTATTTTTCACTCACCTACATTCAATTTAATTTATTTATTTCCATTGTATCAATACATACAGCAGCACATATATAAATAATGGAGAGTACATCGGATACAAAATTTGAATAAATAAAGAATCTTTGCATAAAGTCGAGAAACTGTTCATAAGATGGAATTGGCATCGGGGTGATTTGAATTCAATATTAAGTTTTGCTCTTCACCCATAAATAAACACTGTGTACTCAGTGTGTATACAGTGTTTATGTCGGTGAAGGGCAAAACCTAACAAAGTTGAGAAGTGAAACAAAAGTAGTTTTCGGGCTGTTCAAATAAGGAAGGCTTGTTGAGAACAGCCTTAGCCCACTGACAATAAACAAAGACGACGACTTTAAAAACTGTGTGTGTTACTTTTATTGCAGGTGACCACACTATTCAGGGGAAGAAGACCTTTTCAGAAGGCATTACGGCAAATAAGAACATCAACGTAACGGGCACGGTAGACACGGTGGATTTATCGGAGTGGGCTGCTAATGTCATGACGTTGTCCACTGATCAGACTGTGCAGGGTAAGCAGAGAGTTCTACATAGGGATGTATGTGAATTGTTTTCGTCGTGCTGAAATAACACTTACCTTTTTTGTGATCCGTGGACAGAACTTTAAAACGGTGTGTGTGTGTGTTTAAAATTCTGTAACTTGAAAAGTACATGAGTGATGTGGATGATTCTTGTACTAAAAGAAAGCTTATTAAATGGGCTTTCATATCCTAGATTTTGAAAGTGCTACATGTACAACTTCATTAACTACATGGTCCTGCCATTTGGGTTTCCTTTTTGTGTGTGACTCACCCTGCATATTTAAAAAGAAAATGAAAGAAAATTAAAAGACAACATTTGACCCAGAGTTTAATTGTCATAATGCCAACATAACCGCCTTGTCAATATTACCTCTCTAAGATTTTTTAGCCAATGTTTCAGAATTGGGCAGTTTGCATGAAATTCATTTAAGGTACAAGTATTAGTGTGGAGATTTGAGGTTAGCAATTCGTTGTATTTCTGCTACCCCATGCTGAAAAATTGCAGTTTTGCACCCTAAAAACCTATAAATGGCTATATTTTGGCACTTAAATTTTTTTAAAAACCTAATATACTTTGATACTGTGAGGCCTGATATATAGCCCAATATAGGTTCATGGTCTTGCTTCTTGAACATCAAGCCAAAGACAATGTCCATATTTGGCTTGCACGTTGAAGTCTCTTAAATGTTCTCGAAGGCTGAGATGATGCCAAAAGCTGAAAACATTGCCAAGGTGAGAAAACTTATTAAATGATTTTACACTCAATTTTTTTGTAGGTCCGCTGGCTTTCACTGACGACACCAACATGGGAGGTAACCTAACCGTTGCCGGTCTCATCAACGGCATTGACTTGCTGGCCATGTACAAGGATACGTTCTTCAAAACGTCCGACAAAGGTAAGCCCAACCACTTTTTCATCATTATTTGATTGGTCTTCATTTCTACTTATTTTTTATTTTCTGAAAAATAAAAGCCATTGATTCTTAGAAATGCAGGGGTCTTGGAAATCTCAGACAAGCGGTCCCAAATTGAATATTGACATGCTTCTTAATACTCACAGGCCATCAAGCATGTTTTTTCCTCTGGACTATTCAGTCGCAGAGAAAACAGAATACGCCATCAAAGTCGTGAGGAACTGGTTACAAGTTCTCGCGTACTGCAGCAGCTCAAATGGTTGAGTGTTTTGCCACGGCAGTTGTAAACCCAAGCTTTATCGAGTACCGAAGTGTGACGCCATTTTGAACCGGGAAGCGTAGTGCAAATGAATGGAGAACGCGCTGTTGTTGGTTCATGGGCTGAATCACGCACTAATGTTATTTACACACATAATTGTGTGCGTGATGTCTTCACTTCGGTACTCTATAATTGGCTTGATTCTCCTTTTGGGAAGTGAAGTCATCTTGTAATTTGTGATTTATTTTACATGTGATTTCACTTGTGATGGACGTGACTGCAATTAACCTGCTTGTACTATATTGTGATCTGATACACGGTACCCTGTGGAGACATGTGCATAATAGGGAACAAAAGATTGTATACGTCTCCACAGAGCAATCTCTATAGGTGAATACGTCTCCACAAGGTTATCACGAAATAGATTTATGGATTTTACTCAAAACTGGGAATCTCCAAGGTGTGTTGATCTGTCGCAAATTAAGTATTTTATGTATGGGATATTTAGTCCGAATTTCGAACTCTATTTCAAACTCTAAAATTTTAGTACATGAGAACAAAGAAATGACTCCACAAGGATAAAAATTCCAATATGTGTGTTACAGCGTGTTTATTCACTGATGAATACATAAAAACATAGAGTGCTTGGGCAGGTTCGGGTGCTACAGTGAGTAATAGGCAGGGCGGTTTAGGGCAGTATATAGTGGCTTAAGGGTTTATCCCAGTTGCGTTTTGTTTCCTTTTTTTTTTGCAGTGCAAATTATCAGCGGCAACAAGACGTTCACAAAGCCTGTCAATGTCACAACGGGTCACATTGTCTTTGAGGGACTCATCAACGGACGAAACATGACCGAGGACTACCTCAACAAGTTCTCTGACCAGAATGTGACAGGTGAAATTTGTCAGAGGACCCATGATCCCATGGAGCCAGTCCATTATAATGACCCAATATCAAGTAAACAAACGAAAACTAACCTTCATCAAGGTGGCATGGGTGGCTTGTGCGTAAAGTGCTGGCAGTCTCACCACTGTGGCCCTGGTTCGAATCCTGTCCGCGCACCATACATGATGTGAGTGGAGTTGTGCGGTGGTTCTCTCCTGTGCCACAAGGGTTTTTCTCCAGTCCCTCTGGTTTTTCTCCCTACGGAAAAATCCAACACTTTCGATCTCTGGCTATGCTTCTTGGTAATGTGGCTGGCTGCCAAAGGCGTCTTTACATGCCAGCGGCTCGACCACGTTGTAGCCGCGTCCTTGGCAAAGCAGCTTCTCAGTTGCGAGTAAGGATGATTAGCCTTCCAAATTATTATTATTAATATTTGCATGCAGTTGAGGATGATTGGGCAAGTGTTATAATAGAAGTGGGGTAGCACGATGAATCTTTTTTGGTGGCTATGTGAGGTTCTGGAGCGAACTGGTTTGGTAACTCGAGGCTTCAGACTATGCTCTGTTCTAGGGAGTGCTCGATGTTGAGTTCCGCTCAGAAATTCAAATTCCACTTTTGATGACTCCAGTATGGTGTTACGTTCACAATGTTGCACTGATAAAGTTTTGCGAAATATTCCGGGGAAAGTGGCCAGGAAATGTCACAGATTGCACCACAGAGCATCTAGCATCCACAATTTTTCGGGGTCCTTAAGGGACCGTGACCATTCAGCCCTGGTATGAAAAGGGCCCCCCGGTACCTCGTCCGGTCCAAAGCTAGTCCGGTCTTCAGCCCAGTCTCGTCCGGTACATGGTCATGTCTGACCAGAAGTTTTGAAGTCAGTCAGGCGCATCAATTTATTGCCCTTCAGAGAACGTCCAGAGCAGAACAATAGCAGACTTACCGGATTAAAGATAAAATCCTTCCATAACGCCTTGGTAGTTTACGGTCCCATTGTGCGCGAAACCGCATGGCAGGGGTTTTGATCTGTGCCGACGAAAGTGTTCTATTGTTTCGCGCTGAGAGATGAAAACCACAAGCGGGTTTCTTCTGGGATATATTACATGTGTCAATACTTGCAAACAATAGACCCCAGGATAGAGGAGTTCCTGATTAGCAACTGGACCAGCTCCTGGGCCGGTAGCTGGGACGGTACGAGAGGACTTCTTGGGAGGGGACGAGCTTACTGGGGGGCCCTTTTCATACCGGGGCTGAATGGTCACGGGCCCTAAGCGGGCCCTGGACCCCACGCAGTAAGGGCTCTGCGCTTGCATAAAACATTTCCACTTTGAAGTTTTAGGACCCCCCCCCCCCAGTCTGGGATCAGGGAACGGGCCCGTCAGTCCGTCTTCAGGAGACAGACTAGTGTTGCTGGTTATTCAGGACCGGCCTATACTGTGATTGATCGATTTACTGCTTCACAGGTTAACAATATTTGACACAGTAGTAGACGAAGATGGATTTCTGTGTTATAGTAATGTAAACGAATGACATGAATTACCGCCGTTTTGAATGATGAAAATTTGCATTGAGGAGATATTGATTCAAAACCGATTTTTTTTTTGTTTTTTGTTTTTTTGTTTTTTTTGTTTTGGTTTCACATTTGCTGCCCACAGAGAATGGCCTGTTTTGGCATGAAGGATGGCAGGATTAGCTGTATGATGAAATATTGCATTAAGGAGATATGACCTCAATATTTTTTTTTTTTGGGGGGGGGTGGTGTTTCTCACAAGCCCCAGACAGCACTGAGTTTACAGTGCTTGTAAAATTACGCCAGTGAAGGACAAAACCAAGTACTGAAATTCCAATTGGAATGGAATGCTTTATTCGTACAGGGCATAAAACCTTTGTGGATGGTTTCTCGGCCGACGCTGACCTCAACGTGTCTGGGCTGATTGCCGGTATTGACCTGCTAGCGCTGTACGCCAACTCGCTCATCCGAGGCAGAGAGGCACATCTCAGAGGGGAAAGGGTGAGAGAAAGCTGTCAGAAATGAACCCAAAGCAACCGTGGGGACAACCTCATGTTTATCCCTCGCAAACTCTTGGGCTACACTCTGAAAATATCCCTGAAGCATATATGATTTGTCATCACAAAAATGAGCATAAACTGTTTCAACCAGTTCGTGCCAGAGGCCGTGTATACACGCAAATATTTTGCGGTATTCGGAACGCATGACAGATAACCATGCAAGAAGCGAGGCCGAAAATATCTGTCAGCGACCCACTCGCAGCGAGCGAGGCCGGAAATATGAGTGTGCTGCCCGAGGGTGATGGCTTCAACCCGCCTGGCTTGAGGTCGAGTGAAAAGTAATCCTGCACCTTGTTCCGTTCTTGTCAAAATAATCCTGGCGTGAACTGGTTAAACAATTTTGATTTTTTTTTATTTCTGGATTTTGTAGAACAAGAGCTTTCTAATGGTGTATGACACTCGGGGATACTGAATTCATTAACGGAAATATAGACTGCCAACTAATTTGAAGTTGTGAAAGTGATTTTTTGAGAAAATGCATTCAAAAATTCCACAGTCGTATTATAGTGAACGAACAGTCAACTAATAAAATGGGATGAAAATAGGTTTTAAAGATGTAGATAGGTTTTACATTTTTGTTGTATTCTCTTAATTTGTGTTTGTTAGACTTTTCTGGGAAACGTCAAAGTTGAAGGTGTAGTCAACGTCACTGGGACAGTCGACGGAATCAAAATGTCCACCAACGTTCTGACGATAAACGGAAATCAAATTGTCACAGGTATGTAAAGCCCACAATATTACTCTTCGTATATGATATGTAAAATTACTATTCAAGAAAATAAAGCATAAGACTGGGTCACCTTTTGTCTTTGTGATTAAAATGTTCTCGTCGGTTTAAACTTAGAAAAAAATAGCACTAAACATGTACTTTTGCATTTAACACTTCTCAGTGTATGTGCTTTTTATAAAAAATGAAAAACAATATCAAATACTTAAAGACAATTAACAGCTTATTTCTGCCAAAAAAAATGATATCAATTATCTGTTAATTTATCTTCTTCTAAAAACCCTGTGATTGAAGGTGTTACATGCAAAATATTTTATTTTCATCAATGTTTAAAAAGCATCAGATTGTTTGCATCTGTATTTCTGCAAAGTAAATGAAGTAAAAGCCTGGTAGAATTTCTCCTTTTTTTTTGTACTTCAAGCAGGGAAACATTTTAAACGTATTTTCACAAACACCACAAAGAAGCACTTGACCAAAAACTAAACTCCAATATTTGTTGTGTTGGCACTGGGGTGACTTTTAGGTTCAAAGACTTTTCAGCAACTGAAGGCTCACAACATGTCTAGTGTCAACATGATCGCTCAAGTCTCGGTTAACCAGAGGAACTGGACTGACTTTGTGCTGAGCAGGGTGGACCTTACATCCAATCAGGTGAGGGGGCAAAGGAATTCCAAAGCTCTAATTATTACCCCTGTTCATCAGGCCGTGAGACCATTTCTTCATATCCTGGTGTGATATTCATCCTCATTTATTAACTTTTTTTTGTAATCTGAGCAATCCATTTCTCCATGTTTGTTTTCCCAACTGTTTTCAATCAACTGTTTTTAGTCTTTTTTTTGTTTTGTTATTTCATTGTGTACCTCCATTCTTGTTGTTACATGCATTATTTTTTTAACTCTCATTATAATTTTTTACAGGTCTTGTAATTATTTATATTGTAATGCATACAGTTTTAATACCTCTGTCTATTTTTAAAAAATGTTTTCAATGTAAACCCGCCCACAATTCAGCCTTCGGGCTGCAACGGGAGAGTGAAATAAACCATTTAATAATAATAATAATAAATTCTCTGCAGCAGTTCGATGTCAGCGCAAAGTTCACAGGTTCCAATTTGTACCCCTTGGTAGAGATAGGTAATTGTTGTAAAGTGACTTGCCCAAGAACACAAAGCACCGTGTTCCCGTCGAGGTTCGAACCCATGCACCACAGCATATGGGTCGAAAACCATAACAATTTGATCACATTATTCCAAGTTAGCAAATTACACACCCAACTCCTTAAGCTGAAGAAGCACAAGCGCTTGCGTAAAAACTCTATGGAGAGTGGAGAAAATGTTCTAAGTATTTCCTAACAAAATTGCAAATGTTTCTCAGTTCCAGATTCATGTCTTTTCAACATTTTTGCAGTGACTGACCTTTATTGAGATGATGTATGAAGGAAAAAAGTGGTGTCAGGATGCAACATTCTTTCCAACTTGTGCAATCTACATGTTTACTGAGTAGGAAAATTGTGCATATCATAAAGCATATTTCAGGGCCGAGATATGCGAGAGAGTTTAATTTTAAGCAAAATCTGCCCACAAAGTAAAAATAAGCTCTACCGGTTATAGTCAATGAATGAAGACCATTCCAAACAACCTTTGAAAACAATTGTTTGTATATTTTCACCCGAAGGACATTTCTGCAAATCATAGTTTCACTGCGGACAACGTGACTGCCAACGATGTTGAGATCAAGTGGCATGTCAATGGTATCAACCTGACGGCGGTCCTGGAAGACATCATGAGAAAGAGTGTGGTACAGACAGTGACTGGAAGCAAGACTATACCTGGTGAGAACAACAAGAGGAAAGGACATATTATTCCACGTGAAATCAGTGTTGTAGTCTAGGTGCTTGTGATGGATAACAAGTTATCATAAGTCAGTAACAAGTCAATCATAAGTCGGTCACAAGTCAATTACAAGTTGGTCATGAGTCAATCACAAGTCATAACAAGTCAATCACAAGTCAATCGCAATTCAATCACAAGTCAATCACAAGTCGGTCACAAGTCAATCACAAGTCAGTCACAAGTCCATCACAAGTCCATCACAAGTCAGTCACAAGTCAGTCACAAGTCAGTCACAAGTCAATCACAAGTCAATCACAAGTCAGTCACAAGTCGGTCACAAGTCAGTCACAAGTCAGTCACAAGTCAGTCACAAGTCCATCACAAGTCAATCACAAGTCAATCACAAGTCAATCACAAGTCCATCAAAAGTCAATCACAAGTCAATCACAAGTCGGTCACAAGTCAATCACAAGTCGGTCACTTGTGAGGTTCTTAGATGCATCATTATATAACGGACATACAGATCCTTGTCAGTTGATTGGTGGAACTCACATCACGTGACATTCGTTATTGCTCCCATTCACGCCACGGCTCAATTCACGCCAGGGCTCATTCGTAGGAGAACCTTGGTCATTCGTTGCCCAATCGCAGACAACCGTGGCGTTAACGTCATTATTCTTAGTAATACCGTCAATATTCTTCAAAAATCCGTCCATATTCTTGACAAACTGTGGTGTATTCGTGGAGAAACCTTAGGACAGTTGTGGCTATCCGTCCTAAAACCGTAGTGCATTCTTGGACAGTCGATTTCTCCACGAATCTCGACGGTTCATCGTGATTGATTGATTCTTGGTAAACCGTGGATATTCGTAGCTCCAACTGTGAATGTGTAACTTGGGCTTTAGGATCATCCTTGTTGCATGATGCGGTATCTGTATGCAAATGCATGCTGATGTGCGCGTTGAGCGTTGCGCGTAGCGTGTATTGTTCCCAAGAGCCAGTAGCTACAGAGTTGGGTTCAAACATTTCATTAAGAGGTGGTTTTGTATTGAAATAGAAGTTCATTTTAACTGTAAATCAAATGTCTAGGATCTATATGTCAGTTATATAAAACGCTTATGAATAGCTTATGAATCAAATTGAAACTGGATAAATCGGGATTGACCTAAGATGATATAGCCAAAATTTCCACGCTTTTGAAAAATATCGCTTGACTATGATTGTATCATTGCATTTGTTATCTCTCATCAGGCACTGTTATAGTTCACGGCAACGTTTCCCTGAGTGATCACATTAATGGCATCCTACTCGGTGACTTTGCATCCAGGGCTTTTCTCCTCAGTGGACTTCCACAGACAGTAACAGGCAGGAAAGTAAGTTTTCTCACTAGTTGTAGGTATCAGTAGCTGTCTATCAATATCTCTTCTTTTTTATAGTTGTTATCGTTGTCATGTTGTCTTTCAATGTTGAAAATTGATATGGTATAAAAATGCATTAAATGATCGTTACATTTTAAATTATACAATGCCTGAATAAATCCCTGTCATCTGATTGGTGGGTTGTTGATCACATGTTATGGAATTATTCGTCCCAATCGATGGCCTGACTGTACCGCAAAAATAGAAGTTCTATTCCACGGTAAATAGTTGTTCCATTGCACGGTCACACTATTGGTGACTCTGACCAATCAGATGACGAGGATTCATTCAGGTGTTGTATAAATAAATAATGAATGTTTCACATTCTTGCAATGGAAAGAGTAATTTCATTCGTTGACTATGGAATGTTCCATTCCACGAGACTTCGCCTTGTGGAATGGAACATTCCATCTGCCACCTCATGAAATTATTCTTACCATTGCACTCATAAACATTCATTATTTATATACCATGAAATGAACAATCTTTGTTATCGGCAGTGTTGCTCCATCCTCCACAGAATGTAAACCTTTTTCTGGTTTTGAGTTTGTATCTTTCATGCCTAATGTAGCAATTTTTGTAAATGTTTTGTTAATCTCTGTCTCTGTTTATATCGTTATTGGGGGAAAAATCAACTATATCAACCCTTCCACAGCTCAAAAATTAAGTGCTCATTCAGTCAGACCTCTGAAAACACGAACCATGTATCCTGGTCCATCACAGGTCCAGTCTGAAGTAAAATTGCAAGGCAGTTCGTAGGTAACAGGGGAGGAACAATAATAAAGGAATGCTTTTGTCACAGTTGATTAACATAGCTGGAGACTTGACTCTGGACTTGATGACTTCTGATTAACTTGAGGACTTGCGAGGGACTTGACTTTTACACTGCACGTTTCCAATTGTTTTCATGTTTTGTTTTTTTTCTTTCCAACTCTTAATAGACGTTTGACAATGCGACAGCCTTTTCAAGCCACTTACTGGTGACGGGATTGGTGGATGGCATCGATCTGGATTTCTTCATGTCCGACATCCTACATCCAGACAACTTGCGGAAAATTCTGGGAACAAAGGTGAGTGCAATCAAGTTGATTGACCGAGCTTGTTTCATTCTAATATAATATGGCAGTTTGACCCAGGGTAGATCAAATTCAGTCAGTCGGTCAGTCAGTCATGTGGATCCGTAACAAAAGGGAAACACTAGGCTCAAGTACCAAAAAAAATCCCCACAATTCTACTTACTGTGCTTAATTCCATGGATTCCTACTGGTTTTGCTTTGTAGACCTTTCTGAATGGCTTCCGTGCCCAGACTGACGTCGCAGTGACCGGGAATGTTGATGGTGTGGATCTCAGTGAGGACGTCATGACGACCAATACCTCACAAAATGTATCAGGTATAACTGTCTTCTGGAGTTTATTTGCACGAAGTTGCGGGCATTTGATGTTACAGATAAACTGTGGTTCAACAACTCAAACTTTTTTTTTATCAATGTTCTATTTTAAGGTAAAGAACTGCCTTTTTAAAATGCTGGCGTCTGCATAAAGGCTTTTTATTTGGATTCATGGGCGTCGCAGGGGGGGGGGCAAGGGAAGGCGTTTGCCCCCCCCCCCCCTGGAAAATGGAGGGAAAAAAGGGAAAAAAAAAAAGGAAAAAGAGGTGTGAAGCCATATTGCTGTTAATTTGATGGGGAGATAGGGCAAATGCTCCCCTGCTCACGCTCGGAAAAATGATAAATTGAGAATATAATGAAAAAGTTAAGGAATTTTGGGGGAAAATTTGCTTTGCCCCCCGCCTGGAAAAAATTCTGGCGACGCCCATGTTTGGGTTGTTTTTCTGTACAAACAGACCAGCCCTGCAAGTGCATTGGTTCCCGTCCCCACATTTTCAATTTTGAAATGGGGCGGAGTCGACATTGAGTTGATATATTTGCCTTTGACTCCAGTGGGTTCCATTCCAAGCCTGTAGAGTCTTATGAATAACAGTAGAAGCTAATACGTTGGCGTTACCCAATTGACACACAGGTGGTACAGGGTACTCGGTGCTCCTTGGAATTCTACTTATGTGGATTTCAAATTGACTGTGTGCGACATACGTGAACATTCCATGGTCCAGTGGTTACGGTGTTTGATCCTTGTACGATGGTGCATGGGTTCGAACCCTGACAGGAATGTGGTGTTTGTACCCTTGGGCAGGACACTTAACAACATTTGCCTCTCTCCACCCAACAGTATAACTCGGTACCTGTGAGGGTAGAGGACCGAATGTGCGCTAATATTCGGCTGCCGCGTGGTCTCATGGCCTGATGAACAGGGATTGTTGATACGATGAAAAGCGCTACATAAGCACTACAATTATATTACTTATTTTATTTATTTATTTTATAGCACATCTCAGTAATGACCAGGGAAGTAATCCAGCCCATCACAAGTCCAGGCACAAAGGAATCACAAGTCCACTCACAAGTCCAGTTACAAGTAAACAGTGGATGAACAATAACAAAGGAATGCCTTTGTCAAAGCTCATTTGAATAGCTTGTGATTTGAGTTGGGACTGGAGTGGACATGTGATGAACTTGACTATATCCCCGCTAATGACAATAAGGTGTTTCACGGTAATATGCGCCATCTTGCGGACGGGCCAATTTTACACGCGTTGCTGTGTACGCATCGTCAATGGAAATCTTTGGCACTTCCAAGTCATTCCAAAATGCGCCCGCGTCTAGCAACGCGTGTTCTTTTTGCCCCGTGAACAAGATGGCGCATATTTACCACGAAACACCTTATTGCTATCTATTGCTTGCTACTTTGAAAGGGTTCAAAACATTCCACCATTCTGCACTGCAGGTACTTACACCATGACGTTCCTTGGTTCCACGGATCCAGACAGCCTGGTAACCGGACTCATCAATGGCATCGACCTGGTCTATCTCAATAACACCATCCTAAAGAGACAGGAGGACCAGACTGTCAACGCACCACTGGTGTTTACAGAAAGTATGTAAAAACTGAAAAATCCATTAAAACAATTTGTGTATAAAAGACAAAACATAAGTATTTTCTCAATTGAAACAAAATAAGTGTTTTAAGATGAGAAAGGGAATAATGCAATTGAAAGAAAATCTTCTTTTAATTTATTGTTAAAAGATACAAATCTTTGAATCCTCTGAAATTTTTTTATGGCAATGTTTACAGAGTTTCACTGTAAAAAACAAGCAATAAAAAAAATTTAAAAAACCCAGATATACTGCAACAGCTTTCTTCAGCGTTTAAAAAAATTCCGAAAATAATTCAAGCCAAAATATTTTTACCCTGTCTTCTGTATCAAACCTGCAACAAAAGGTCCCGCATCAAAGTCTCCAAAATTGAACAAAGAAAATGACTGGGGTTTGAACTTGCGACCTCAGGGTTGCCGTTCTGGTGCTCTTACCAACTGAGCAATCCAGCCCTATGATGGCGGTTCCCCAATTTGTCAATATCTTTGTTCAAGGGGCGCTAGTCAGAAAGTCATAAACTTTTTCCCATTATATTTCAAATTGTCATATTATGTTTGGAAAAATAAATTCCTCACAAAGTGATTTTTTTTTCTTTTCCAGATCTGACCTCTATGACCGACGTCACGGTCACCGGCCTCGTGGATGGCGAGGATCTGTCAGAGCTCCTCTTCAGGGCCATCATGCTGAACGATCCCTTCAACGTCACGGGCAATCTGACCTTTACCGAGGGCGTGACCTTTGAGGGCCCACTGAACACGACGGGGCTGATCTTTGGCAAGAACCTCTCGGCCTGGTACCAAGACGTGGTCTTGTTGAACACAGATGAGGTGAGGAAAAGTTTCAACCATGTGTCGATTTCTGCATTGATTTTTTTTAATCACGCGTTCGGAAATGGCTAAGTCAAATAATTATGTGAATTTTCATCTTCTGAATGCAAAATTGCTTTTCTCCCGGAGACGATCGGAGCATACTGATTGGAACGTCGAGTTTCACAACTAACCGGTTCTTTGCAGAAGCGCACATCTTCTCAAAAGAGATTCTTCCACATGGTGTTACCGCAAACACTCGCTACTTTACACTACCGCCATGCACAGTTTCAAATCTTATTCAGGACAAGTTACTGATTTACAGTTTTTCCGTTAATTTTTGGTTTTTCTTCAAAACAACTTTGTGTCATCATAGAGCTAGGACCCAAGGAGTCAGAACTCTTGGGCAATTTACATTTTGACCATTAACATTCCAATCCCTTGGGAATATCCATAGCTAAAGCACTGTATCGCAAGCCTTGCCATTTAAAGTGTGCATGCAAGTGGCCTTTGAACACGATGATCGTCGCCGCCTTTTTAGTTGGTAACCAACAGCCTCCCTGAATGCTGCATTAATAAGTCATGTCACTTCGCTGCTCTTTTTTGAAAAATATATTTTACGACAAGATAGATTTTTACAAGGGCGCAGTTGTTAGATGTGAGTTATGAAGTCAAATTATTGATGTGCAGTTATTGGTGCATGAAAGCGCTATCTGTCCCTGTAATTTGGAGATAAATTGGATTTCTTTTATCATTTTATCATGTCTTTTCGGACATTTGGCAATATATCATTTATGAAATGTGATTTTTTGGTAAATTTCACAAGTTTTCACACTAAAGGTATAGAGAATGTTGTTCGTCATGAAATGATTGTTCCAGTGATGTTGACCACATTGATATATAGTATCATCCAACTGCGAACAAACACGTATTTACCATGGTACTGTCTACAAAGCTAAAGCAATGCAAACTCTTTCCTCTAGCATTAGTGAGCGCAGATCTCTATGTGTAGAGATTAGCGTGGTGAGCAACTGAGCAAGCTGGGTCCAGGTGCCTTCTATTGTTGCTTCGAGCGCGGCGACCATCCTTTTATTTTTGAAGACAAGTCTTGGCTATGGTGTCATTAAAAAGACAAAATCAAAATGTTGAGCCAAAGGATGGTGCCATGCCTAACTCAGTTTGTTGAGCTAAAATGTTCTTAACAACCTGCTATTGCCGTGCCAAATTTAAAAAAATGTCCAATTATTTGAGTTCAGCACAACAGTAGCATGGCATTTAAAACAGGCCTTACATTATCATTATTATTCATTATTTCTGGTAATGAAACTAAGGATTTCTCAAAAGCACCCTAGGCACTGTAGCTCGCAAGCCTGAAGAAACCTGTGGAGAGAAGACAATGAGAAGAAGTTACAGTTTTAGAGGTGGGAGGAAAACCCCAGAAGAATATTCTTGGGAAAACCCACGGAATCAGGCAGGGACTGAAAACCCAATTCACATATTGGCCCAGGGCGGGATTCAAACCTGGGTCACAGCAGTGGAAGGCGAGGATAGTACCGCTACGCCAACCTGACTCCCCCTAAATGAATTGGAGGTTTGCGGTAACACCATGTGAATGATATCTGGTTTAACTCGACATTTAGAACAGGGTGCTCTGTTTGTCAACAGGAGACTTGCTGGTGTAGTAGTTAAGTCTCATTTAGACCTTTAATAGCTTTCATAACTAGATTTAGTTGTATCATTTCTCTTTCTCTTTTTGAGGTGGTGCTGGGTAACAAGACTTTCATCAGCGATGTTGACGTCTCTCCTGCGCTGTCTGTGACAGATGAGATGGAGGCAGATACTGTGTTTGGTCAAAACTTTGACAATTTTGTAGCTGACGCTGTGAACCTGACCAGCAATGTCACAATCACAGGTAAAGAAAAATATCTTTATCATCAGCAGCAAAGTTTTCTTTATGATATATATTTATTTTCAATTGTAGCATAATAGATATCATCTTTGGCAAGTCATATTGACACGATACTTTATCCTTTATTCATAAATACCTCAGCCCGCACAGTTTACCCATTCCTTTCAGTCGAGAGCTCGAGAGCACGTGGGTGGTTTTAAACCACTGGTAAAACACTGATGCATTCTGCGGCACGTCGTGTGTGTGTGCACACACCAATTACCAATTTATCACTCCTCGCGAGAGGCACATACCGTACAAGTCGTGGAACAAAATCTTTAGAAATTTGTGATTTTTTTTACTTGTTTTGACTTTTTGACCGAAAAAGGTATTTTCAGCTTGGGCCACTGTGGACTTAAACCATGGACTAAACTTTTGTGATCTTTGCAATCAATCTGATCTGTATAAATTTCATCTCCTAGGAGCGAAGACCTTTTTAGGTGATGTACAAGCTCAGGCTGATGTCTCAGTAGACGGCACCGTGGATGGCATCCGCATTGAGGACGTTGTCACTAAAGACGGTAAAGACTAGGACCCTAAATAGACTTCATGTTGGAATACTTGTCAACCTTCCTTCTCATTAAAAAGAAAATACAGGATTTTATTATTTGAGGGGCAAATTTGTGGTGCTACGGAGCAGAAAAAGAAGCTCGGCAAATTCTTGTGCAAAAATTCAGTTGAGATCTAGCCACAGAACTTTCTATTGCATAAAATAATCGGCTTTTGCTCGGCACATATTTTGGTTCCATACCCCATGCATGCATATGGATGTTTTATTTCTCCGTGCAAGTTTCAATGTGCATGTTTTGTTTTAACCAAAAAACTACATTATTTTAATTGTTTGCACTTCAACCGTCTGCAAATGGGGCTTTCGTTGTGTGCACAAATGAACCCACCCTACGAGAGCCAAATTATTGTCTGGCAGCTAATAATTCAAATTTTGTGAAGAAATAATGCAATTACTCAACGCCAGTGGAATTTTACTTTCGTAATTTCAAAAGTGAATAAATTTGATATTGCTAGGAAAATAGCAATTTAAGAAAATGAATCTTTTTTTTCGAGGTGAATCTTGAAAATAGCACAGGGAACGCATCATAGAGTTTTGGACTCGAGTTTCAAGCCTACTGCGAAATACCCGTCTCATATCATTTTTTATTCCTGTCTTCCTCAGGCGATCAAGTCATCACTGGCGTCAAAACATTCACCAAGACAATCGATGTCAACGGACACATCAACATAACAGGTAGGAATTTGGGTAAAAAAATAAAATCTAAGAAGATGGGCCCATAGGCAAGGGCTTGTGGCTTGGGCACTTGGGTCAATTCTGTGGTGACGGACCTGGACATTAATGGCCGTTTGATTGTTCAGGGACAGGCAATTTGTTCCTTCCGTAAAATAAGTTAGGTTACACGCAGTATGTACCAACAAACTTCACAGTGTAGAATGTAGCTAGCTAGGGACCTTTCCACAAAAGAAAAATGCGTATTTATTTATTATTTATTTATGATTATTTGGCAATTGGCCGGCATAGCCAACGAAACTCATTCGACTCTTTCGAAACCCCTTGGAATCAGGCAGGGACTGAAAACCCAATCCACATATTGGCCCAGGCGGGATTCCAACCTGGGTCTTGGCGAGGAAAGTACTGCTATGTCAGCCTGTTGCCCCCTCGTTTCACAGCCTTGTTTGGGTTACCACACTTTGTAATCATTGTGTACATATTAAGACTGAAGCCCTGGCCTTATTGGACTTACAGGTGCACGTGTATGCAATACACAGGTTGAAATTTCTAATTGAAAGGTACTTTTTTAAAAGCTAGAACAACTAACTCTAAGTTAGCGCAACTTTTCTTCTGTAGTAAGCACAATTTGTTTAACTTACTGGAACTCACTGTCATGATATTTGCCTCTATTCTTCTCATACCAGGGTTAGTAAATGGCGTCAACATCTCTGACCTCTACGAGAGAACCTTCAAGCTGGACAGCCCCCAGAACGTGACGGCCGTCAAGAAATTTACGCAGGACCTCGAGGTGACAGACGACGTTATCATCACCGGATCGGTGGACGGCATAGACTTGAGTGAAGAGGCGGTGCCCCTCGGTACAGACCAGACCATAGAGGGCGATATTTCCTTCACCACCAACGTGACCGTGAACGGGAACATGACAGTAGGAGGCAAGTCCTTGTTGATTCCTATTGCCTCCGTGCATGTGATAAGCTGTCAGTGAAAAAATGATGTCGCTTTCATATTAGTGCTTCAGCATTCCTCTTGAAAGTACCGTGTTGCATGCCACGTTGTATGTGCTAAGGTTTTGTGTACATTTGTTTGGTGATGAATTGCATACATTTATGACTTCAGTGACTCATAAAGGTTAGCACGCAATTAGGCTGCCCTCTCTTAGTAAGCCATCAGCCTCGGTCCAAAATTTTGGCCACCGGTATCAAATGAGGGGAATAATCGTCATAGCGATTTTTGGCAAGGTATACACCTCTAGAGTTGGAAAATATGTAATAGCATTGCAGCGGTGGCAGCTTTTTGGGTGTTATCACTCTTTTTTTCAAATTGTCCATCAAAATGCTTGTTACCACTCTAGGGGCGGTTTACCTTGCGCATGCGCACTATAACCATTTATGCCCTGATTTGATACTGACCAAACCCCAGGCTGATGGCCTATAGTGTTTGAGAGTAGGTAATGAAATTTAGATTAGAAATTTGCATGGTGCAAATGACAGTTTACATTAGCACTATGTGGTAGTTATCTTTTAAAAGTTACGTGTGATTCTCTTGACATTTACAAATGAGTTCCAGTTTCAACGTAATTTCAATAGTTATCTGTCTACTTTTTTTTTTCTTCCTTTTTCTTTGCTTCCTATTCCCTCCCGTCTTCGTGTAGCCCTCACCTCATGTGGCCCTTAAATAGGGCCTTGTGATGGGCGACTCTCATACATAAAATTACAAAAACAGCAGTAAATTTTATTTTATTGTATCTAGTAAGGATGTGGCTGTGCAAAAGGGCCTTTTGCTAATTTTCATACGTAAAGGTATTTTTGTCCCTCATCACATTTCATCTCTCTGTTTAGCCTCAAATTCTAAACCTTTTAGGTAGCAAGAAGAAATTGTGTATTTTGTTATTTCAAAAATAAAAAAACGATCCTTTAGGAGTCTTAAACAGCAGCCAAGTCCTGTAATCTTTTTTTTTTTGAAGGGGCAGGGAAGAGGTGGTGTCGTTTTCAGTTCACAAGATTTATTGTTTCTTTCGCCATTCAATCAGGATATGTTGATGGTGTAAACCTGACTCACCTCGTAACAGAGCGAGCAACCCTGTCAGGCGACGAAAACGTCCGCAGCGATCTGACCTTCCTAGGTCATGTGACCTTCAGGGGAAATGTGACCGTCAGAGACCTGTTTGACGGTGTCCCATTGCAGACGCTGTGGGATCTCCATGAACACTTGCTGAAGTGGATCAGAGTGGACATAGAGAACTTACTGCTGATCTCTGCAGATCAGTGTCATGACGTTAAGCTGTTGCAATGGGCTTATGCACGTAAGTGACGATATCGGCAGAGCTGTAAATCGAGTCAGTCATAAGGCAGTCATAGATCAGTCGCAAGTCAGTCATAGGTCAGTCACTCGACCATCACAAGTCTGTCACATGTCAGTCACAAGTCAGTCAAAAATCAGTTACAAGGCCATCAGAAATCAGTCACAAATCAGTCACAAGTCGGTCACAAGTCAGTCACAAGTCAGTCACAAGGCAGTCACAAGGCAGTCACAAGTCAGTCACAAGGCAGTCACAAGTCGGTCACAAGTCGGTCACAAGTCGGTCCACAAGTCAGTCACAAGTCAGTCACAAGTCAGTCAAAAGGCAGTCACAAGTCAGTCACAAGGCAGTCACAAGGCAGTCACAAGGCAGTCACAAGTCAGTCACAAGTCAAAAAGCGAATCACAAGTCAATTCCCTCTTTATTATCGCAAGTCAAGTCACAAGTAACATGGAATGCATAGTGATAAAGGTCAGTTGAATAAAATGCAAATTGACTTGAGAATGGCTGATTTTATAATAATAATAAATGACTTGTGATTGACTTGCGTATTAGCTCTACCACATTCATTCTTTGATAGTTTTGTCTTCGTTTCAACTGGCACAACTTCTTTTATCAAAATATTGAAAATAATGGTAATTTAATTTTACAGTAAAAATAAAAATAGCATCAACAATGTACAGTAGTGTTTCTCACAAAAACCACCAACGTTTAGTTTAACATAACAACCCACAAAGCAACATGACAACCTTGTTGGTTTACAGACACCGTGGAAATGCTGGCTCACGTCTCCCAGATCCAGGAGGTTGAGATTCAGATCCAGAGTTTTGAGTCGTTTGTGCTGGACGACGTCACCCACCTAGCATTGGCCGTCCACTCCAACACTGTCGACCATCTCTGTGTGGATAGCTACGTCTATGCCTGGGATGCAGACACTGACAAATTCGTCCAGAAAGGTTTGTACTCATGACATTTTTGTAATAGCGCTCCAGTATTAGTGTGTGGTTCAACCATGAATCCTCTACACAAGGATAAACGACTCATCTAAACTTGTGTACAAAATGTACGGAACGGATTGTCTACAACATGCATCTGCACATAGAACAGCGCATAGAACAACGTATAGAATATGTAGAACAATGCGCACACGCGCACCCGACAGCTGGCTGGTGCCCTACAAACTCCACTGTGCAGTCGTGCCTGCATGCACGTCTCGCATATGCGCATGCGCGATGCCCAAGTGCCATATCATACTTGTAACCATGAATTTGGGGAAGTCGTTTATCCTTGTCTAGAGGATCCGTGGTTCAACCTCCATGTGGGAGAAAGCTTTTCTAATCTCAAAATTAATTCCGAAAGTTAAAAGAAATAGCAGAAAATAATTGAATAAACCTCAAAGCACCTGAAAAGTGTTCATTCCAAGACATAACCCTCCACTTGAAAAAACAGTTGGGAGTAGAGAGTTTCTTCCTTGCACATTTTTGAGTTGCAGTTATTTTTATAAGATAAGTGTTCGACAGTTCTGAAAAAAAAGTCACTATGTTGAGTTTTGATCAAATACTGCAAACCTCAAATTTTGATAGTTTTATGAGTGAAGGGAGAGAACTGAGCTGAGTGGGGTTTGAACCGACAACTTTTGAAAACTGAACTTCATTCTCCTATGTTGTTTGCAGTCTCTCAACTTGTCATAGGGCATAGTAGCTCTATCGGTAGCTCACCGGTACGGTGTTTCAGAGGTTGCTGGTTCAAATCCCACTTTCGGTTGCATTTTCGTATTTCAGTCAATATTCTTTTTTTACATTTGTTAAATTTGTAAATCTTGTTGTGTTCCATTTGCTTGCCAAGCCTCCTTCGCAACTAACGGCGCATACAACTGGCATGCCTTCGAGAGACGGGAAACAGTCTACCTTGCTGTGGCAAACGAAGGCACCAACCCTTGCAATGGAGGTAAGGACAGATACCCATCAATGTTTGTGTCTCCTGGGCCCAGTTACTCAGAGCAGAAAATATCGATCGGCAATTTTTCTTACAGAGCAGAAAGAAGTCACATGACCAATTGTCTTTTGTACTTTGTATCAACATGCTGATTTATTATGTAGAAAAGACTGTGTCTCAACCTCGACATTCTGATCATGTAGCGGGCGCTTTCTATATCAGGTTTCATCATGGATATCTATAAATAAAACCAAGACACGGCATCTATTATTCTTTTTTTACCCTGTGAATTGACCACAAAAGTCTGTGGTCACGCACTCTGTAACGATATGTTACGCGATACGCCAAGCGATAATAGAGCCGGCCAATCACGGTCGTGTCTAAGTTTTGTAGATCTATGCGCGCCCGGCCGTTGCTGTATTTCAAAAACACTGTATCCGAATCTTCGTCCAGGTTTGGGAATGAAATGACGTCACAATGAAGTAAAATCAACCCCGATTGCCTGGCGCGTGGCATTGCATAAAATTGCATTCTTAGATATATCAGACGTTGGACCGGAGATAGGGCTCTTCGGACAAACGGGTGATACTCGGACTAGTGATTTCCTGAATTGTTCCTACAATTTTGTAAGTCATGCAAACAATTCCCAAATGATGTGATTTGCTTAATTATTCGCACCGTAAACTGAAATGATTTTTTTTTTTCACAACTGTGCCTTTCATGGCTTTCTACCATTGCAATTTGAAATATGTAGGAGAAATTCTCACAGAGATTGAAAAATCCTCCTTTTTTTCTGAATGCCCAATTGTAAGTCTATGAATATCCATTCCAATCAGGTTCATACCAGTTTTTTCAATGGGCAATTTTTTTTAATTTTTCAAATTTGTTTGACCTGTTCAGATGCGAGTGTCAACAACACCATCTATTACTACAACGGCAGCCAATTTCTGGAGTACCAAGACCTGGTGTCTGAGGAGTCACGAGAGATCGACACGACGGTCATCAACGATGACCTGTACCTGGCCGTAGCCAACACCAAGACCAGTGCTCTGTCCTATCTCTACCTGCTGGCTGCTGACGGGCTGTTCTATGAAGCGCAGAACTTCAGCATCGGAGGTAAAGTATATCAATATTATACTGAGTCACTTATTCATTCCGTAGTAACATTTGCAGTTTCTCAAAAAAATACCTACCAATTTAACGAGAAAATGCTTGAAGATAGGACTGGTATCAACCCTGTGAAAATATTCTGCCTGAAATGGTATCATTCGGAAGGAAACAATTATTGACCGTGGTTTTAGACTATGTGCCCGTGGGCACAGTTTTTTGTTTACATGTGTTAGCAATGGAATCTAGTTACAAGACCCCAAAAATTATGCATATTTTTTTTTTCTGTTTGCTCAAAGATGAAGCATTATCATTTGATGATGATTCATTTCTCGTGATCAATTTCAAGAGTTTTCCAGCACAGTTCTAAAGATTTGCTCTTGCCATCTGCTTGCAAGAGATATTGATGCTCTGTATTTTGTGATCCAGGTGCGACATCCGTTGAGTTCTTGCAAGCTGGCAACACAACGTTCCTTGTGTTCGCAGCTGTCAGCCCGACGCAGAGCCCCATTTACATATTCAACAACCAGGTTAGTTGATTGGACAGTTGATCTCACACAACAGGATCACATTGATAATGTAACAAATTGTGTTCTTTATACTGTTGATAACATATATCACGTGAATCGGGAAATGCGAGAATGGCACAAAGTCACCACACCATTCCAGAGCATCACCAGAGCATCAGACTTGCAATAAATCATCGGGGGTGAGATTTGTCAAGATTTTCCCTGATTTCGGGATTTTTTGTCAGGATTTTTCAGAATTTTTCAGGATTTTAAGATTTTTGAAGAATCCCTTTTGAAATGTGGAAATCCTATTAGGTTTTACAGTAAAGGCGTTTTCCCCAGAAAAGTTTAGGCCCTTGGCAACTCTCCAACCCTCTGTCGATTATTATTTTTTTTTTTTTATTTTCCCCCAATCCCACCCCTGAATCAGGTGTTTGAAGAAGTGTATTTTAGTCAAGACAATACAAATGTAGAATCCCCAGGAACTCTTCCGAACCAAAGTGTAGTGTACTGACCTGTTGAACTAAGCATCAGAGATTATCTACATATTGGTCCCAATTTCATGATGCTGCTTAAACAGAAAATGTTGCTTTTAATATTGCAAGAAATTAATAATATTTCTTGCTGAGGCCAATTCCAGCGTTATGAAAGGTGGTGTCATGTCGGTGACAGGGCCAATTAACCATGATATCTAATGAATGACTCAGAGAAATAATCAAAAACTCCTAGTCTGTAATCTCCTTGACCATTACTAGATGATGGATGTATGAGATTCGAAAAAAAAACATTGTCAAGTTTATTCACTGAGCTCTTAAAAGCTCTGTCACAAACACAACCTAATGCTGGAATTGCTTCTAAGGGCCCTTCTCAATTCATATCTAGGACAAGGTCCAGACAAGTTTCGGGTAGAATCATTCACTTTGTCCAAAAGAAGCTTTGCACATGTTGCGGGGAAGTTGTTCAGATTCCTGCAACTTAAACCTGATACTATGTCCGCAACTTGTCCGCAACTTGTTCCGGATATGAATAAACAAAATTCTAAGCACAAGTCTTTTTGGAACCAGTCTTATGTAGAGCCAGCCTCAGGTCGACCTTGCGACGACACAGATCAGTCGGCGGCTGACTTTTCAAGATCAAGCTGTGCCTGAGCTACGACCCTTGGGAACAACTTAGTCGTTGATTTTGTGCGACCTGAGTGTAACTGCGACGATATTAAAAGATCGGCATCAGTTGGCGCTAAAAACAAAATCAACAGTCGCAAGAGTAGAAAAATGTCAACTTCTGCGACGTGTTCCGCGACAATCATAGGATTTCTCAGTTTTGTGACCTTAGCATAATTTGTGTGCTTGATGCCGACGGTTCAGTCGTGGCGCAAGCAAATCGTGGGTCGACCTGAGGCCGACTTAATGTATTCAACAAGACATTTTGACTGGTAACGTGTTCTTGCTAGCAGCTCAGTGACTTTGTCCCCTTTTATTTTCTTTAACCCTGCAGAGTGGCCAGTTTGATTTTCATCAGTACGTATCCACCAGCTACGCGACTGCTGTGGACGGGTTCATGTTCCGCCATGAAGCTGGATTGGCGTTTGCCAACCATGCAGAGCTGTTCGATAACAACAAGATTTCATGGGATGTGCCAATTGAGGTGAGGGTTCAGTTTTCGCAGTTGTGGTGAGCTATTTTGTAATTGTGTGGCTGGTTGGTATCCTGCTGGCTTTATGACTAAAATTGATGACTTAAGCCGTGTTCCCATGAGACTTTTTTGGTAAAACTAACAAAGTTGTCAACCTTATGGAGACTGTTGTAAACTTAATCAAATTATGTCCAGTGTGGACGGCTGGTAAAGTTGGCAAGTGTAGACTGTTGATTTTTAGTTAATAGACTTAGAGGCATTCGAACGGTTGCTAGGTGCGCAGGCGAAAGTTGCGTCACAAATCAATCACTAGTCAACTATTGGACCTCGCCCGAATTTCCTTACGAATTTAAGATCCATGCCGCGATGGGGGTTCAGGCATGTAATGACAAACAAAAATATCAAAGTAATTACGTATTGTTAGCAGAGATGCATACGGTATGCCAGAACCCCGGAATGGACCCCTGTGCAGTGAGGATGATTGTAAACCAAAACTTGAATTCTTTGATGAGGTGTTGCATGATGATGAGTACAACGTTGGTTGTAGCTTGTCAGTACACAAAGTAAACTCGAAAGCAGAAAGTGCGTTTCTGAGAAGAACTAGTATACAAATATTGAGTGGATCAGCGTGGAATGGGAGGAATATTATCGCAAGGTAAAATCTGGACTTTTCCATTTCACGAGGTGAAGCCGAGTGAACTGGAAAAGTCCAGATTTTACCGAGCGATAATCATTCCTCCCATTTCACAATTGAAAGCCACTCAATATTTGTTTTATATAACTGACATATAGATCGTTGTCATTTGATATATTTAAAACTTTTATTTCAATACAAAATAGGTGAAAACTGTATTTCTCTCTTCCAAACCACCCCTTCACGAAAGTGTTTGAATCCAACGCTGTAGCACTGGCTCTTTGGAACAATACGCGCTACGCGCAACGCTGAACGCGCTCACCAGCATGCATTTGCACACAAATACCGCGTCATGGAACAAGACTGATCCTAACTGTTCAATAGTATTTCCCATTCCCCATGCGTGGATAGTACTTTTTGAGCCCCGGCGTGAATGCAGTATTAATAAAGAATGACACGTGATGTGAGTTCCACTAATCAAATGACAAGGATCTGTTTGTTGGTTATATAAATGTATCTGCGAATTTGTCTGATGCAGGTTTTATTTTGTCTTTAAAATCTTCTTGGTTTTTGTGGTATAGGTGTATTTTTTGTCAAGGACGTCGGGGGAGTTTGAGCTGCATGAGCTGGTTGACTTCACTGCAGCGGTGGATGTTAAGATGTTTCACATCGGTCCTGATCTTTACATGGCTGCTGTCAGCGAGTATGAAGAGCTGCAGATATTAAAATATGAAGGTATTGATAATACATAATCAGATGTTCTTTAAATTTATGTGTGTGTGGAAGGGGGGATGTTGACGCTATACAACTGTGCATGTCTGTTTTACTTAAAGTAAAAGTAAAGTCTGTCATGAGCCAATGGGGCTGGCGTTTATCTCCGGTTTCAGTAGCATGAAACGACTGAGAATATCTCTGTTCTCGCTGACGGGATGCCTCTGCATCACAGGTTACTCCCCAGGGAATGCTGGTACCTATTTGTACTCCTGGGTGGAGAGAGGCAAGTTGGGGTTAAGTGGCTTGCCCAAGGACACAACCATACAGCCAGCAGCTGAATTCGAACCCCTGATCCTCCGACAATGAGTCTGCCATTAAAAAATGAAAAAACGCTACTCACAGTCTTCTGAGGTCTTGGAATTTCGTCTTGTGTGTGTGGTTGCACAGTTCGTTGGTTGCACCACGAACTGACGTATCGCATTTTTTTGTGTTTCGAGAAAAAACGATCTAAAGTTGGTCATAATTTTGTAGGCTCATTCCATATACTCCTTGTGTAAGAATTCAAGCTGTTTCGTTTTTGTTATTAAATTATAGATTGAACTTTATTGTATGCAATCCGTGTGCATCTGAGTTGCTTAGTTTTTGAGAAATTCAGTTCCAAAGTTATTCGTCACTTCGTGAAACAGATTTTTATCATGTTTATCGTATGTCATACAACAGGCGTAATACTGGCTTTGTGCCAGATACGGAGATACGTCGGTTCGTGAAACGCTAAATTCCAATTTTTCATGTCGACGCTCCTTTGTGACGTCATAGCACTATGGGAATTAACGTGTAAAGCGGCGTATCGGGATACACCACTTCGTGGTGCAGCATTTTTCATTTTCTAGAGATACGCCGCACAGTCTAATTAGCGTTCTTAGTTAATTAGAACTCAGATTGGAATAAAACTTTCTGAGAATGAGCACTTTGATGAAATAATAACGTTAATGACAAAAACTCAATTTGGCAAAAAATCGAGACGTCATAGCACTATGGGAATTAACGTGTAAAGCGGCGTATCGGGATACACCACTTCGTGGTGCAGCATTTTTCATTTTCTAGAGATACGCCGCACAGTCTAATTAGCGTTCTTAGTTAATTAGAACTCAGATTGGAATAAAACTTTCTGAGAATGAGCACTTTGATGAAATAATAACGTTAATGACAAAAACTCAATTTGGCAAAAAATTGAGATACGCCGGTTCGTGGTGCGACCGACGAGTTGCTGCCCGAGAGTTACTATCAAGTCATAACAAATTAAATCCAAAGTCATCTTTGACAAATATATTCCTCTTGTCATTGTTCAGCATCTTCTGTCTTGTGATCAGACTTGTGGTCTGACTTGTGGTTGTCTCAATAACACTGCTCCTTATTGAATGGTGTATTACATGCACGTCCAAAATCTTTCTAACTGTACATATTTCCCCCCCTTGTGTCATTCAGGCTTTGTCGGTTTCAGTCCTGTCGTCACCCTAGCAAGTTATGGCGTCGTATCCGTTGAGGTCTTTGAACTGATTGGTGCGTCGAGCTACGAGAACCTCTTCTTCGCAATCGGTATCGATCCGGTCACCACCGACGACGTTTACTCGCGAATACTGGCAGAAAAAGTCATTGGTAAGATTTGCTGTTTTTACAAATTGTTTATCAATGCAAAAAGGTGTGTGAAGTTATTAATAGAAATGCACAGTGATTTTGCACGGTAAAGATGTCTCAAATAGAAGGGTCAAGTATCATACACCTGAAGATCGTCGGGGAAAAAAGGAACTGAAAAGTTTGGATGACATTCTGTTCCAAGTATAGGAGAAAAGGTCATATTGTCTCTGTGCATGTGTGGCACTTTAAAGAAGAATCGTTTAAGGCCTTCAGAGGAATCTCTTGATTGTTGATGTCTCCTAGCGTGGTGCGGCCATTAAGGTGGCGCACTTGTTTTGCCTCTAGTACTTTGCTAGAGTACTAGAGCAAAAGGTTCGGCTCAAATTTCACAGGAAGTGAACTTTCATGAAGATCAAATAATTTCTTTTCATAAACCTTGAGTTTACCTTCCCAGTACAAAGTTAAGAGAGAAACATTACTTTTGTACGATTTTCTTATTTTTATCTTAAAGTGCACAGTGAACCCTTTAAAAATGCGCCCAAAAATAAGGGGGAAAAAACGTTTTAACATGAAGTTGAATAATGACTTATCATAATTTGTCAACTTTGAAGAAATTCTGAAATGTTCACGTGGGAGTTTAAAAAAAAATTGTTTTGAGTGCACCACGTTAAGGAACACGTGGGCCAGATTTTTTCCCACCAAATTTCTGGACGCAACCGTTTTTGAATTTCGGGACACTAAAGTTTGTTTAGGAGTCAGCAGCAAGCATTATTATCATAGTACCAGTATTTAACGGAATGAAGTTCAAGCTTGTCAACAAAGAGGTTTGGCAACACTGCACAAGGAAAGTCGGGGGAACTGCCGAAGTGTGCCATGTTATGATTCTCTTTATACCCTTATCCAATTTCTCGAGACATTTTCAATTATTTATTTCTGTGGGAAAAACTTATGTTTTTTTATTTCATTTCAGGTCAGACAGTGATGTTTAAAATCTTACCATGTCCCGTTGTCGTGGAGGAGTCCTTCCATGGGGATCCCAGTCTGCTGGATAGGCCCCTCGATGACTGATTCCAAGAAGTCCGGTAACTAGACCTCAGGACCCAACTTGGAATTTATTCACGACCAAATAGGAATCTTTTTGTCTCCAAATGAATGGATTGAAGACTAACAAAGTTGTTTTAACCCAAAGGCATTTGTGGTCACAAGAGAGGCACAATCCAGTAAATGAGAATGAATTAATGCAAAATTTAAATTTATGAAAAAAAAATGAATATAAATTAAATAAATAAATGTGAATTGACTGTGATGGGTTTTGTAACAAACCTTAATACTACACTGAAATTTCCCAAAATATAAAAAATAATATAGTACCGTAAATATGATGTTTCATGCGACACCATACCCAAAAGTAGTGCACTGATAGGGTAGATTCATACATCAGAAACTGTTTAAGGCAAATTTTCCTCTGCAGATTTGCAAAAGTTGAACACATTTCAATTCAATGCATGCAAATTCGCCTTTGAGTTGGCGTGAAGTATAAAATGGCCTTAATAGTTGTAATGGTGGTTATGGGATATAGGTGACGATAGATTTTCTTACCGATTTTTGATAATGTTGATGTACAAAAACTGGCCAGTCAAGATTTTAATACGAATAATTCAATGAATAATAATAATAATAATCAAAATAATGATCAATTTGTCAGCTTTTATATTTATAGATCAAATCAACATTTTAATATAGAAAGTAAAAATGCAATTCAATTGCGGAAAAAAATATTTAAAAACGCTAAAAGTATTTATGAATGCACTGATATTGAAATGTTCGGTATTTTTGTGTGCACTTAATTTAATATATTTTGGGCACTAAATGTTTGAGATTGACAGCGGTTTGAGTAGCATGGGGAATCTTGTTTGAAATTTGTTTAAAAAATAATTTCTCAAAATTATAAAGATAATGTTCATTATTTGATTAAATGTTGTTTCAGCACTATTCTAGAATAATTTGGTATCACTTTTAAGTATATCCAATAGATAATATTAAAGTGTTTCTCTATGTTGTGTGGTCTTCACAATTTTTGATGTTAGTGCAAATTTGTAATTTAGTGATTTTGGGCTTCTAAATTTGAAAAATCGAGTAAATAATCACATAAAATGTTTAACACCACATATTTTCGTGTCATAATTAAATTTTGATGGTTTTTCTATATCAGGCACTTGTCACCAGTAGAGCAGAGTATTATTCTACTGTCTATTTTGAGAAAGTGTGGATTTGTATCGAGATCAATTAAATTTCATTTAACGATTAACTTGCCACCAAATTTTGACCAGAAAAGTTATTTTGTTTTCCCCTTACATTTAAACTGAAGGAAAATTTACTCCAAGTATATTCGGAGAAAAAAAGTATTCTGGGATCTTGATTTCAATTGAAAAGTTGCAGAGTCATGTTATGAATTGTGCCCGAAATCAGCATCCGGGACACGTTCTCATTCAGCCGATCGCAGCTACGCTATGTCACGCACTGAACTGACGAGCTACAGCAACCGCGCGCGGCGTGTCGTGTTAACGCTTGCGGGCACTCGTTCATGGCTTTCCCGAATTAAAGACAAATTACTTACAGAAATTTCCAAAAATGTGTCTTTAGACACATCTTTGGAAATGACCATCTTTTATTGTTTTCTTCAAAATGACAGCATGCCAGAAATAACAATTGCACAGGGAGTATAGTACCATTATTATCTTTAAGCCAAGTATGATTTCCAACAATAATTCCGTCAGCTACTTTTTGGATAGCTGCAAATGGTATGTACTCGGACCATGTACTCTATCTTTAAGGGGTGGTCGATTCTTTGTGAAAAAAAAATTTAAAAAATCTTTAATTACTTTTTTGTTTACAACGTCAATCTGCAAGTCCTGTTCTACCTTTCCCCCGTTTTTTTTTAAAGTTCTATCAAACATCTGTAAAACCCATTTTCATCCCATTTTATAAGTTGACTGTTCATTTACTGTAATACAACAGCAGGATTTTTTAAGGCCATTTTCTCAAAAATCTAAATTTATAACTTCAATGTAGTCGACGGTTGATAGTTCCATAACTAAACTCAGTAACCCCAGAGGTTATACACCATTAGAAAATAATTTGTTCTGCAGAATCCAGAAATAAAATATCTAAATTCTTAAAAACTTTTACTTCATGCTGATTTCGTGGTGACAGGTAACATTGCCCGCACTTAGTAAAATAAATATTTCACAAACTAAATTCCAAATTTGACAGGGACACATTCAAATGACAAGCAAAAGGCAACAGTGTTTACACTTTGTTGTCCGCGTTTCTGTACAGTTTTTATTTCATTGTCTGATAGATAATAAGGACTCTACTAATCATCACATATTTAACACTTGATCTTCCTAACACTCTTGAGGGAAAAACAACAAATGAATGAGAACAGTTATTCCATTTTTATTTGGATACAAATTGCAATCACTGAACACGTTTTTTGGCAGTATGTGAATTTCAGTGCTGAAGTGGTGGCTAATTTTCCAAACCTTGTTTTCACTGTTGTCTCTGGCTTTCGCTACATAATTGGCTCAGGCATCATTTATAAGCTTTTCATGATACAATAACATTGAAAACTATAAAATTCATGCCCCATTTCATAGTATTTGATGCTCAAGAAGCACAGAAACTGACCAATACTGAGCCACAAACTTATGAAGCTTGAGCCTGATGGCAAATCCAGAGACAAAACCGCAGTTTCGTAAATGCCGTATTTTTCAAGGCATCACAGCCATCGATTCCAGATTTTTCCAGATTTTTCCTACTTTTTCCCTAAATTATAAAAATAGGAAAAATTTGGAAGAAACGGCAATTGCAATACATTATATCACTATTAAAATGGCTGGTTTTTTTTTTTATTAAAATGAATTAAGAGTAACACCAACAGCCAATAAGAGTCCAGCACTGTAGTGAGCGTATAAATTTCATCCAATGGCAGCCTTGTGATGGAATTTACATAATGGTTTCATCCAATAGGCTTCTAGACATGAAATTAACATAACCGTTTCATCCAATCATAACAATGTATCTGTAAGGTTGCTTTCAATTAGAAAGGTTGCGGGCAACTTCTTCCAAGAAGAGATTTCTTTCCACATGGTGCAAACTTTCTAATTTATCTCATCCGCCATGCAAAGCTCGTAGTCATATATAATGTTGCTTTCGTTTGAACTGACATAAGAAAATATTAATTTCTTGGCAGGATACAATTCTAAATGGTTCCCTCTAAATTAAACACACACAATTTTGGACTTGACTTATACAAATGGGGGGAAGAAAGAAAAATCTCCGCATATGCAATTGACATCTACACAAAAAATGATCTCGGTTATTTACATGAACATTAATATATAACAAAACCATTTTCAAAAAAAAAGTGACCGGGCAACTGGTAATGTTCTTCATGTATTGAACCAGACACCATATATAAATAGGAAGCGAGCACCAGTTGCCTGGTGACTTTTGAAAAGATCTACACCAACCAAAACTTCCATTTCATTTTTTTTCCTCGGCTAATTTCTTGAGACTGCACATTCCAATATTGACTGGATACATTCAGGTGGTACAAATTGACAAATACCTCAATTTTATATGGATCACATATGGGTCTTATTTCATAGTGCTGCTTGAATCTTCGCAGTTAGCAGTATATTTTTCTTCTGTAGTCAGTGCTGCTAACTTTGGCCTTTCGTTGGCATAGTTTCTAACCACGGTGGTACCCGGTGGGCAAAACCCCATATTAATACTTACACCATTTTTTTTTCTCTTCAAATGTTGAGTCGGCATTTTTGCTGTGCGTACTGCTTGTGGTGTCCATGGAATAGACAGACTCAAGTGGCAGGAACTTGTGAGCTAAGCAGCACCACGAAACAAGGCCCAACTTGTTATTTTTTTTTTAGCCTTATCTGTGTACGTTAGAAAACAAATATGGTTAATACTTGGTGCACACAACAACTATTTTGAAGTTCCTGCTGCATGAATCGAGACAAGCGTATCCACTGCTGGAGATGTGTACATGTACATGTATTTCACATTTCTTATTTGTTTTGGAGTACCGGTAACCAAAGTTTATGCAAATATCCCTCGATAGAAATGTTTAATTTTCTCATATTACAGATAATGTATTTTCCCAGGGCTTTTTAGACCCAGTAAAAATACTTTCAAAAGTCAATAGTTCTATCTTTAAATCTCCATGAAAATTGTAAGTAGATAGGATTTCATTTAATCTGAAGAATAGGTTACCACCAACAGTAAAGGCTTTTCAAATTTGGCTCCACGCTTGTGACAGTGTGAAAAGTTTCTGTTCTTTACCGCAAGGTAAACATTCCTGAAGTTGTTCCCTCTCTACGTTGTAATCAAATATCAAATCCCCCAACAAAAGAATTGCAAAGTCAAAGAACACCCACTTTGCACTCCCTTAAAAAAACATTTAATTCAGGTTCGAAGTCATGCTTTTTAATCCACATTCTGACTTCAGGACATGGAAGAGCTATATGAATATCAATTTTAAAAAAAAACAAGATTCTGGCAGGACTTGCCACCAGAAACATCCTTTGGTCGTCAGTCCGTCTGGCAATTCATGTCCCATAGTTTATAGTTTTTCTCTTTTTTTTTTTCATCGGCACAAAAAATCTATGAATTACTTCAAAGCATACAAAAAGTTACGTACATTGTCTACGAGAGTCGCTATATGGTTCACATTCATAAACGGTCTTTGATACAGTATTAAACAACCATGCGTTACTGTAGGTCACATTTTTTTCACACAGATACAAAAAAACAAAATAACTTTATATTTTTAATAAGTTTCATCAAGCGTCAGTCGTTTCATCTACATGTACCCGCTGTCGCAAAGTTTAATCATTTCTTCAAGTGTTTTTAAGAACATTCTTGTCAAATATTATTTGCTCTCACATCAACAGTCTTGATACAAAAAGTTGATTTTGTCCAATCAGTTCAAAATTCCATGACATTGAGACCTAATAAACAAGTGAGCACGAATGCATTCCTTAATCCTAACCACCTCGGTCCTTTTGAGCTAGGAACCATCCTCAATCCTGCAAAATCCTCCAATTTCTACCATGTAAAAATTGGATTCAGCCTCAATCCTCTGAAATCATCTGTTATTTCTTCAAATTATTGAGTGGAGGGTTGACCACTTCCTCAATCCTTCAAAATGCTCCAACAATCCTGTCACAACACATTGAGGCATTGCCAGTGACATCCAGAAGCAGTGCGGATGGTACCAAGTATAATGCAGAACTCAATTATGTATGGCTGAACATAAATACTGCAGGGTACAGCCTACGACCTTGATACAATGCATCCTCCAAAATCAACTGACACTTTTTTGGCCATTCAGCCTCAATCCTCCAAAACTGCTTGATTGATTTTAGAGGATCAAGGGTTAGGGTTAAACTTTAGGCATTTCTGCCAAGAAGCCTGCAAAATCCTTCAAAATGCAACACTATACAACAAACTTGAAACAGGGTCTCAAATGCAGGGTCTCATGTACAGCAATGCTGGCAGAGCTGTGTGGCCCTTATTTCATTAACAATTATGGCAAAAATTACATGTGGTTAGGCCAAAAAAAAAAGTCTCTGGTTTCTGGTATGGAGCTTGCCCAAAAAGTGGTGCGGCGACGCGGCTTTTTTTTTTTTTTAACCTGATTTTTTTGCTTCAAATGTCGGCTGATGACTGCAAATGGTGCCCGACCAAACTTAGTGCAAATATATGGGAGTCCAGAGAGGCCACATAAAGCTTATTCTCGACCATAACCCAATCTAAAAACACGTTAAAATTGTGCAGCAGCAGGATTCCAGTCAAACCAGTGAGTTTGGCGGTTTTGAGACATCATCTTTCATTGAAAAAAAACCTTTTTCATTTTGCCGACGCGCATGGCTACGGCGACGCGCGCGCATACCAGAAACCGGAGACTTTTTTTTTTGTGGCCTTATTAGATACTACTTAAAGTGCATCAGTGCTCAGAGGTTTTTGTTTGTAGAACTGGTGGGGTGGGATAGACTGGGGTACGATGGGAACCTGGGATGCCTATAAGTACATGCTGTCCCCCACTACGCTGCGAAGCACAACTGAGATCTTACAACACACACACACAACTACACATGCATTTTGTGATCACGCTACATCAATATACCCGTTTAAGATGTGTCCAAAAAATAAGACAAAACACAACGCTCAAAGACTGTTCAAAACCTGAACTGACGTAGAAAAAAAAAATGCTTTTTTTTGTGACAACCAAATATATTATAGTAATGCTACAATATTTTGCCGTGCAAAATGCACTTTTGTTACCAAAAAAAGAAAAGTGTGTTCAACAAAATCCCTTAACAAGTTTGAAAGGCAGTATGCTGAAGAGATGTAGATGTAATAAACTTAAACAGTGAACATCGATGAACTGCAGTCCATGGCCAGGTAAGAGACCGTAAGCATGTTTCTTCGGCCATTTTGAATCGTGTGAACATAATACGCATAAGTGAACGACGTCTCTACAGTCTACCTGCTACCAGTGCATACAGGAGGAACGCACGCAAAAAAGAGTGTACGCATGAAATCAACTTAACCATGAAATGACGCTACTCATTAGTCTGGTAAGCCAAGGGAGCTCTGGCATAGCACATTCTGTAGCGTGGAGTTGACTCT
>NW_024037069.1:40733828-40778052 GCF_015706575.1 Patiria miniata | reverse complement strand
AACATGATTTAGCAACTTTTCATTTTAAATTGAGATCCTAGAATGCTGTTTTTCTCGGAATATGAAGCTGAAGCTGAGCTGAAACTTCATCAAGTAAGTTGTTTAGTATCCTTCATTAGATTTTGAACACTTTTGTTGCTTCAAACGAACAAAATGCACTAACTACAAATGATGGACTATAGCTTTAACAGTAAGAAAGGGAGAGTTGGGAGAGATCATCGGAGAGATATTCGAATGCATTGCCAATGATGCCTGATGCCCACCCAGAGACGCTTTGACTTTGCGCACATTCAGAATAAGATAAAAACTGTGTGTACTTCGTCCTATTCGCGCACGAACCAGTACGCACACGGTGTGTCCAATCCAGGGCTCTCGATAGCGGTAAAAAAGAGTCTTTCTCGTTCGCACACGGAGCCCATTACTCCAAATCCTCTCACATTTCTAGTGTTTTTTTTATGGATCTGTTAAAAAAGACTGGACAGCCCATGCAATGAATCTTACATTGAAATATATGAACTGCAGATTTTTTTTTAAATAATGAGACACCTTTGTACCACGATCGTAAAAACAACCTCCAATAACTTTCAATGGTCTGTGAAAGAGTTTTCACACTAGAACATCCATTCCCATGTAATCCATAATTTTAAGTCAATTGTTACTTTTGCACTACTTTACTCCCCCCCCCCAAAAAAAATGATATGTTACTAATACCAACCTTGTAAGCTTGTAGAAGGTCAAGTATTAAGGCCAGCCTCTCTGCGACGTGTTTTCTTCTCTCCTTCCCTGTCAGGCACAATCCATACAAGAGGACTATGTCAAGCAAATGGTCACCACAATCAACAACAAAAGTACAAATAGGCAAGATAACTTAGTACATGTAAACCTTGTAACCCATGCAGCAACCAGAGAGCTATATTGAACTACTAGAACGCTAACTCTTCATTCTTCTGCGAACGCTAACTCTTCATTCTTCTGCGCGCAGACATTTTGAATTCATCTGCGTTTTGGTATTATATAATGATATTAGATGGAATGAATCTAAAATAATGTATTCTATATGCAATGCGCAAGTGCATCATATGCGAACAAAGATGAAATCAGATAACATCCAATTAAAAAAAACTTACGTCACGGCAAAAGTCATCTGCAGCACATACCGCGCACGCGTTTGCCTTGTTTGCTGAGAGCTCATTTACCAAATATACCATTCGGATTCGGCCAAAACGGCTTCGATAACCCAGTGGTATAGAATACAAATGCAGATAAGCCGTACTAAAGCCGTACTAAATTTGGTTTTCATAGCGTCGCATCAGTGCAACAAGGTCGTAACTTATCTCGAAAATTCCACTTTTAAACTATTGTGGCACAACATACATTTTTCTTTGACATGAAACATGTGGAATATGATGTAGTTTACATGTTTTATAGAAAAATGTACATGGAGCAACACAACTTTAAAATGGAAATATTTGAGATGAGTGAAATCCGAGTTACGAGCCTGTTGCACCGACATGACGATATGATTAGGTTTGTGTGCAAACATGGATGTGCCCAGCAGACTTCACTTTGTACAGCAAGTCAGCGCTCTAGTAACTTAATGGACTTCAACGACAGCAACACAGTCCCTCACATAAGGCCCAGATCCACAGTTCTGCTTACGGTAAGCAAAGAACTATAGCCACACAGCACACCTTACCTGCACGTTGTGCTTGTCGGAGAGCGCGGCAAACTCCACCGAGATGGCCTTCAGTCCCGTCTTGATCTTGGGCCAGGATTCGTTGACTCCCATGGCCCAGGTGGAGGTGACGTGGCTCTCACTGCCGAGGGTGTTCCATTCCTTGGCCATCATCAGCATGTCGCTGGCACTGGCTGAGGGGGCAAGACGGGGGGAAAAAATGTGACTTGATCCCACGAAACAAGTCTTCAAGACAATTTTTTTTTCTACTTAAAGTTGCGTTCCTCATGCACTTCAACAAATTAATTTTGTTTTACTATTAATAAATTTCCATCATCTTGTTTGTTTTCTTCCAACCGAAAAAATCATCCTTTTTCCTTTTTGGGATGTCTGCAAAACTCTGATTAAAGGCTTTTGTTCTGGGCACCAACAGATATGCTTTGTGGACTGACCGGCTCCCCGAAACCAGAAAACAGTGACTAAAAAAAGTCTTTGGTCAACAATAATAATCACATCTTGAGGTAAAATTTGCCGTGCTTGAAAATTGTTTAAAGTGTACTTTATAGAATATAATGTGCACAGGTTTTTTTTCTTTGAAATACGGACAATAATATGAACTATAATTATTGTTTCATAACAATGATGATTTGCATATTACATAATGTGCCTCAAAAGTTAAACATTAAAACAAAAGGAATACAACTATTTGCTCATGTGTCTAATGTTACGAGGACGAAAGAAAGTTGTTGAACAAACCTCGGTGATGCGAGTATTCATACATAAATTTAAGTCAATCCAATTTCCAAAAGTCCAATTTTAAACTGTTTCCAATAATGACAAATTCAATGACATACAGGGTGGTTTAAAAAAAACGTTTACACTTTTTCAGATACAGATTTCATGGAATTGGGGAGACATGTTAAAATTGTTTCAAGATATTCCTAAACTACAGCATCTTTGTGGTGTATGGTGAAAATGGCACTGAAAATAAAGCCGCAATTAAGAAATGGCCAAGATCTTGTAGTTTAGAAATATCTTAAAACAATTTTAACAGGTCTCTTCAATTTTGAGAAATTTGCCTCTGTAAAAGTGTAAACCTTTTTTTGCACCACCCTGCAGAGTCCACAGAGTCCAGGCAGGCTTGCAAAACTAACTTCTGGATAAAGTCAAGACTAGAACAAGCCCACAGGCTCTCACTCAGTTTAGTTGACCTCATACTTTATCCATCAATGGTTCCTCACCTGCCGACCTGATAGCCATCTGGTCCACGATGTGCTTGAGCTGGTAAATGCTGTTGTACAGTCGCTTGATGTGCTCCCGGGCATTGCTGTACTGCGTCTGAGTGTCCATGGGGACAAGCTCCTTGGCCGATAGGGCCAGCGGGCTGGTAACGTACTCATCTGGGGTGCCTCGAAACTGCTCTCTGATCCTGTGCTGCATGTCCTGTTTGGGAGGGGGTGCAATGAAAAAGACAACACAATGTGAAATATTTTTTAAATAACTTGCCAATTGAAGAAACAGGTTAAAAGTGTTAGTGTTATCAAGCAAAACCCAATGCTGCAAGTTAAGGACTCGCATTCAACCCTCATCACTCTTTTTCCCACTGACTTAAATTTGAGTCGACATGTCAAAATGACCTGACTACAGGGTGAGCACACAAAAAACGAAACCCAAATGTCGGAACCATTGTTTTACTGAAGTTCTACATGTAGCACTTTCAAAATCTAGGATATGAAAGCCCAATTCATAAGCTTTCTTTTAGTACAAGAATCATTTAAATCACTTGTGTACTTTTCAAGTTACGGAATTTTAAACACAACCACCATTTAAAGTTCTGTCCACACGGATCACAAGAAGGTAAGTGTTCTTTCAGCAAAACGAAAACAAATCACATAGGGATGTGTGTGAATTATATTCGTTTTGCTAAAAGAACGCACACCTTTTTGTGATCCATAGACAGAACTTTAAAACAGTGGTTGTGTTTAAAATTCCGTAACTTAAAAAGTACATGAGTGATTTGAATGATTCTTGTACTAAAAGAAAGCTTTTGAATTGGGCTTTCATATCCTAGATTTTAAAAGTGCTACATGCAGAACTTCCCTAAATCAATAGTCCTGACATTTGGGTTTCGCTTTTTTTTACTCACCCTGTATAGGCAATGTAAATAATTTGACGCAATTTCAACATTTTTATTTCTAGCGTTAGTGGAGCAAATATCATGCAATATTTAGGGTTCTCCCCAGGATTTTTTCAAACCTGTGGGGGAAGTTTTGTTGTGATTCACCAACCTGCGAAGCCACGGCGTGGGGTTCGGGGCCCGCTTAAGGGCCCCAAAAAATTTTGAACTTTAGAGGCTCTCTGGTGCATTTTAGAGCAAATCTGGGGAGTCTTTAAGGAAGATTTTTCCTTAAAATTTAGAGGAGATCTTGTGATATTTTTTGTAATTAGAGAAAAAAAATATCAACGTTTTTAACTTAAAAAAAAAAATCAACATTTCAAAACCTGTGTTAAACCTTCTTGATCTAGAAAGTATGGATTATATTTACAAGCAAGTTTCAAATTAAGAAATTAAGGTGAAGAAAAAAAATCACTTTTGCTTCCGACTACATGGCTTTCAAAATAGCGTCGGTAGGTCGGAAAAATTATTTCGCCATTTTTTGGGCTGCTGATTGAATCATGGAGGAATAAAAACACATGATTGAATGGAGCATATTGAACAAGGAATCATGTAGTTTTGTGCCTGGATTATTTTCCTTTGCACCACGAAAATTATCAAGACTGACCATCAGAAGTGATTAAAACTTGCCTCACCTAATTAAAAATATATTTGAGGAGGTTGATTCCACTATGCTTAACGTACATCGATCACGGCCCCTGGCACTGCCAACATTCAGTCTGGCCGGCCGTACATCGCGCAGTATCAGTGTGCATTACTGCACTGTGTACGGCCCTACTGCTTCTAAGAAGCACGCTACGATGTTTCGCCACAAGTTCGAGCTTTGCAATCTCGTCATTTAATGGAAAATACATACACAGAAAATAAAGATCACGTTCTGTGAATTAATTTGCAGAAATTCTCTTTCTCCATCGATGTTTGTTTGGTGTTTTTCTGATCCAACTTCGGCCGACATCATCATCATGTATGCACGCACGAGGCAGTAGTCACTGGTTCCGGTCCTTCATCATAGCATTGATACTGTTAGCACGCGAAGGGAACCAGTTTACCGTGCTGTATGCGCTAATATATAGCTGGCGGTTGACGCGAAAGACCCGTCATCGTGTGCATTTTGATCACGCATGCATCAGAAATGCGGGATTTTTGTCAAGATTTTGCATGTCAAGATGAAATAATGGTGTATGAAACGATTATGTTGTGCATTTTAATGGCTTGTATAATAATTATATTGTGCGTATCGGGGGCTGAAAAATGTGATCGGCATTTTTGTCGGCGTATCGGGCCGCAATTCCAGCGTATCGGGCCGATACGCACGTTTGTACGTGGGGAGAACCCTGAATTTTTTTTATAATAAACTGGCGTAATAGGTACCCTATTTCTTGGCAATGCATGAGATGCCTTTTGCCAAGGAAATGATAGCAAAGAAGTAAATTGCCAATGGGAAACTCACTTTTGACTTCAACAGAATGTTTCAAAATGGCCATGCTGGTGCTATTGTATTTTTTGTTTACATTACCAAAATGTCTCCACATTTATTTCTGAATTTCCCTCAAACACAATAGGAACACGGGAAACTTGTAACATTTTTTTGCACAAGATGCCAACTTTCAAATGCTTTTTGGGGAGACAGTTGTAGGAATGAGTAAGAATTCTCACTTAAAAACAAAATCAACACTTGAGTAAATATTCCACAAAATTAAGCTTTGCCATCACAGCAGTCAAAATCAATCAAGCGACTGTTTTTAATGGTTAAGAATTCCCTTCTCAATTTGATATAGCCATGCTTTGACTGGAGGTAATTGAAATGCCAGCTGTAGGTCTAACAGTAACCTCTTTTGTCTGTTGATGGAATTTAACCAGTCACAGTGTTTACACAAATGTGATCCGACTGTTCTTTTAACTAGCCTGTATACAAATGCATGGCGAGGGAAGTGGAAGAAAGTTTTGACTGTCTTTGACTTATCAAACAATAGGAGGGTTTCAAAGGTGTATACTTACAGCTCCTTGAAATGTCAGGAAGTACCTGATGACATCACTCTTATGGAACACGGGATGTCTGACAACTAGCGTCAGGAACCGTAGGAGGGCCCGTCGACGACTCTCTATGAACTCACGATTTGCTGTAAAGGAAACACAGATTGAGAAGAAACGTTCCGTTTAAAATATTCACCTGTCGTTGTTTGGCTTACAATCAGAAACTTGTAGATTTTTCTTAAGCTGAATGCACCATAATAATAGCACACACATGGCCACACAATGCAATGTAACCCTACTAATCTCCTACTAGTTTCAAAATATGGATTGCATACTGGTTTTTGTGCACTGCACACACATTTGAAGCTAATGCGCTGGTTCCGAATCTCTCAATTGGAATATGGTACAGAAACACTATATAGCCCCCCCCCCCCCCCAAAGGTCTGCCTCCGATTACACGGCATTTGAAAATAGGGTAGGTAGATAGGAATTTCTTTCTTCTTCTTTTTTTTTTGGGGGGGGGGGGGTTTGTGTTGATCATATGTAGACCTGTCTGCATGTGGTCAAGGATAAAAAGTAGTAATCGATGGTTTTTTGGTTTTTGTTCTCATTTTTCCCCAAAATAAAATAGGGTAGGGGCTGTTAAAATAGGGTAGGTAGGGTAACCAGAAGCAGACCTCTTAACTGTGTTTGGCCTAACCACTCCATCGTACATTTATAATAAAATTTAAAAAGGACTTGAAAATATATTAAATAATTGTTAACTCAACAGAATTCAATATCAAAAAAAAGTTAAGTCACAAACTAAATTGTACTATTTAAAACTTGAATACATTTAATAAAACAGGTAAATATTGTGTTTACAATTCCATTGTTATGGGAGCGGTAATACGGTGGAAGGTGACTTCACCCATACTGAAATGTGTATCCTTGTGGAGACATTTCTTTGTTCTCGTGTAGGTAAGTTTTGAGTTTGAAAGTGTAGTTTCAAAAAGCTCCTATTTTAACCAGAATTAATTTCCTTGGCTGAAATTCGGACTAAATATCCCTTTTCTAAAACTCTACCATTTGTGACGGATCAACATACCTAAGAAATTCCTAGTTTTTGAGTAAAATCCATATATCTATTTCATGAAAACCTTGTGGAGTATTCATCTATAGAAATTGCCCTGTGGAGATGGATACAATCTTTCGTTCCCTATTGTGTGCATGTCTCCACAGGGCACGGTGTATCAGATCACTTCTGACTTCACTTCTAACAGCCTATGGATTCTCCAGATTGTGTTTATATAGATGAGTGTGTGACACTGCCATGGAATTCCAGATGACCTTTGCAAACTCGGAGTTGCATTGTCAAATACACAGAGGGCAAGCTATAGTCTGCCTTCAACCATGCTTCAATGCACACATATATTTGCCCCACATGACCTAACACCAGCCTACAATCATGCAACAATAATATAATTCCTTCGAGAGTATTTCAATATTCACAGTACCCCTCTTCATCAATATGGTAACGTCCTAGCCATTACTTTTGGATAAAGAAGTACAGAGTACTGCAGAATACTAGGAGTGTTGTGCACACTTATATGCTGAAGTAGGTCATACTACAGTTTACTACTAGTAGTATTTTGTAGCTTTAGGTGAGGCTAGGGTTAATAGGTTTTGAAAATCAAAATGTAAGGGTTTTTTTGTTTTTAATGTTTTCCAAGTGCCAAAAGGCATATTTAGGTTTTTTGGGTGCAATTTTCAGCATGAGGTAGCAGAAATATAGCGAGTTGTGTTGTCAGTTTTTATAGGTTGTTTAAAACATAAAATAGGCTCCGAAGTTGAAATGTAGGTTTTTATAGAATTGATAGGTAGCGCTATGAGGCCTAGTGTTTCAATGTCACTCAGGAGCCGATGTAGGGGGGTTCCCCCCTCCCCATTCAGCCACTGACTAATGTTATGAAACTAGTAAAATGGAGACAAAAATTATCAATGGAACGCTAAATTTCCTAAGTTTATTCTCAAATTGCCTTAGGATGCAGGAGAAGCATCATAGATTTTGAAAGCCCCTGGACCCATGTAGCAAGGCGTGCCGCCTTCACTCAACTCCCACCTTCATATCAAACCCACCCCCTCCCGTTTCCTGAAAGGTAGATCTGCCCCTGACACTCACAGAGAATCTGTCGAGGGGCTGTCTGAAGTTTTGCACAAATTAAGAGGATCAAGAGGTGAAAAAAAAGGAATAACAACCAAAATGTGTTTAGATTTATTAAGAGTACTTATCAGTGAAAAATTACTGCCAAAAAAAACAAAAAATAACACTGCCTCAAAAAAATGTGTAAATGTTAAATGCATTTCTTGTCCACTATAATGAGATTTTTAACCAAAAAAACCCAATTATTTCAATGCTAAGACTACCGTCTAACAAACGGTGACTTCAGGGTGACAACACATTGGCTGATAACATCAATATTTAAATAAATTTGTGTTATCAGGCTCCACTCTAGGGACGCAATGATTAAAACAAAAAACCCTAATAATTTACCAGCTCAGTATCTATCAACAGAAATGCGATACTGTGGATCTCTTTCCAATTGCAGATTTACAACTATAACGTATAATTACACGGACGCGCACAGGTTCAGAAAGATATTGTTGCAGCAATCTGATATATGAAACCATCTTGCACCAAGCATAATGGTTATTGGTTTTGAGGGTACCATAAAAATGAATATTAACTGAATGCACCATGCAGTCATAAATTACGATGACATCTGCTGTATTTCAATAAGGGAAATTTACTCATCGATTTACATGTTTCAGGGTACTCCACATTGAGTCAGGTGAGCATTACATACATGTATGTATGAGAGTTTAATATACGTTTACATTGCATTATGCAAGATGGGTCTACTGCAAGGGAACGTACTTTGTGAAGTATCAGATATGCTAAGGAAGCCTAATCTAAACGCCATGGCACCGTGCCCAACTCTACAGCCCATCATTTGCAGCTATCCAAAAAGTTTTTGAGGGTACCATAAAAATGAATATTAACTGAATGCACCATGCAGTCATAAATTACGATGACATCTGCTGTATTTCAATAAGGGAAATTTACTCATCGATTTACATGTTTCAGGGTACTCCACATTGAGTCAGGTGAGCATTACATACATGTATGTATGAGAGTTTAATATACGTTTACATTGCATTATGCAAGATGGGTCTACTGCAAGGGAACGTACTTTGTGAAGTATCAGATATGCTAAGGAAGCCTAATCTAAACGCCATGGCACCGTGCCCAACTCTACAGCCCATCATTTGCAGCTATCCAAAAAGTAACTGATGTAATTATTGTTGAAAAACATACTTGGTTAAAAGATAGTAAAGGGACTAAACTCCCTGTGAAATGATTCTTTCTGGCACGTTGTAATTCTGAAGAAATCAACGAAAGAAGGCCTTTCCAATGGTGCGTCTTTAGACGCACCGTTGGAAATTTCCGTTAGTAGTTCGTTTTTTTTTATTCTGCGAAGCACGCGCAAGCGTTGACACGACGCACACACGCGCGCGGTTGCTATAATTCGTCGGATCGGTGCGCGACATCGCGTAGCTGCAATCGACTCAGTCAGAACGTGTCTCGGACGCTGAATTCAGGCCCAATTCAAAACATGATTCAGCAACTTTCGTTTGAAATCGAGATCCTAGAATGCTCAATTCAATTCGAAGTTGGAGCAAACATTTTAGGAATGCGCATGCTTATAATAACCTCTCTTGGGTCCGCATATACAGAGAGTGAAATTGACGCAAATATTTGATTGCATGGGAAAATGCACTGAACTGCTTGAATGTTATTTTTTTGTTTCATAGTCCGAAATTGTCAAAATTTGGACTGGACAAATTTTACTGGATTATGCATTCCCAATCCACCTACAATGCAGCAAAAGTTGGTTTTGGATTTGGTTTAAGACATTTAGAATTATTTATCATGTTTTATCTAATAAGTTCATAATACATATACAAATTATTAAATAAATGCATAAAATCACATAAATTCAGTTAAAAGTGAAGAGTTGTGATATGGAATACTTTGAAATATGGTGAGATTTGTATTTCTACAGCAAAATTAAATTGAGAAGTGTGTGATACCATAAAAAGCTATGTAAACTTGTCTGACTGTTGGTATGTTTTGAATAAGCTTAAAAATGTTATAGTAATTCAGAACATATCAATTCGTTTTTAATGGCAAATGACATTACCTCCAATCATTTTCTTGGGGGGTAGTCTAGGCACCATCTTTAGGGATAACGGGATATGAGCATATCGTACAAGGAGTCAAAGTCGCTGTACCGTCGCATCACCGCAGACGTGAAACACTGCAAAGAACCACAAAAATGTATATATTATACACCTAGAAGCAAAATATTTTCAACCAAAAAAAGGACAAACTTTGCAGTCCAAGGAAAAGGAATTGTGTATAAAAATGAGCAAACCATAAATCCCCAAGCATTTTTGTTAGAAACTTCCTGAATCCTTACAAGTCCTGTACCCTAACCCTAACCCTCTAGGTCCTTTTGGCTAGGAGTCATCTTCAATCCTTCCAAATCATCAAATTATCACCATTTTAAATTTGGACTGTGCCTCAATCCTCCAAAATCGTGGGCTATTTCTTGAATTTGTTCAGTGGAAGGGGTGACCACGGCCTCAATCCTTCAAAATCTTTCAAAATCCTTCAACAATCAGTCAATATATTGTGGCAGTTCAATATCGAGAAGCAGTGCGGATGGTAGCAATCCTATATAATGTGGACCTCAATTATGCATGGTTTTACATAAACAATGCAGGGTACAGCCTATGACCTTGACACAATGCATCCTCCAAAATCAATGGGTCAGACTCTGTTTTCCTCAATCCCACAATATCCACCAAACATGCCAAAACTTTCTGGTGAATTTTTAAGGCGGTGGTAACTGGTGAGGGTCTTCATCAGGAAATTGGTGACTAGGCGTACCTCACTTTTGATTTCATACTCGACGTGTTTAAGCAACAAGCCTTTCTTCTCCGGCACCAGGTCGATGGTGATGGAGTCCAGGGCCACCAGGTCCTTGTAGGTGTAGCTCAGGACGTTGGGGTTCTTCTCCCGGCGCACCTGGGCACTCAGGGTCCTCAGATCACCCAGGTCACCCAGGTGAGGTTTGGGTAGCTCTGATGGGGGGGAGGAAAAGTATCATTCTATTTCCATATGTAGGCAGTGTAGAAAGTCAAATTTTACTTTTAGGAGTTTCGAAATTTTAGATATGCCTCCAGCTTTTAGAGAGTTTAGGTCTCTTACTTGCGGACTCCAGAGTCCATTGCTTCAGGAACATCAAGTCCTGTAATATAAGTGTTACATTTGAGTATTTACATTTATGTGTAGTATATTTCTATTTACCATCGACAATATGCAAACGCTGTGCAGCAAACCACTGTCATATTCTCCATACTTCAATACTATTGCATGTCTTGTAGACATTACTGAGCTTTATACAGCTTTATCTAAATATCTCCCTGGCTGATAAATTCAGCTATGCCATCACTACAGTCAAAATCAATCAAGTGTCTGTTTTTTTGCAGTTAAGAATTCCTTTGTTATTTAGTTTTTAAAATTCCCTTGTTATAGCCATGCTTTGACCAGAGGTGGTTGATACGCCAGCTTTACTTACTAGTTACCTCTTTTTCTTTTGTCTGGTGATGGAATTTGACTAGTCACAGTGTTTACACGAATGTGATCTGACTGTTTTTTACTATACTGTTTAAGAATGCACGGCCGGGGGAGTGGAAGAAATGTTTTGACTGTCTACGACAGATCAAACAGCAGGAGGGTTTTATAACTCTGCAAACTCCAGTGTAAGTATGCGTAACAAGGATAAGAGAGTGTTACTTATCTCCATGTAAAAATGGAAGAAATACTGTAAGAAACATTTCAACAGTTAGTTTTCAGACATGTAGAAGTGAATACTACTTACCCTCCTTGCCATAGTTCTCCAGTATTTTCTCGCTGACCGGCTTGCCTTGCTGTGCCAAGGCTACGAGAGCCAGGGCTTTGTACAAACCGCTCCGTGTTAAATACCCTTGCTTGCTGTCCGCTGCTTCCCATATCTGAATACAACCGACAGCAGGGGAATGTATTATTGTGTACTGTTAATGATCAGTCCCAATACTGTGGCAAAATTTGACTTATTGTGAAGATTAAGTGAATTTAAAAATAACCTACAACATCCAAAATTAAATAAAGGGAGTTTCAGCCGTAAAAAAAAATAAAAGCTAAAAAGCCGCCAGGCCCATTTTGCTAAAATAAAAGCTACTAAGCCAGAGTGTAAAATTGCGTCAATGACGGCAGTAAACTCAAAAGGCCTGTTTGCTTAATAAGTCCAGTAGCTAGGCGGTGTTTAATTTTGAACACAAAAGCTTTGATAGAACCACGCCATTGTCCGTCACCGGGGTAGTGCTGGAATGGCTATTCTGAAGTTGCTCTCGGTCGGGTGTGGGTCAGGGGACCCAGGTCAAAAGTCACATTTTTCGAGTTTCATTAACATGTCGCGCTTTTGGATTAAATTGTTGAGATTGACCCCCTTATACCTTAAAAGCTACTTAAGAATGAAAAAAAAGTCGGATAAAGTTTCTTAAGAATGATTTAAAGATTATATTTATATATGTTTCATATATCCTGGGTAATAGTGGAGCTGCTTAGGCCCATTATTTTCGCCCAAATTGTGCCCAAATCGTGGTAAAAGCCCGAAATGGGCTAACAATCATTTTAAGAGATGGAGCTAATGGACCCACCTTGAATCTTGCTGATTTGGGGGCGGAGCTTGATTTTAAAATAGGGGGTGCAAGGAATAAAAACTCAGAAGAATTGTATTATATATTTTCCTTCTTTTTTCATGCTTTTAAATAAACTTAGACATCAATAGTAGGTTTTGCCCTTCACCAACGTATAAACACTGTATACTCGGTTGTTTTACCTCCCAAGTGAAAGTTAGAAAAAAATCACTCGGGTGGGAATCAAATCGACGACCTCCTGCTTTCTAGTGCAGACGTCTTACCACTCGACCACCAAGCTTGTGGGATCGGTTAGCTGGTTCAAATATGATGTACATTGTAGCAGCGGGTACCGCAACGAAACTATTCATAAGCTTCTAAAAAGACATGAGATAAAACTTTCTAGCATTTCCACACCTGTTATTTTCCGTCCATTTTGTGGGTGTGGCCTAAATGTGTAAAGGGGTGGTGTATACGAGTGGTTTGATCAAATTGTGACAAATCTTGTGCATTTTGGTTTTTAGCAGAGCTTGTTTACTTCTCTTTTTTTTTATTGCTGAAGCTCCCCTTATTTAATGTTTGGATGTTGTAGATCATTTCAAATATATAATCTCTATCATGTCTATCGAACAGCCAATGCAATGGCAAGAATGCAGAAATCAATAGGGCTAGGTAAATTATTTGTAAATTATTTTGCCATTCTGTTTTGGCAAAGCCAAAGAAAGTTATTATTATAGGCCTAGTAATAATGCTGGTGCTAGTTTACAGAAGTTGAATATTGCCCGCATGCGTCAGTTGTCAACCGAATGGTTTTTGGACTTTCCCTTTAAATTCCTCCATCAGAGCCATGAATCAGAAAGAAAATTAGTTTCGCTTCCATTTAAAAAAGTAGGATTTGATTTAGAACAATAAAGATACACATTTTGGGAAATAATTATTTTGTGTTTTTAAGTTGTCTCCTCCCCCCCCCCCCCCCGTCCCCCACCCCACCCCCAACCATTGATTGTGTTATGGCTCATTCACAAAGACATTAATTCTTTTTAATTTAATCTTGAAAACCTGTTGGCATCACTTGCACCTACATCATGACACCTTAGCTTAGAGTTTAGCATAACTCCCAAACATCATATCCTAAAATTACCAGGAATCTCAACTTACCGTGCTCAACGTCTGTTTCGGCAGACTGGACTTCACGAGTATCTTGACGAAAACATCTTGATCAACTTTCCCGTCCGACGGATTCGGGCAGACGATGTCGTAAACCTCACGGTAAAACGCCGGCACCGTACCTACACCACAAAAATAAAAACCTCAATAAACACAACTTTCCCGAACCTTACCAAATGCACACATAATTGTTCTGAATAGGTCCCGTAAATGTGGAAAACTGAAGGATCAAATTAACGCCTGCGTTTCGACTCACCGTAAGCTAAATCGTCCGCCATGTTGCCTCCCCCTTTTCGCTGGTTTACGTGCGTCGATATTTCCCCATCAATTGTAATGGAGAGCCAATCGTTGAGTACACATTGGAATAGCGATGTTTACCTGGTATCCGTACACATATGTACATTTGGCCTACGGCGGAAATGCACACATGACCGATTTTACTGAGAGGTCAAAAAGTTTTGACAAAGAAACTCGTGAAAGATTGTTTACAAATTAGGAGGCGCTCGCTACCTGATAACATCAGAACAGCACCATAATTATTTTGGACAAATTAAAGAGAGTTCAACTAAACTTAGCACACCCGGAATTTGCATTGCGATGAGTCATTGGTAAACAAAAATATAACATGAGAATTTAGCTTTAAAAAGTATTTTAATTGCGCACAAAACTACACAAAAGTAGAAAAATATCAAGCAAACAAAAGAAACAAACAAAAAACTAACAAAAACTATTTAGTTTCAAGGACATTATAGACGTTCACTTTAATTTTAGCTGGATGTTTGAACTGATATGCAAGGGCGGGCAAAGTGCAATATAAGAATTTTGTTCAATTGGAACCGGCCAAAAAAGACAAATAAGTATAACCTATGCAAAAAATGGGTCAATAAGGCCGAATAAAAAAAAACATGTTTCTCGTCCGGTTTTTCAAAAAAAGGAGGAAGCGGGGCTTTTTATTTTTAATTTTTTATTTGTTTCAAATTTTTTTAAATATCCTGCAATTGTTGGTGTTTCCACTGTTCAAAGACACTTTAAAATGAAAGATAAGTTGGACAAGAGAACTGAACATATTTACAGTGTCATTTAGACTTGTATTGGTCTACAATTTATTTTCTGATGAATTTGTGGACTTTTTCGTTGTTTTTTACTGCATTTTTCAAAAATAAAAAATAACAAAAAAATCCAGGCGGCCTCCAAAAAGGAAGCGGGCGGGGACGGGAAACATGTGGGTTTTTTTACTTCGCCTGAAATTAGGTTCACGTACCTAGATATATTGATTAATATTTCTGTTGGCAGGACAGTTTGCTCTGAAATATTGGAGACAAAATAGAAACAAGCTGTCTATCATTGCCCCATGCTCTTCAAAAAAAATTTCTCCTAGCAGACTTTCAATTTGTATGTTTTGTTTTAACCAAAAAAAATACTTCACCCAATTTTTGGCATATATGCAACTCTCCGGAAAAAAAACACTTTAATTTTGCACACAAATGAACTTGCCCTGCAAGAGCCAGATTATTGTCAGCCAATAATCTGAATTATTTTGTGAAGACATAATTCAATAACTAATTAACATTTTTCATATAATTTAATAGTGAATAACATTTATATTGCTAGGAAAATAGCAATTGAAAAAAAAGGTATTTTTCGAGGTGAAAGTTGATAACAAATCATTACACAAAATACTGAGAGCAAATATGTCAAATTTATCACAGTACTTTATTGCAATGTTGTTCCTTTTACTAGTGGAATTAAGATTCATTCAATATAAATGCTGTTTATATTTACGAAGACATTCCTTTGTTATTGCTTATCTTTTGTAACTCATGACCTGACTTGTGACTGGCGTGTCATTGACATGAAGACAATGCTGCCTGACCCTTCTAAATCATTCTAAGTCCACCATGGAGTTTGGGGAATTTCAAAAAAAATACTTTTGGAAGGTTTAACAGCCAGCAACTATGACATAACATGTGGTTTAATGTTCTTCTAAAGTTTAAATACAAGAATGTGCCATGGGATTCCTACATATTTATGAATTTTGAAGAATTTAAAAAGTTGTCTAGCAAATATGCCAAGGTAGTTAAGATTAAATTATGATGAAAGTTCATATCATCAATATTTCTGTCTTATATCACCAATTGTTTTATTTTTTTTTAATCTTTTTTTTTCTCTCTCTCTCAAAAAGCGATACAAATTATTATTTTGAAAATGTGGAAAACTTGCTGAAAGACACTGGTTCAACAATAAGGCACTGCTTAATTAATAACAAAATACGTCATTTAAAATCTCATTGTGCATGTTATGTACAAATTATACATACGTCTGAGAAACACTTCATTGACAAAAAGCTGACGTCGATTTAACACTAATTCCTCAGAAAGCTGTTCCTTTAAGGCCAAAAAAAAAATAATCGGTCTCTGGTCAGACCGAAGTTCCGGAATTGATGCGGCGATGCTGGTTTTTTGGTGTTTTTTTGGTGTTTTTTGTTTTTTTTCAAGCTTCAATTGTACAGACAAGTGGGTAATATTTTGCTTTTTTGTGTCATTATACATTGGTGTCCTCCATCATTTGCCTTGGTGCCCTTTATCATTTGCCTTGGTGCAATTTCCCCATTCCTTGGTGCTCCTTGGTACAAAAATTTGAGGTGCAGCAATAGAGGGCGCTGTTGTAGCTTCCGTGTTAATTTGAAGAAGAAAAAAGGTTGACGCGCATGATTAAAATCGACGCGTGCGCTGACCAGAGACCGGGTATTTTTATTTTGGCCTAAAATGACTTTTCAAGTGTTATCCGAAATGATCTCAGTAACACAATTACACAGTTGACTACAAACATGAAGTTTTTTGGAGGCACCGTTTTATACCCATTTTAAAATATCGTTCAAATGACAAGCCAAGCCAAATAGTATTAGAGCAACTCAAGTCAACCCAAACAAATTTTGGTTTCAAAAGAGGTGAGTCTCTGTACTAACAATATGCTGTTGACTAGCTTACAGAGTCATTCCAAATGAATGGAAGTAATTTGTTCAATGTAATCTCTTCTTACTGTTTCAAACGTTGCACTTTCAGTGTAGTTAATTCAAGTCTTCAGATAAATTTTGTTTAGCATGACAGTGGAATGCTAGTTTGAAATTGTCAAATAATATTTACATAGTTGAATACAAAATATTTCTGCACTCTCGATTGAATAAAAAAGTCGCGCGGAAATTATGATATAAATTTTGCGCGGTCACAACATGGCTCCTGCGAGTAGGCTACAAAGCCCTCTAGAGTTCTGGCTCGGTCAAGTTGTCTCCATCAAGCTGGCACTGCCGACACTGTCTGCGACAACTGCTGGGAAGAGTTGTCCGCCGTGACACAGCAGACCATACAGAGATCTGTACAGGGCAGTACAGCTGCTGTCTGACGAATCTAGATTCTCCATCATTGGTAATATCTCCTGTCCGATCAGCTGTATAAACACAAAAAGGCAGTTTGCTGACAAAAGGTCTGACATCTGTTTTAGTAGGTAGGTAGGTTAAATTTAGTAGCAACCATTAGGTTGGATTCCATATACAATCGGCATTAGCTAAAAAAAATACGGAAAGAATGTAGTATCCAGATGCCACTTCAGCGGTTGTGTACAAAGTCTATGGAAAGTCAAGAATATTTTCAAAGTGTTTTCTAACAAATTGGAAATGTTTCTCAGTCCCAAATTCATGTCTTTTCAACATTAACGCAATGACTGGCCTTCATTGAGATAATATATGATGACAATGGCATGGGGATGCAACATTCTTTCCAAAAATACATATGAACAGAGTAAATTACAAACACCAACACAAATTTTAAAATTAGAAGCTAAAACATAGAAAACAAGTAATATTTTAAAGAAGGCATTCAAATTTGCCTACAGGATGGTGTAGAACATTCTACAACCTTTTTTACAAATGGCGAAGAAATCTATACCTTTTCGGCCTGGATTTGCAGACTTAACCTCTGCACATCGTGTTGTAGCGTAGCTAGCCTTTGCAGTTCCCTGAGTTGACTGTACTCATAGTTCCTATGGCCATGTTGGCCTGTAGGGTCCAGGTACTCCATGCAACCTACCAACATTAGTTCAACAATAATGTACAAATGCATTAAGTAAAAAAAAATCATGTGGTGAGATGGGTATGGGCTCCGTGCGCAAAGAAGCGAGGGCGCTCTTTTGAGAGCTCAGTGGACAGGACACACCTAACCTCATTTCCATGGGTACGATCTTGCTGTGCCATGATTTTCCCATCATGCCTTGCGCGATCATAACCCCTGGATTTGTCTAATTTAAATGTGTCAAAATATGACGCATTTAATTAGGACTGCAGTCGAATTATCTAACGCGTGACGTCATGTTTAAAAGGTTCTAAGTTGTTTTTTTTGAAGAATCAATCCTTTCAAACATGAAATGTCGACGTCGCATTATTTAGCAAGGATTTATATTAAATGTACGTTCCTCTGTCATCCCTTTACAACACAAGATAAAAGTTTTTTTGGCCCCAAAAAACAGGCATCCATAATCCATTTCATACAGGCATCGCGCAGTTTTGAAAAAATGTTTGTACGTGACGTGACGCGCAAGAGACACGCGGGCGTACAGTCTTTGAAATAGGTGTGCAGTACGCTCTGAATAGCCAGTCAGCATCGTTTATGTCACACTCATGGCCAGGGGTTAGTGAAGGAACAAAGGAACAAAGGAACGCGCACGCGCCCATGGAGTTGAGGCTGGGACACACCACACGTGAAGTGGTTCGTGCATGTACAGTGCCAAGTATTCACGAATTATTTATTCTGAATGTGCAAAAAGCCACAGCATCTTCGCATGAGCGCATGGCTTCATTGCCAATGCGTTTGAACATCTCTCCCAGTGGTCTCCCCCAACTCTCCCTTTCTAACCCTTGAGGGGGTACTTGTGCGAGAGGCTCATGGTAGGACTTTCTCTGCCTCCCACCTCTATGACCCTGGTTCAAATCCTACCGCGAGCATCACGTGATCGCATTTTTCAGTCACTGATTTTTGTGGGTTTCTCAAATTCTTTCATGTGGTGGTTTCCCTCCCCCAATCCTAAATCGAAACATATCTTCACTGACTTCTCAGAAAAGTTTGAACAAAGAAAACAAACTTCGTGGGATTTGTACCTCTGACCTCCAGAAAGCAGTACCAGTGATCTACCGACTGAGCTATCAAGCTGTGTTGGCGGTCCCCCGATTTGTTAGGGTCTTCCTTTACGTGGATGATTTTCAATGACTTTCACACGTTTTTCTTCAAACCTATAAGCTTTGAAACGTTTTTAGTCAAAAGGAAGTAAACTATCACATGAATGACAAAACATACCTTGTAAATCTCTATGTTGAACAGGGAGAAAGAACGTGGTGGACGGCTGATAGGAAACATTTTCCTGCATACAGCAATCAGATGAATAGGGCTGGCTCACATGAGGCAATCCTGGGTTCTCGTTACCGAAAGAAAGTTCCAGAGCCTCAGCTGAAATTGGTTTAAAAATATTAAAACACAACTTTCAAAAACAAAGAAATGAAAACAAATATTATTTTATATAAGAATAAAATTGTATTTGTTCACAACTTCAACTTCTTTGCTTCGGAAAATGAAATCAAACCTCATATCTAACTCTTTTATCACTCACTGAGAGTTTAGGAAAAAAAGGTTCGAAATCACTAAGATCCAGAAATATCCTCAAATAAAACAAATACCAAGATCCCGGAAAAATCTCCTAGCCAAAAAAAAAAATAATGCAAAAGTCAAAAAAAATCCCCAACTCCAAAAAAAAAACAAATCCCCAAGTAAAAAAAAAAATCCCCACGTCAAAAAATAAATCCCAACTTCACAAAAAGAACAATCTCAAGATTAAAAAAAAACAAGGTCCAAAAAAAAAAAATATCCCACATCAAAAACTTTAAAAGTTCCAAAATTATTTTAAGATCTAACCCAATCCCAGGTTCCAAGATAAAAAAAAAACTTAAAAAATACTCAGATCAAAAAATTCCCAAGATCCTAAAAACCCAAGGGCAAAAAAACGTACGGTAAAAAACAAGATAATAATAAAATACCCCCCCAAAAAAATTCCAAAGTTCCACAAATTCCTAAATTATAGAAAAATACCAAAATCCAACAATTCCCAATATTAAAATCAATTAAGATACTTCAGAGATAAATGTGGGCCACACTCCATAGTGCTGTATTTCACATATTTGCTCATCAATGAAGAGCGGTATAAAGATGAAGTTGAACGGGGCACATAAAAATAAAATAACTAATCCAATTTGCACACCTTCAGCAACATTTTCAACTTCTCCTTTCAGTGCATCCAGTTTTGTCCTCAGTGCTTTAGTCAGGACGTGAAGCCTATATCGGCTGTCCCACGATGCTTTGCCTACAAAACAAAACAAGAAAGAAAAAGAAGAAAAGAAATGATAGACAAATAGAACCACTTGTACAAAATATGCACTCAGGGGTGATGTTTTCTATTTTCATCCATGAAAGAATACTTGTGCAGAGTCTCATCTCTGTGGGCCCTTTGATCAGTGAAAATTGAAATATTTTAAAATTGTCCCAGTATTTGGTACAAAAGTAAAATATTTACCATAATTAGTAAAGTTACCATGCTTGGGGAAGTCATTCAGGGCAGATTTAGCAACATGAATGAGGTGATTGCACTCTGTTGTCAGCTCCATAATTCTCCCCTGGATATCTCTGGATGGAAGAGATGTGGACGACTGCTGAAACTACAAGCAACAATGTGTAACAAACTTTAAACTCTGTCACTGCACAAATCTTAACCCATTAGCACATGTACTACTTTGTATTACATTGTATTTATTTGTATTACATTGTATGTATTCCCTGGAGAATCCATAAGACCATAGAGTGCTTTGGTGGTTTCAGGCAGTACAAGGAGTAACAGATGTATAAGGGCGGTAAATGGACTAATCGATTAAGTCCTTTAAAACAATATAAAAAAGGTAAAATTGCTCCAAGGATTAAGGGCTGTTGTTTAAGGGATACTGACCTATGTTTTTGCTTGAGGTAGGGGTTGGGACGGGGCGGGGCTGGAGGGGTGGGAGATGGGGATAGAGGGGGGGGGCTTAAGGGGGAAAATTGGGAGGGAGAGATGGACACTTGTAACTTAGGGATGCTGTTAAATTTGGTGGAATAGAGAAAACGTAATAGTAAAATACTGAGAAAGTAACAGTAAATTTGTGTAAATTTTTTACACAATCATCAAACAGTACAAACAATGGCGGAACTGTAGTTACTATTTTCTCAAATCGAGTTAATGAAGAAAAACCTTTAAAAAAATTACAAAAAATGGAAAATCCTTTTAAATTCCTACTTTTGATTCCAATCGCTGCCGAAAGTGTTGAGAAGGCAGCGATTGCTCTTCAGATTCCATCTTAGATGACAGTCTCTGTCTGAGCTTGGAGATATCTGACTGGAGTTTCTTGAGTTTGCCTGGCACCTTGAGGTTGCGCCTGAAGACAAATTTGTGAAAGGCACAAACTGTAAGACACAAAATATACGTAATACCATCTTCCCTTTGAGAAATCCTACAAGTGTTCAAATGGGCTCATTTAAAACAAACCCGCGCAGCATTGTCTGTCAATTTTTTAGTTGCGTTTTGATTACTCTAAGTTCTTAGTTCTTTATACAAAACTGAATTTTCTCTTTAGCATCTGTTTTCAGTTTGTCCAAAATAGCTTATCAGATATAAAGTAAACAAAAGTGTGCAAGTTGACTTTAAAAGCTGAGATTTTTTTCATAAATACAGGACTTGTTTTGGAACAACATGTATGATGTGTGTGACATCATTATTTTTGTAAACAGTTACTGCTTTGCATTCTGACAGCAAAAAAAGTTTAAGTGTAATAAAACAAACCTAAATTGACAACGTTTTGAATATGTGGCAAACACGATGAACAATTGTTAAAAATCTTATATTGGCAACTTTTACCTCATCTATAGACCAGTTGATCACTTGAGCTATCTGCTTGAGATTTAAAAACAAATGAGGCAGTGGCTAGACTAGTCAGTGTCTGGTACCCTAAACATTCAAGAGTGAACGTACAGTCGTGTCAATCGACACACTCTAGTCTGTTTGGCTTACCCATCCCTCTTCAGCATGAACAGTCTAGGGTTGTCTTCCTGGACACTCTTTCCACAATCTCCCGTCTCTGAAGAACTTGGCGTAGCTGAGGATACCTCACTCAGTCTCAACCCTGCCGTTTTCTGTACAACATTTCCCATTCTATCTACCAAATGTTTATGTTCATAAGCTATTTCTGAAGGCTGTTTTGGCACTCCTACAGACTTTTGACTCCCTTTATTCCCGGCATCAGGCAAATCTCCGTTTCGTTTTTCTCTGATGGCAGATGTATTCTGTTTCTTATCCAACATGGTTTTTCCATTCTTTTGACTGCCTGCGGTACCTTTGTCTGTATTTAATACATTTTTGCCTCCTGCGCTGTTGGATTTCTTAGTTCCGTTCACAGCAGTATTAGGCCCTTTTCCCTTACTGAAATTTCTTGTTGCAGTAGATTCTCTAGCATTTTGGGCACCGACAGTTTTCGGCTTCATTGCCTTGTTGCCCACAGAATTAGCCACAGGCTTGGCAGTGACATTTCTGCCGATTTCCGAGGAAGTGGTTTTGAAGTGGGATTTGGCCAAAGGTTTCGGCCGGGGAACCTTGGCGCTGTATGCCGCTCTGGCCTGGGCTGTTCCAGGCCTCAGCTTGGGAGTGGAGTTTGCGCCAGACTTCTCCAAAATCCGTGGTTTCACGTCGGCAAACAGCTTCTTTAAGGACGACTGGGAAATGACGGCAAACTCCTGTCCATCGATGACTTGGCCGGTGGGCTCGGATGGAGCATTTCCCCCAGTCGTTTGATCGGCATCTGGTGCCATTGTTCCTTCCTCTTGACGTAACTCCTCCAGTGGGTTGAGCTGCACGCCGAAAACAAAAAATGGCCAAGATATAGTTAGTCAGTTACAAGTCAAATCACAAGTCAATCACAAGTCAGGTCACATCTGATAGGCAATATTAAAGGGAATATACATCATTTGCTTTTGCTGTAATTTTCAGAAATGGATGGAATTGGGGGGTTGGAAATATATAGCAAATATAGTTACACTGACTTTTTTGAGGTTTTGGGTTCGAAAATGCTATAAAAACCAAGAAAAACAATCATTTTCCTATAGTCTGGCTCCCAGACTCCATATAAGAAGAAACAGAGCAGTTTACATACAATGGGGAATTGTAAGGTCAGGGAACCAGTCTAGCTGGCTTGTACCCGTTCATAGGTGTGTAATCGATTGCAAACAAGTGCGATGGTCAATTGGGGCCAGTATTTGAAATAAAGCCAGTGTTTTCCAACGCTAATCGGCCGACCAGCGTTGGAAATTGATACAAAAGTACCACTTTTCTTGAAAATGACAGTATACCAGGTGCCATGATTTTACAGGATGCTTTACACTGTCATTCACTAACAGTCCAGCAAGGTATTTCAAAATGATTTGGTAGTTTTATTTTTTGATGTTTGCAAATGTTGTATTTTCCCTTTAACAAATGACAACATTTTGCAAAGACAGGACCTGCATCAAATGCCAAGACTGACCCTCTTCTGGAGTTGCCTAGCCCTCTGAGCCTTAACCAAGGCCCTCTCCACCTCAGCCAGGGTCTCCGCCTCTTCCAGCGATGCGGCGTCGCCATGGTTACCAGCATCACCATCTCCTGCTAGAGGGGCGCCAGACTTGGCAGGCTTGGCTTTGGGAGGCCAGGGCTGGTTGAGCAGAGGGCGGAAGTCTTGACAGATTCTCTCACAGAGATCTCTGCTGGTTTCGACGCACAGGGTCACATCCGTGATAAACTGCTCAATCCTGCATCAAAGTTTGGGATAAAATAAAGGAGAGAATCACGGGTTAGCCAATACCTAATTAGGGCCTAGGGCCTACTAGTCGTCTCAAGTGGATGACAAGTAAGATCACAAGTAGAAGGGAATGACCAGTGACAAAGGCACGCTTTTGACACAGCTTATGATTTTAATGAAGGCAGTGGATATTTAGCCAGATCATTATTCATAATGATTAGCCGGAACAGCACTGAACATGCGCAGTCACAGTTTTTTGGACCTTAAAGTTTTACTGTGACACACGCCAACACTGTCATTGTGAGTTCGTATCCACAAGATGGGAATCAGACCATTTACAATTTCTGACTTATTTCCATTTAAAAAAAAAATCCTCCAAAGCCAGGAATCAGAAAAAGAAAATGCTCTAGGCCCCCTACAAATAAATTTAGGAGTCAATTTAAAATTATTAATAAAAGAATATTCTCATTTTTTTCAATTATACAAACTACAAACAAAATGTCAATAGAGCATGACAGGGGTTTCAAACCTGGGATCTCTTGCTATCACTCGACATGCCATCCATTCCCCGACTTGCTGCTCGATCGATGGGTAATTTTAATACTTTATAATGTAGGCCTGATTGCCTATACATCAAAGAGGGCACTGTAACATCTCTCACAGTCTCAGGCATAATATCGTTTACTAAACGAAGTGGCTATCGTTACGGCACTCGTTGTTTAGCGCCCTCTACGATATTTTTTTGATACGCACGCGGGTATATAATTATTTGTTTCTCCACGTTTTTTCGAGCAGTGCGCCAGCTCAGCCGATAGAGGGTAGGATTTTGCACCGCGAGGTTGCGGGTTCGAATCTCAGTTTTGCACTCGAATTTTTTTCCTTTTCTAACCTGAGGCTTTGGAGGATTTTTTTTAAAAGGGAATAAAGTCCGAATTTCATAAAGTTCAAATTCACTTTTTTCCTTCTAATTTTATATTTTCTTGTCATGTTTTTTTATAAAAGTTGCCAGGTTGCAGTCTACCGTAACGATAGAAAATGGGAAATGCGTTACGGCTGCCGTAACAATAGCCACTGCGTTTACTAAAAGAAAGCCGGATCCGGCAATATATCAGCTACCTTTAGAAAACTGACTTGAGACATTGAATGTGTGAATGTAGGCCCTACAAACATGACAAATTTATGTGAATGTGAAATTGTGATTGTGTTGCCGGTTATTTTGTTTGCAGCTCTTACTTTTCTACTATATATTCGGATTTGACAGATTATCTTAACATTTTCTGTTGCTCACGTCATATTATTTGAACATAATTATTCTAAATGGTTAATCATTCGATAGTTCTGTTTTACCGGTCAAAATGATGATCCATGATCGTGACGATCCATCACTCAATTTTGACGAGCGCTCCATAAACCTTAAATAGCGCCCTCTATTGGGTAAAAACAGTCGCTCCCCATTTCGACTGGTACTCGGCGTCCATTGCTTTGACGTATTGGTACACCATTGAAATCCTGAAACGCAATCGTCCTTTTCCAACGATCTCCCAGTGGCGTTTGCACGTGTGAGTTTTGCTCCGCATTTCGTCGATAATTTGTTCCCATTTTTTCGTCATTTTAATAAATAAATTTTACATTTCTGTGTGAATGGGTATTCAGTGATTCATCAGTGAATGCCACAAAGGTCATCAGCCGTATCTGATGTGATTTTTTTTTAAGTTGAAATATTGCTAGTTTTTCCACGTTGAGATATGGAGGTGAATTAGGGCGCCCTCTAGCAGCTGCATTCTTATCTTTTGCCAGTTTTGGAGAATATGGTTACAGTAGGTCTCCATTGTTTATGCCTTAAAATGCTCATCATCTGTCATTATCAATATTGGCATGTTGGTAATGCAGCTTGGGTATGGATGACAAACAAACCAGGCAATTTGTGCACAAACCTATGCAGTCATGTCTGTTAAAACTTTCATTTGATTCCTCAAATTCATAAGAATTTAGTGATAGTTTTTCACACATTGTCGTATTGGTTAATTAAAAAATACATCAAAACCCTTTTTTTTTATTTAAAGATTATCAGAATGAAGGAAGTTTTTGGGAATCCCTTTTTAGATAACAGTTTCATTACTCATGAAAATGTCATTACGGTTGGTGACTAGCCTGTGTAAAAGGCATGGCAGGGGAAGAGGAAAAGTAAGGGTTTTTTACAGTCATAGCTCAGTGTTCTCCAACATGTAGAACAAACCTGGCGCCCCGCCATGCTTTCTGCGGCGCCCCGCCATGTTTAAGAAGTCCCCGCCAAGCTTTAAAATCCTGCCGCCAGGTTTAATTTTTTTGACTCTACAGTGTACATTTACAACTAAAATAATTGATTTCAGTTGTTTTTCCACACATTAACAATGTGTTTCGATGTCATCCCAGCCCGATCGGGGTTGTCTTAAAATCTCGCTGAATCAATCACATGCACGGCCGGCCGTGCAAACACGAGCGATTCCCCATGCACTGTACGTACGCGCGATGTACACACACTGCACTGACAACTGAATCCCCAGTTCCGGAGTGTGCCGATACTTCAAGTAGCGACAACCCCGCCGCAAAATATATATCTGTATAAGTACACACACACACCAGCAGGAGTACGTACGGCAGATCTTACGTGCAGCCAACCGACTTTCTTTTTCTCAGTGCTTGCAAGCGCGGTACACAATATAATACGCATTGATGTTTTTGTACGAGGAAAACGAGCTCGAGGCCAAAACACGCGTGCACATGGCCATGGTGTTCCGATCATGCCGATTGTCAAAGTTATAAATGCGTCGATCGTGTATGGGCCCGGTTCCCTAAGAGAACAAAATCCACTTTTAATTTATTTGACTTACCAAACTAGTTGGCGACATTTAAGAACATACAGGTAGGTCATAAATAGAGGGAAATTTGGGGGGAAATGACGATGACAACGACAAAACGCAACATGAAAATAAAGATGACGATCGCATGGCACCGGCACCACCCATAAAATCGCGTAAAAAAAAACGTAATTTGAATCCCATTTTGTTTTTCAAAATTACAAAAAGGTGTCATTTGATCTGAGAGAAGTCTGCTTTAGGTTGAAAAGGAAATTTCAAAGTTTGAATGAAAAAAATCGGGGGAACTGGCCTGGAGAATCGCCTCAGATTGCACCACAGAGCATCTAGAATCCAAAATTTTCTCGGGGCCCTTAAGCGGGCCCCGAACCCCACGCCGTAAGGGCTTCGCGCTCCGCGCTCGCAGGAGTACCCGCCGACCCAGCGCCAACCTTTAATTTTCAAAGTTGGAGAACACTGATAGCTGGAGGATTTTGCAGGATTCAGGCAGTGGTCGCCCTCCATGGACCATATTCAAGAAATAGTGGAGGAATTTGCAGGATTTGAGGCTAGCTGGAGTTACCCAGCCCTGAGTTTTATCATTGGTTGTCTATAAGGGCTGGAGCGCATTTTTCTCAAAACTTGTAGTATTTGCAAAAAAATTTGGAAATGTTCAATTTTGTCCCCGTTACACACTAATTGCAACTGCAACTCACCCCAAACTTGCCTGGAATAACCATTACACAGGTCCTTGAAGTAAAAACGATCCACAATGAAGATTCAGCTACAATTGCAGTGAAAACAGGAGGAATAACCGCTAACTTGACAACCTTGCTGGATTGGCCAGGACCGCTATTGGTTTGTGCCACAAAAAAAATTGTGTACAATGAATGGCGGTCGATTAACAGGCACAGAGAGCGATCGCTGTCAACTACTCGTTTTGCCGGCTGCGCTGGCTGTTGGCGCGTGACGTCACGCGGAAGCGTAACACCCGATGACTGTTTCATGCACTATTTGCGGTTCGGTACCAAAGCTGTGATGCGAGTGTAAACCTTACTAGTGCATGAAACAGTCATCGGGTGTTACGCTTCCGCGTGACGTCACGCGCCAACAGCCAGCGCAGCCGGCAAAACGAGTAGTTGACAGCGATCGCTCTCTGTGCCTGTTAATCGACCGCCATTCATTGTACACAATTTTTTTTGTGCACAAACCATAGCGGTCCTGGCCAATCCAGCAAGGTTGTCAAGTTAGCGGTTATTCCTCCTGTTTTCACTGCAATTGTAAGCTGAATCTTCATTGTGGATCGTTTTTTACTTCAAGGACCTGTGTAATGGTTATTCCAGGCAAGTTTGGGGTGAGTTGCAGTTGCAATTAGTGTGTAACGGGGACAAAATTGAACATTTTCCAAATTTTTTTTGCAAATACTACAAGTTTTGAGAAAAATGCGCTCCAGCCCTTATAGACAACCCAATGATAAAACTCAGGGCTGGGTAACTCCAGCTAGCCTCAAATCCTGCAAATTCCTCCACTATTTCTTGAATATGGTCCATGGAGGGCGACCACTGCCTGAATCCTGCAAAATCCTCCAGCTATCAGTGTTCTCCAACTTTGAAAATTAAAGGTTGGCGCTGGGTCGGCGGGTACTCCTGCGAGCGCGAGCGCGAAGCCCTTACGGCGTGGGGTTCGGGGCCCGCTTAAGGGCCCCGAGAAAATTTTGGATTCTAGATGCTCTGTGGTGCAATCTGAGGCGATTCTCCAGGCCAGTTCCCCCGATTTTTTAGCATTCAAACTTTGAAATTTCCTTTTCAACCTAAAGCAGACTTCTCTCAGATCAAATGACACCTTTTTGTAATTTTGAAAAACAAAATGGGATTCAAATTACGTTTTTTTTACGCGATTTTATGGGTGGTGCCGGTGCCATGCGATCGTCATCTTTATTTTCATGTTGCGTTTTGTCGTTGTCATCGTCATTTCCCCCCAATTTCCCTCTATTTATGACCTACCTGTATGTTCTTAAATGTCGCCAACTAGTTTGGTAAGTCAAATAAATTAAAAGTGGATTTTGTTCTCTTAGGGAACCGGGCCCATACACGATCGACGCATTTATAACTTTTGACAATCGGCATGATCGGAACACCATGGCCATGTGCACGCGTGTTTTGGCCTCGAGCTCGTTTTCCTCGTACAAAAACATCAATGCGTATTATATTGTGTACCGCGCTTGCAAGCACTGAGAAAAAGAAAGTCGGTTGGCTGCACGTAAGATCTGCCGTACGTACTCCTGCTGGTGTGTGTGTGTACTTATACAGATATATATTTTTGCGGCGGGGTTGTCGCTACTTGAAGTATCGGCACACTCCGGAACTGGGGATTCAGTTGTCAGTGCAGTGTGTGTACATCGCGCGTACGTACAGTGCATGGGGAATCGCTCGTGTTTGCACGGCCGGCCGGTGCATGTGATTGATTCAGCGAGATTTTAAGACAACCCCGATCGGGCTGGGATGACATCGAAACACATTGTTAATGTGTGGAAAAACAACTGAAATCAATTATTTTAGTTGTAAATGTACACTGTAGAGTCAAAAAAATTAAACCTGGCGGCAGGATTTTAAAGCTTGGCGGGGACTTCTTAAACATGCGGGCGCCGCAGAAAGCATGGCGGGGCGCCAGGTTTGTTCTACATGTTGGAGAACACTGAGCTATGACTGTAAAAAACCCTTACTTTTCCTCTCCCCTGCCATGCCTTTTACACAGGCTAGTCACCAACCGTAATGACATTTTCATGAGTAATGAAACTGTTATCTAAAAAGGGATTCCCAAAAACTTCCTTCATTCTGATAATCTTTAAATAAAAAAAAAGGTTTTTGATGTATTTTTTAATTAACCATACGACAATGTGTGAAAAACTATCACTAAATTCTTATGAATTTGAGGAATCAAATGAAAGTTTTAACAGACATGACTGCATAGGTTTGTGCACAAATTGCCTGGTTTGTTTGTCATCCATACCCAAGCTGCATTACCAACATGCCAATATTGATAATGACAGATGATGAGCATTTTAAGGCATAAACAATGGAGACCTACTGTAACCATATTCTCCAAAACTGGCAAAAGATAAGAATGCAGCTGCTAGAGGGCGCCCTAATTCACCTCCATATCTCAACGTGGAAAAACTAGCAATATTTCAACTTAAAAAAAAATCACATCAGATACGGCTGATGACCTTTGTGGCATTCACTGATGAATCACTGAATACCCATTCACACAGAAATGTAAAATTTATTTATTAAAATGACGAAAAAATGGGAACAAATTATCGACGAAATGCGGAGCAAAACTCACACGTGCAAACGCCACTGGGAGATCGTTGGAAAAGGACGATTGCGTTTCAGGATTTCAATGGTGTACCAATACGTCAAAGCAATGGACGCCGAGTACCAGTCGAAATGGGGAGCGACTGTTTTTACCCAATAGAGGGCGCTATTTAAGGTTTATGGAGCGCTCGTCAAAATTGAGTGATGGATCGTCACGATCATGGATCATCATTTTGACCGGTAAAACAGAACTATCGAATGATTAACCATTTAGAATAATTATGTTCAAATAATATGACGTGAGCAACAGAAAATGTTAAGATAATCTGTCAAATCCGAATATATAGTAGAAAAGTAAGAGCTGCAAACAAAATAACCGGCAACACAATCACAATTTCACATTCACATAAATTTGTCATGTTTGTAGGGCCTACATTCACACATTCAATGTCTCAAGTCAGTTTTTCTAAAGGTAGCTGATATATTGCCGGATCCGGCTTTCTTTTAGTAAACGCAGTGGCTATTGTTACGGCAGCCGTAACGCATTTCCCATTTTCTATCGTTACGGTAGACTGCAACCTGGCAACTTTTATAAAAAACATGACAAGAAAATATAAAATTAGAAGGAAAAAAGTGAATTTGAACTTTATGAAATTCGACTTTATTTCCCTTTTAAAAAAAATCCTCCAAAGCCTCAGGTTAGAAAAGGAAAAAAATTCGAGTGCAAAACTGAGATTCGAACCCGCAACCTCGCGGTGCAAAATCCTACCCTCTATCGGCTGAGCTGGCGCACTGCTCGAAAAAACGTGGAGAAACAAATAATTATATACCCGCGTGCGTATCAAAAAATATCGTAGAGGGCGCTAAACAACGAGTGCCGTAACGATAGCCACTTCGTTTAGTAAACGATATTATGCCTGAGACTGTGAGAGATGTTACAGTGCCCTCTTTGATGTATAGGCAATCAGGCCTACATTATAAAGTATTAAATTACCCATCGATCGAGCAGCAAGTCGGGGAATGGATGGCATGTCGAGTGATAGCAAGAGATCCCAGGTTTGAAACCCCTGTCATGCTCTATTGACATTTTGTTTGTAGTTTGTATAATTGAAAAAAATGAGAATATTCTTTTATTAATAATTTTAAATTGACTCCTAAATTTATTTGTAGGGGCCTAGAGCATTTTCTTTTTCTGATTCCTGGCTTTGGAGGATTTTTTTTTAAATGGAAATAAGTCAGAAATTGTAAATGGTCTGATTCCCATCTTGTGGATACGAACTCACAATGACAGTGTTGGCGTGTGTCACAGTAAAACTTTAAGGTCCAAAAAACTGTGACTGCGCATGTTCAGTGCTGTTCCGGCTAATCATTATGAATAATGATCTGGCTAAATATCCACTGCCTTCATTAAAATCATAAGCTGTGTCAAAAGCGTGCCTTTGTCACTGGTCATTCCCTTCTACTTGTGATCTTACTTGTCATCCACTTGAGACGACTAGTAGGCCCTAGGCCCTAATAGGTATTGGCTAACCCGTGATTCTCTCCTTTATTTTATCCCAAACTTTGATGCAGGATTGAGCAGTTTATCACGGATGTGACCCTGTGCGTCGAAACCAGCAGAGATCTCTGTGAGAGAATCTGTCAAGACTTCCGCCCTCTGCTCAACCAGCCCTGGCCTCCCAAAGCCAAGCCTGCCAAGTCTGGCGCCCCTCTAGCAGGAGATGGTGATGCTGGTAACCATGGCGACGCCGCATCGCTGGAAGAGGCGGAGACCCTGGCTGAGGTGGAGAGGGCCTTGGTTAAGGCTCAGAGGGCTAGGCAACTCCAGAAGAGGGTCAGTCTTGGCATTTGATGCAGGTCCTGTCTTTGCAAAATGTTGTCATTTGTTAAAGGGAAAATACAACATTTGCAAACATCAAAAAATAAAACTACCAAATCATTTTGAAATACCTTGCTGGACTGTTAGTGAATGACAGTGTAAAGCATCCTGTAAAATCATGGCACCTGGTATACTGTCATTTTCAAGAAAAGTGGTACTTTTGTATCAATTTCCAACGCTGGTCGGCCGATTAGCGTTGGAAAACACTGGCTTTATTTCAAATACTGGCCCCAATTGACCATCGCACTTGTTTGCAATCGATTACACACCTATGAACGGGTACAAGCCAGCTAGACTGGTTCCCTGACCTTACAATTCCCCATTGTATGTAAACTGCTCTGTTTCTTCTTATATGGAGTCTGGGAGCCAGACTATAGGAAAATGATTGTTTTTCTTGGTTTTTATAGCATTTTCGAACCAAAACCTCAAAAAAGTCAGTGTAACTATATTTGCTATATATTTCCAACCCCCCAATTCCATCCATTTCTGAAAATTACAGCAAAAGCAAATGATGTATATTCCCTTTAATATTGCCTATCAGATGTGACCTGACTTGTGATTGACTTGTGATTTGACTTGTAACTGACTAACTATATCTTGGCCATTTTTTGTTTTCGGCGTGCAGCTCAACCCACTGGAGGAGTTACGTCAAGAGGAAGGAACAATGGCACCAGATGCCGATCAAACGACTGGGGGAAATGCTCCATCCGAGCCCACCGGCCAAGTCATCGATGGACAGGAGTTTGCCGTCATTTCCCAGTCGTCCTTAAAGAAGCTGTTTGCCGACGTGAAACCACGGATTTTGGAGAAGTCTGGCGCAAACTCCACTCCCAAGCTGAGGCCTGGAACAGCCCAGGCCAGAGCGGCATACAGCGCCAAGGTTCCCCGGCCGAAACCTTTGGCCAAATCCCACTTCAAAACCACTTCCTCGGAAATCGGCAGAAATGTCACTGCCAAGCCTGTGGCTAATTCTGTGGGCAACAAGGCAATGAAGCCGAAAACTGTCGGTGCCCAAAATGCTAGAGAATCTACTGCAACAAGAAATTTCAGTAAGGGAAAAGGGCCTAATACTGCTGTGAACGGAACTAAGAAATCCAACAGCGCAGGAGGCAAAAATGTATTAAATACAGACAAAGGTACCGCAGGCAGTCAAAAGAATGGAAAAACCATGTTGGATAAGAACAGAGAATACATCTGCCATCAGAGAAAAACGAAACGGAGATTTGCCTGATGCCGGGAATAAAGGGAGTCAAAAGTCTGTAGGAGTGCCAAAACAGCCTTCAGAAATAGCTTATGAACATAAACATTTGGTAGATAGAATGGGAAATGTTGTACAGAAAACGGCAGGGTTGAGACTGAGTGAGGTATCCTCAGCTACGCCAAGTTCTTCAGAGACGGGAGATTGTGGAAAGAGTGTCCAGGAAGACAACCCTAGACTGTTCATGCTGAAGAGGGATGGGTAAGCCAAACAGACTAGAGTGTGTCGATTGACACGACTGTACGTTCACTCTTGAATGTTTAGGGTACCAGACACTGACTAGTCTAGCCACTGCCTCATTTGTTTTTAAATCTCAAGCAGATAGCTCAAGTGATCAACTGGTCTATAGATGAGGTAAAAGTTGCCAATATAAGATTTTTAACAATTGTTCATCGTGTTTGCCACATATTCAAAACGTTGTCAATTTAGGTTTGTTTTATTACACTTAAACTTTTTTTGCTGTCAGAATGCAAAGCAGTAACTGTTTACAAAAATAATGATGTCACACACATCATACATGTTGTTCCAAAACAAGTCCTGTATTTATGAAAAAATCTCAGCTTTTAAAGTCAACTTGCACACTTTTGTTTACTTTATATCTGATAAGCTATTTTGGACAAACTGAAAACAGATGCTAAAGAGAAAATTCAGTTTTGTATAAAGAACTAAGAACTTAGAGTAATCAAAACGCAACTAAAAAATTGACAGACAATGCTGCGCGGGTTTGTTTTAAATGAGCCCATTTGAACACTTGTAGGATTTCTCAAAGGGAAGATGGTATTACGTATATTTTGTGTCTTACAGTTTGTGCCTTTCACAAATTTGTCTTCAGGCGCAACCTCAAGGTGCCAGGCAAACTCAAGAAACTCCAGTCAGATATCTCCAAGCTCAGACAGAGACTGTCATCTAAGATGGAATCTGAAGAGCAATCGCTGCCTTCTCAACACTTTCGGCAGCGATTGGAATCAAAAGTAGGAATTTAAAAGGATTTTCCATTTTTTGTAATTTTTTTAAAGTTTTTTCTTCATTAACTCGATTTGAGAAAATAGTAACTACAGTTCCGCCATTGTTTGTACTGTTTGATGATTGTGTAAAAAATTTACACAAATTTACTGTTACTTTCTCAGTATTTTACTATTACGTTTTCTCTATTCCACCAAATTTAACAGCATCCCTAAGTTACAAGTGTCCATCTCTCCCTCCCAATTTTCCCCCTTAAGCCCCCCCCCTCCTCCCCATCTCCCACCCCTCCAGCCCCGCCCCCGTCCCAACCCCTACCTCAAGCAAAAACATAGGTCAGTATCCCTTAAACAACAGCCCTTAATCCTTGGAGCAATTTTACCTTTTTTATATTGTTTTAAAGGACTTAATCGATTAGTCCATTTACCGCCCTTATACATCTGTTACTCCTTGTACTGCCTGAAACCACCAAAGCACTCTATGGTCTTATGGATTCTCCAGGGAATACATACAATGTAATACAAATAAATACAATGTAATACAAAGTAGTACATGTGCTAATGGGTTAAGATTTGTGCAGTGACAGAGTTTAAAGTTTGTTACACATTGTTGCTTGTAGTTTCAGCAGTCGTCCACATCTCTTCCATCCAGAGATATCCAGGGGAGAATTATGGAGCTGACAACAGAGTGCAATCACCTCATTCATGTTGCTAAATCTGCCCTGAATGACTTCCCCAAGCATGGTAACTTTACTAATTATGGTAAATATTTTACTTTTGTACCAAATACTGGGACAATTTTAAAATATTTCAATTTTCACTGATCAAAGGCCCACAGAGATGAGACTCTGCACAAGTATTCTTTCATGGATGAAAATAGAAAACATCACCCCTGAGTGCATATTTTGTACAAGTGGTTCTATTTGTCTATCATTTCTTTTCTTCTTTTTCTTTCTTGTTTTGTTTTGTAGGCAAAGCATCGTGGGACAGCCGATATAGGCTTCACGTCCTGACTAAAGCACTGAGGACAAAACTGGATGCACTGAAAGGAGAAGTTGAAAATGTTGCTGAAGGTGTGCAAATTGGATTAGTTATTTTATTTTTATGTGCCCCGTTCAACTTCATCTTTATACCGCTCTTCATTGATGAGCAAATATGTGAAATACAGCACTATGGAGTGTGGCCCACATTTATCTCTGAAGTATCTTAATTGATTTTAATATTGGGAATTGTTGGATTTTGGTATTTTTCTATAATTTAGGAATTTGTGGAACTTTGGAATTTTTTTGGGGGGGTATTTTATTATTATCTTGTTTTTTACCGTACGTTTTTTTGCCCTTGGGTTTTTAGGATCTTGGGAATTTTTTGATCTGAGTATTTTTTAAGTTTTTTTTTATCTTGGAACCTGGGATTGGGTTAGATCTTAAAATAATTTTGGAACTTTTAAAGTTTTTGATGTGGGATATTTTTTTTTTTTGGACCTTGTTTTTTTTTAATCTTGAGATTGTTCTTTTTGTGAAGTTGGGATTTATTTTTTGACGTGGGGATTTTTTTTTTTACTTGGGGATTTGTTTTTTTTTTGGAGTTGGGGATTTTTTTTGACTTTTGCATTATTTTTTTTTGGCTAGGAGATTTTTCCGGGATCTTGGTATTTGTTTTATTTGAGGATATTTCTGGATCTTAGTGATTTCGAACCTTTTTTCCTAAACTCTCAGTGAGTGATAAAAGAGTTAGATATGAGGTTTGATTTCATTTTCCGAAGCAAAGAAGTTGAAGTTGTGAACAAATACAATTTTATTCTTATATAAAATAATATTTGTTTCATTTCTTTGTTTTTGAAAGTTGTGTTTTAATATTTTTAAACCAATTTCAGCTGAGGCTCTGGAACTTTCTTTCGGTAACGAGAACCCAGGATTGCCTCATGTGAGCCAGCCCTATTCATCTGATTGCTGTATGCAGGAAAATGTTTCCTATCAGCCGTCCACCACGTTCTTTCTCCCTGTTCAACATAGAGATTTACAAGGTATGTTTTGTCATTCATGTGATAGTTTACTTCCTTTTGACTAAAAACGTTTCAAAGCTTATAGGTTTGAAGAAAAACGTGTGAAAGTCATTGAAAATCATCCACGTAAAGGAAGACCCTAACAAATCGGGGGACCGCCAACACAGCTTGATAGCTCAGTCGGTAGATCACTGGTACTGCTTTCTGGAGGTCAGAGGTACAAATCCCACGAAGTTTGTTTTCTTTGTTCAAACTTTTCTGAGAAGTCAGTGAAGATATGTTTCGATTTAGGATTGGGGGAGGGAAACCACCACATGAAAGAATTTGAGAAACCCACAAAAATCAGTGACTGAAAAATGCGATCACGTGATGCTCGCGGTAGGATTTGAACCAGGGTCATAGAGGTGGGAGGCAGAGAAAGTCCTACCATGAGCCTCTCGCACAAGTACCCCCTCAAGGGTTAGAAAGGGAGAGTTGGGGGAGACCACTGGGAGAGATGTTCAAACGCATTGGCAATGAAGCCATGCGCTCATGCGAAGATGCTGTGGCTTTTTGCACATTCAGAATAAATAATTCGTGAATACTTGGCACTGTACATGCACGAACCACTTCACGTGTGGTGTGTCCCAGCCTCAACTCCATGGGCGCGTGCGCGTTCCTTTGTTCCTTTGTTCCTTCACTAACCCCTGGCCATGAGTGTGACATAAACGATGCTGACTGGCTATTCAGAGCGTACTGCACACCTATTTCAAAGACTGTACGCCCGCGTGTCTCTTGCGCGTCACGTCACGTACAAACATTTTTTCAAAACTGCGCGATGCCTGTATGAAATGGATTATGGATGCCTGTTTTTTGGGGCCAAAAAACTTTTATCTTGTGTTGTAAAGGGATGACAGAGGAACGTACATTTAATATAAATCCTTGCTAAATAATGCGACGTCGACATTTCATGTTTGAAAGGATTGATTCTTCAAAAAAACAACTTAGAACCTTTTAAACATGACGTCACGCGTTAGATAATTCGACTGCAGTCCTAATTTAAATGCGTCATATTTTGACACATTTAAATTAGACAAATCCAGGGGTTATGATCGCGCAAGGCATGATGGGAAAATCATGGCACAGCAAGATCGTACCCATGGAAATGAGGTTAGGTGTGTCCTGTCCACTGAGCTCTCAAAAGAGCGCCCTCGCTTCTTTGCGCACGGAGCCCATACCCATCTCACCACATGATTTTTTTTACTTAATGCATTTGTACATATTGTTGAACTAATGTTGGTAGGTTGCATGGAGTACCTGGACCCTACAGGCCAACATGGCCATAGGAACTATGAGTACAGTCAACTCAGGGAACTGCAAAGGCTAGCTACGCTACAACACGATGTGCAGAGGTTAAGTCTGCAAATCCAGGCCGAAAAGGTATAGATTTCTTCGCCATTTGTAAAAAAGGTTGTAGAATGTTCTACACCATCCTGTAGGCAAATTTGAATGCCTTCTTTAAAATATTACTTGTTTTCTATGTTTTAGCTTCTAATTTTAAAATTTGTGTTGGTGTTTGTAATTTACTCTGTTCATATGTATTTTGGAAAGAATGTTGCATCCCCATGCCATTGTCATCATATATTATCTCAATGAAGGCCAGTCATTGCGTTAATGTTGAAAAGACATGAATTTGGGACTGAGAAACATTTCCAATTTGTTAGAAAACACTTTGAAAATATTCTTGACTTTCCATAGACTTTGTACACAACCGCTGAAGTGGCATCTGGATACTACATTCTTTCCGTATTTTTTTTAGCTAATGCCGATTGTATATGGAATCCAACCTAATGGTTGCTACTAAATTTAACCTACCTACCTACTAAAACAGATGTCAGACCTTTTGTCAGCAAACTGCCTTTTGGTGTTTATACAGCTGATCGGACAGGAGATATTACCAATGATGGAGAATCTAGATTCGTCAGACAGCAGCTGTACTGCCCTGTACAGATCTCTGTATGGTCTGCTGTGTCACGGCGGACAACTCTTCCCAGCAGTTGTCGCAGACAGTGTCGGCAGTGCCAGCTTGATGGAGACAACTTGACCGAGCCAGAACTCTAGAGGGCTTTGTAGCCTACTCGCAGGAGCCATGTTGTGACCGCGCAAAATTTATATCATAATTTCCGCGCGACTTTTTTATTCAATCGAGAGTGCAGAAATATTTTGTATTCAACTATGTAAATATTATTTGACAATTTCAAACTAGCATTCCACTGTCATGCTAAACAAAATTTATCTGAAGACTTGAATTAACTACACTGAAAGTGCAACGTTTGAAACAGTAAGAAGAGATTACATTGAACAAATTACTTCCATTCATTTGGAATGACTCTGTAAGCTAGTCAACAGCATATTGTTAGTACAGAGACTCACCTCTTTTGAAACCAAAATTTGTTTGGGTTGACTTGAGTTGCTCTAATACTATTTGGCTTGGCTTGTCATTTGAACGATATTTTAAAATGGGTATAAAACGGTGCCTCCAAAAAACTTCATGTTTGTAGTCAACTGTGTAATTGTGTTACTGAGATCATTTCGGATAACACTTGAAAAGTCATTTTAGGCCAAAATAAAAATACCCGGTCTCTGGTCAGCGCACGCGTCGATTTTAATCATGCGCGTCAACCTTTTTTCTTCTTCAAATTAACACGGAAGCTACAACAGCGCCCTCTATTGCTGCACCTCAAATTTTTGTACCAAGGAGCACCAAGGAATGGGGAAATTGCACCAAGGCAAATGATAAAGGGCACCAAGGCAAATGATGGAGGACACCAATGTATAATGACACAAAAAAGCAAAATATTACCCACCTTGTCTGTACAATTGAAGCTTGAAAAAAAACAAAAAACACCAAAAAAACACCAAAAAACCAGCATCGCCGCATCAATTCCGGAACTTCGGTCTGACCAGAGACCGATTATTTTTTTTTTGGCCTTAAAGGAACAGCTTTCTGAGGAATTAGTGTTAAATCGACGTCAGCTTTTTGTCAATGAAGTGTTTCTCAGACGTATGTATAATTTGTACATAACATGCACAATGAGATTTTAAATGACGTATTTTGTTATTAATTAAGCAGTGCCTTGTTTGAACCAGTGTCTTTCAGCAAGTTTTCCACATTTTCAAAATAATAATTTGTATCGCTTTTTGAGAGAGAGAGAAAAAAAAAAGATTAAAAAAAAATTAAAACAATTGGTGATATAAGACAGAAATATTGATGATATGAACTTTCATCATAATTTAATCTTAACTACCTTGGCATATTTGCTAGACAACTTTTTAAATTCTTCAAAATTCATAAATATGTAGGAATCCCATGGCACATTCTTGTATTTAAACTTTAGAAGAACATTAAACCACATGTTATGTCATAGTGCTGGGCTGTTAAACCTTCCAAAAGTATTTTTTTTGAAATTCCCCAAAACTCCATGGTGGACTTAGAATGATTTAGAAGGGTCAGGCAGCATTGTCTTTTCATGTCAATGACACGCCAGTCACAAGTCAGGTCATGAGTTACAAAAGATAAGCAATAACAAAGGAATGTCTTCGTAAATATAAACAGCATTTATATTGAATGAATCTTAATTCCACTAGTAAAAGGAACAACATTGCAATAAAGTACTGTGATAAATTTGACATATTTGCTCTCAGTATTTTGTGTAATGATTTGTTATCAACTTTCACCTCGAAAAATACCTTTTTTTCAATTGCTATTTTCCTAGCAATATAAATGTTATTCACTATTAAATTATATGAAAAATGTTAATTAGTTATTGAATTATGTCTTCACAAAATAATTCAGATTATTGGCTGACAATAATCTGGCTCTTGCAGGGCAAGTTCATTTGTGTGCAAAATTAAAGTGTTTTTTTTTCCGGAGAGTTGCATATATGCCAAAAATTGGGTGAAGTATTTTTTTTGGTTAAAACAAAACATACAAATTGAAAGTCTGCTAGGAGAAATTTTTTTTGAAGAGCATGGGGCAATGATAGACAGCTTGTTTCTATTTTGTCTCCAATATTTCAGAGCAAACTGTCCTGCCAACAGAAATATTAATCAATATATCTAGGTACGTGAACCTAATTTCAGGCGAAGTAAAAAAACCCACATGTTTCCCGTCCCCGCCCGCTTCTTTTTGGAGGCCGCCTGGATTTTTTTGTTATTTTTTATTTTGAAAAATGCAGTAAAAAACAACGAAAAAGTCCACAAATTCATCAGAAAATAAATTGTAGACCAATACAAGTCTAAATGACACTGTAAATATGTTCAGTTCTCTTGTCCAACTTATCTTTCATTTTAAAAGTGTCTTTGAACAGTGGAAACACCAACAATTGCAGGATATTTAAAAAAAATTTGAAACAAATAAAAAATTAAAAATAAAAAGCCCCGCTTCCTCCTTTTTTTTGAAAACCCGGACGAGAAACATGTTTTTTTTTTATTCGGCCTTATTGACCCATTTTTTGCATAGGTTATACTTATTTGTCTTTTTTGCCGGTTCCAATTGAACAAAATTCTTATATTGCACTTTGCCCGCCCTTGCATATCAGTTCAAACATCCAGCTAAAATTAAAGTGAACGTCTATAATGTCCTTGAAACTAAATAGTTTTTGTTAGTTTTTTGTTTGTTTCTTTTGTTTGCTTGATATTTTTCTACTTTTGTGTAGTTTTGTGCGCAATTAAAATACTTTTTAAAGCTAAATTCTCATGTTATATTTTGTTTACCAATGACTCATCGCAATGCAAATTCCGGGTGTGCTAAGTTTAGTTGAACTCTCTTTAATTTGTCCAAAATAATTATGGTGCTGTTCTGATGTTATCAGGTAGCGAGCGCCTCCTAATTTGTAAACAATCTTTCACGAGTTTCTTTGTCAAAACTTTTTGACCTCTCAGTAAAATCGGTCATGTGTGCATTTCCGCCGTAGGCCAAATGTACATATGTGTACGGATACCAGGTAAACATCGCTATTCCAATGTGTACTCAACGATTGGCTCTCCATTACAATTGATGGGGAAATATCGACGCACGTAAACCAGCGAAAAGGGGAGGCAACATGGCGGACGATTTAGCTTACGGTGAGTCGAAACGCAGGCGTTAATTTGATCCTTCAGTTTTCCACATTTACGGGACCTATTCAGAACAATTATGTGTGCATTTGGTAAGGTTCGGGAAAGTTGTGTTTATTGAGGTTTTTTATTTTTGTGGTGTAGGTACGGTGCCGGCGTTTTACCGTGAGGTTTACGACATCGTCTGCCCGAATCCGTCGGACGGGAAAGTTGATCAAGATGTTTTCGTCAAGATACTCGTGAAGTCCAGTCTGCCGAAACAGACGTGAGCACGGTAAGTTGAGATTCCTGGTAATTTTAGGATATGATGTTTGGGAGTTATGCTAAACTCTAAGCTAAGGTGTCATGATGTAGGTGCAAGTGATGCCAACAGGTTTTCAAGATTAAATTAAAAAGAATTAATGTCTTTGTGAATGAGCCATAACACAATCAATGGTTGGGGGTGGGGTGGGGGACGGGGGGGGGGGGGGGAGGAGACAACTTAAAAACACAAAATAATTATTTCCCAAAATGTGTATCTTTATTGTTCTAAATCAAATCCTACTTTTTTAAATGGAAGCGAAACTAATTTTCTTTCTGATTCATGGCTCTGATGGAGGAATTTAAAGGGAAAGTCCAAAAACCATTCGGTTTACAACTGACGCATGCGGGCAATATTCAACTTCTGTAAACTAGCACCAGCATTATTACTAGGCCTATAATAATAACTTTCTTTGGCTTTGCCAAAACAGAATGGCAAAATAATTTACAAATAATTTACCTAGCCCTATTGATTTCTGCATTCTTGCCATTGCATTGGCTGTTCGATAGACATGATAGAGATTATATATTTGAAATGATCTACAACATCCAACATTAATAAGGGGAGCTTCAGCAATAAAAAAAAGAGAAGTAAACAAGCTCTGCTAAAAACCAAAATGCACAAGATTTGTCACAATTTGATCAACCACTCGTATACACCACCCCTTTACACATTTAGGCCACACCCACAAATGGACGGAAAATAACAGGTGTGGAAATGCTAGAAAGTTTTATCTCATGTCTTTTTAGAAGCTTATGAATAGTTTCGTTGCGGTACCCGCTGCTACAATGTACATCATATTTGAACCAGCTAACCGATCCCACAAGCTTGGTGGTCGAGTGGTAAGACGTCTGCACTAGAAAGCAGGAGGTCGTCGATTTGATTCCCACCCGAGTGATTTTTTTTCTAACTTTCACTTGGGAGGTAAAACAACCGAGTATACAGTGTTTATACGTTGGTGAAGGGCAAAACCTACTATTGATGTCTAAGTTTATTTAAAAGCATGAAAAAAGAAGGAAAATATATAATACAATTCTTCTGAGTTTTTATTCCTTGCACCCCCTATTTTAAAATCAAGCTCCGCCCCCAAATCAGCAAGATTCAAGGTGGGTCCATTAGCTCCATCTCTTAAAATGATTGTTAGCCCATTTCGGGCTTTTACCACGATTTGGGCACAATTTGGGCGAAAATAATGGGCCTAAGCAGCTCCACTATTACCCAGGATATATGAAACATATATAAATATAATCTTTAAATCATTCTTAAGAAACTTTATCCGACTTTTTTTTTCATTCTTAAGTAGCTTTTAAGGTATAAGGGGGTCAATCTCAACAATTTAATCCAAAAGCGCGACATGTTAATGAAACTCGAAAAATGTGACTTTTGACCTGGGTCCCCTGACCCACACCCGACCGAGAGCAACTTCAGAATAGCCATTCCAGCACTACCCCGGTGACGGACAATGGCGTGGTTCTATCAAAGCTTTTGTGTTCAAAATTAAACACCGCCTAGCTACTGGACTTATTAAGCAACAGGCCTTTTGAGTTTACTGCCGTCATTGACGCAATTTTACACTCTGGCTTAGTAGCTTTTATTTTAGCAAAATGGGCCTGGCGCTTTTTAGCTTTTATTTTTTTTTACGGCTGAAACTCCCTTTATTTAATTTTGGATGTTGTAGGTTATTTTTAAATTCACTTAATCTTCACAATAAGTCAAATTTTGCCACAGTATTGGGACTGATCATTAACAGTACACAATAATACATTCCCCTGCTTGTCGGTTGTATTCAGATATGGGAAGCAGCGGACAGCAAGCAAGGGTATTTAACACGGAGCGGTTTGTACAAAGCCCTGGCTCTCGTAGCCTTGGCACAGCAAGGCAAGCCGGTCAGCGAGAAATACTGGAGAACTATGGCAAGGAGGGTAAGTAGTATTCACTTCTACATGTCTGAAAACTAACTGTTGAAATGTTTCTTACAGTATTTCTTCCATTTTTACATGGAGATAAGTAACACTCTCTTATCCTTGTTACGCATACTTACACTGGAGTTTGCAGAGTTATAAAACCCTCCTGCTGTTTGATCTGTCGTAGACAGTCAAACATTTCTTCCACTCCCCGGCCGTGCATTCTTAAACAGTATAGTAAAAAACAGTCAGATCACATTCGTGTAAACACTGTGACTAGTCAAATTCCATCACCAGACAAAAGAAAAGAGGTAACTAGTAAGTAAAGCTGGCGTAATCAACCACCTCTGGTCAAAGCATGGCTATAACAAGGGAATTTTAAAAACTAAATAACAAAGGAATTCTTAACTGCAAAAAAACAGACACTTGATTGATTTTGACTGTAGTGATGGCATAGCTGAATTTATCAGCCAGGAGATATTTAGATAAAGCTGTATAAAGCTCAGTAATGTCTACAAGACATGCAATAGTATTGAAGTATGGAGAATATGACAGTGGTTTGCTGCACAGCGTTTGCATATTGTCGATGGTAAATAGAAATATACTACACATAAATGTAAATACTCAAATGTAACACTTATATTACAGGACTTGATGTTCCTGAAGCAATGGACTCTGGAGTCCGCAAGTAAGAGACCTAAACTCTCTAAAGCTGGAGGCATATCTAAAATTTCGAAACTCCTAAAAGTAAAATTTGACTTTCTACACTGCCTACATATGGAAATAGAATGATACTTTTCCTCCCCCCCATCAGAGCTACCCAAATCACCTGGGTGACCTGGGTGATCTGAGGACCCTGAGTGCCCAGGTGCGCCGGGAGAAGAACCCCAACGTCCTGAGCTACACCTACAAGGACCTGGTGGCCCTGGACTCCATCACCATCGACCTGGTGCCGGAGAAGAAAGGCTTGTTGCTTAAACACGTCGAGTATGAAATCAAAAGTGAGGTA